>NC_062545.1:203211208-203577270 GCF_016906955.1 Phacochoerus africanus
GACTTCACTTAGCATGATAGTTTCTAGGTCCAGCCATGTTGCAAAAAATGCTGGTATTTCGTTCTTTTTGATGGCTGAGTAATATTCCATTGTGTATATGTACCACATCTTCTTTAGTCACTCCTCTGTCGATGGACATTTAGGTTGTTTCCATGTCTTGGCTATTGTAAATAGTTCTGCAATGAACATCGGAGTACATGTGTCTTTGCGAGTTGTGGTTTTCTCTGGGTAGATGCCCAGGAGTGAAAGCTCTACATTTTTTTTTTAGATTCAACAGGTATAACATTGCTATGCCAGAGTTCCTGATGTAGCAAAGTGGGTTAATGATCTGGCTTGTCTCTGTGACATTGCTGATTTGATTCTCAGCCTGGCACAATGGGTTAAGGATCCAGTGTATCAGCAATGTGGTGTAGGTCACAGATGCTGCTGTGGTGTGAGTTCAAGCCCTGGCCCAGGAACTTAACACATGCCATGGGTGTGGCAAATTAATTAATTAATTAATTGCTATGCCAAATTGCTATGTCTATCAAAAACTTTACTCTCAATTACTGTGCATATCTTGTTGTGGGCCACTAACAGTCCATAGCTTGGTATCTGTTTGAGTAGCACTGGTGTAGAGATGCTGGGAAGCCAGAGATTTGAGAAAAGAGGAGAGAAAAACAGAGAGAAGACAGAACATAAGGCTTTTGTGTCCTTTCCATACCTCTGTCCTTTACACTGGCTTTGTAGAATTCTGTCCCACTAGCATCTACTTCCATCATGGCCAAAGACAATGGCATATCTCACTGGCAGATGGGAGCAAGAGAGGCAGGTAAGGAACTCAGGGGTGCCTGCATATGGCTCTATTATAGGTCCCTGAGGCAAGGCATCCAGTGATTGTGATAGAGGCTGTGGGTGGGTAGCCTAGGCCGAGATATAGATGGAGAACATGCCAGAGTCTTAGAGGGGTCTACTGATTTAGGGTGACCCACATTAGGACCAAATCACTCAGGAATAGTAGGATGTGACAAAACTGTGAGGGCCTCCAGGCTATGTTGGCTGAAAACTGTAGCAGCAGATGCCTGCAAGTTCAGGATTGGAACTAGTCACATCTGGTGGTTCTTAAGAGACACTAGACAACAGCTACTCTTCAGAAAAGAAAGGAGAGGACAATTCAAAGTATGAATCCATCAATCCAGGGTCTTATTGCGGAGCTGGGTAGAGGAAGACCCTGCAGGACTGAGCCTTTTGTTTGAAAGAAATTAATCATTTAAATTAATAGATGATTTATCATATCAAACAATTTATGAGGTTGAACTAAAGTCTCCCTGTGTTAGATATAAAGGAAAATCCAGTAGGTTTCTAAAAAAATAAAGAAACTGTATTGTCTCTGCACATCTGGACTATAATGTTTAAAAGTGGAACCACTGTGCCCAAGGAATGTGTATATATCTGTGGGCAGGAGGAATGAGCCTTGAGAAATTAACCACCCTGTGCCTTCCCTGAATCTTCCTTTAAAGAAATGGGGAGACAATAGCTTTACTCACAGTTGTATCATTTCTGGAATAGCCATGGTCAGCAGAAAGAGTTTTCTCATTTCCTAACCTCACTATAATTCATTTTCTTTGAGAATGTCTATAAAAACGAATCTTCTGCTTTCTAGCCAAGCCATTTGGCCTTTCTTGGTGCCATTCATTTAGAGCTTCCCTACAAGTGAAAGTATATTGGCAAAAGGCAGAAAAGGGTGATTTAGATTCCCAAGGGTTTTTCAGGTTCTTAAATGACACAGTCAAAATCTCACCTTGAAATAGATATTCCAAGTGTTACTAAAGGGGCCAATTTCTAGATTTAGTAAATGCAGTGCCTAACCTCTAGGGGAAGGGGGGAAGGAATCATGTTATTTCATTTATCAATTTATCTCAAGACTATTTTTCTAACATAACCATTTTATAAAATAGTATGGAAATAAAAAGCTGTGTGAAGAGACATTCTAAAAAATTACTTTATACCTAGGATTTAGAGAAATTATAAATCCTGAATAAATTATTAATGAGATGATTTACAAACCGAAAGGAAAAGGAGATTTTTACTGTCTTGACTGACATAAATATAGCTAAACAACAACTCAGATATCAAGATGGACAATATTTAGTAATCCCTCTAGCAGAGTATATCTCAAATTTTAATATGCAAAAGAAGCACTTAACTCACTGATCTAAGGTGAGGCCCAAAGCCAGCATTTCTATAAGTTCCCAGTTGATGCTAATGCTGCTGGTATAGGAGCTACCCTTTAGGTAGCAGGATGCAGAGGAGTCCCTGAGCTTTCTGTGATGAAGAACTACTTTTCCTGTCTCTGAAGTCAAAAATTGAACTATGGGATCAAACTTTTTTGACACAAAAAGTTCTTGACAAGAGTAGGGAAGAAAAATGCCTTTCCTTATCTGTCAAGCTTGGCATATTGCCTGGAGAACTTCCTGAAGAAGGGAGGGTTGAACTTCCACTTCCCCACTGTATTTCTTCTGCTCCTGAATTGCCCACTGACCTAGGATTGATTCCATTGATTTTTCTCCACTGGTATGATTAATTCCCTTTCCATTTAGGATCTAGGTGATCATAGAAAAGGAGTTAACTTTAACAGGTCTTATTCCAAAGTTTAATACTTCTTTATACAAGAAGCTGGCTGTCAGAGGGATCTGTGCCTCACTGGCAGATCTTGAGTAGAACAACGGCTGCTTTTGGTTTGTCCAAATGTGAATACTATGACTCATGATGCTCAGTAGTCTATTTTGAAACAGTGCATGAAACAGTGTATGTAATATTGCCTGCCATAGCATTTGGTATTGCTTTTTCACACTTCTTTTTTCCTAGGCATTTCAAATACATGTTGCCATGAATGATAGAATGATTGTTTAGTATGATTGCTTAGTTTACTCATTTATTCATTTACTCATTCATTCATTCATTCCTGTTTTGTTGAGAAAACAGTATATACTAGATTGTTGAGGGTAGACATTGGTAAGAAATGGTTCATCCTCTTGAGAGGTGATTCATTCTGGAATTTAATTTCATCAAAATATAACTGAAAACCTTAATCTTTTTTGGATTAAAAACTTCATGTTATTTTTCTCACATAAGTCTGGAGGAGTGCAGTTACTAGCATTGGTTCCATACCTTGAACAATTAGAACAGAAGTCTACATGATTCTCTTGGCCTTGGCCTTTTCCTGCGGTTACCTACCAGCTGTTGTAGCTACAGCTCTAGTCATTGTCTTCATAGTCCAGACAGAAAGACAGAATAAGAGGGTGGTGTTTATTCTAGGAAAAATATTGTCAGAAATCTGCATTTGACTTCTGCTTACATTTCATTGACAAGACCATTCACATGACCTATCCTTAGCTTCAAGAAAGACTATGAGATGTCTGTATTTTTTCTTTTTTTTTGCTTGTTTTGCTTTGTTTTAAGCTAAGCATATTCAAATCTACATGAATGTTAGGGAGAAGTGGAGAATGGATAATAGGAAGTTGTTTACTTGCATATGCTCAAGGTACTTTGGAGTCTTCATGGGGAATATTATTAATTCTGTCTAGTCATTGTTATTGCTTCTAAGGGATAGAAAACTCACTCAATGCACATATGCCAGAATACAGGCCCTCTTTAAATGCCTTCATCTAGCAAATCAAGAGTCACTGATGGCAAATTCTTGATGACCTTCCTAGATCATCTGCTTGAGTATTTTACCAGAAAAGTATTGAGAATACTGTATGTGTTCAGTTAAGGAGGTTTGTTTCATTGTGTATGTGGTGGTTCTGGCAGTGTTTCTGTCTCAGACGCGGTTTAGTGGCAGTTTTTATCTGTACCATTGGACATAGATTATTTTTATAGACCTCATCTATCTGTATGCAGGCCAATGCATTGCATAAAAGAATAACTTGTTATTTTGTTTTAATTTTACTCTAAATATTGTTTACTTTCCCTGTCCTGATCCAGACTTAAAGCAGCATGGAGAAACACTGATTTCAAGTGTACTTGCTGATGTTTTACTCTGAATATTATAAACCAGTTGAATGTATTTAAAAAACACTATTTTTAATCTTTCCCCCTCACCAAATCAAAATATCAACAACTTACAACTTTCCCCCTTTATAGCATCCTTCTAACTGACTTCAAGGTCAAAAATAGTTACTGGGAGTTTTCATTAACTTAGACATGTTCCTGCTGTAGCATGGAGATCCCCAAACTGTGTGATTAAAACCAGAAGAAAACGGGTAGAGAGAAAATGGCATGATGGACTGCGACTGATAGTTAAACAAGAGCCCACTCACAGCAAAATCTGTACTCACCTGGAGAAAGCTCATAAAGCTTCCCTATCCATCTGTCCATCCATCCCATTATCCATCTATTCATCGTATCTGTTACCCTATTGGAGGGTAAACAAGGATGGAAAAGATAAAACATTCCTGAGGAAGCTAAACCCTAATAGGGACAATAACATAAACATAGGTGCCTTTTATAAAAGAAAGATGGAGTTTATTGCAGTGTCGATTGGGATGAGTGTCAGGGATGGCTGGTGGTGTATGTCTAGGGAAGGTTTAAAATTCATAGAGGCACTGAAGATCAAACCTGAAAGATTTGAATATAGGGACATTGGGAGGTGAGATGGAGAGGATGTTTGCATTTTAGTCAGAGAGAAGAGAATGAGCAAAATCCTAAGTGAAAAAACAGTAGCCCATGTTCAAGAAACTGTGGACTATTTAATTTTTCAGGAGCAAAGAATTTATCAAGAGGGGTAATCAGGGTTAATTTACACCTAATACTTTCTCAGGAAATCTTTCCTGTCTGCCTCTAAGATGTTGGGTGCCCTTGCTCTGTCCTAACCCAGTGTCCTATGCTTATCCTCACCATAGCCAAACGGCTAGAATATATGGCTCAAAAGTCTGGTAGGAGCAGTATTTTTTTTTTTTTGTCTTTTCAGGGCCACACCTGTGGCGTATGGAGGTTCCCAGGCTAGGGGTTTAATTGGAGCTGTAGCCACCAGCCTGTGCCAGAGCCACAGCAACGCGGGATCCGAGCAGCATCTGCAACCTACACCATAGCTCACAGCAAGACCAGATCCTTAACCCACTGAGCGAGGCCAGGGATTGAACCTGCAACCTCATGGTTCCTAATCAGATTCGTTTCCACTGTGCCACGACGGGAACTCCAGGAGCAGTATTTTTTGAACTCAAAGTTGTAATTTGAAATGATTTTATTTATTTTATCTATCATTTGCACAGTTACTATTCATTTAGATTTACCTACCAATTTATCCCTTCTTGTGCTCTTTATTTTTCTTGTATGATTGACCTTCCATCTAGGATCATTTTTTTTTTTTTCTGCTCTAAGAACAACTTGAAGCAGCAACAAAATTCTGTTTTTGTTTGTCTGAAAACATTTTCATTTCATCTTCATTTTAGAAGGCTATGTTCCCTAGATAAAGAATTCTGAGTTGGCAGTTACTTTCTCTCAATACTTTAAAGATGTCATTTTATTTTCTTCTGGTTTCTAAGGTTTCTGAAAATATTGAAAAGTTAGTTGTTGGTCTTTTGTTACCCTTTTGAAGGTGATGTGTCTTTTTCCTCTGAGTGCACTTAAGATATTCTCTTTATTTTGGTTTTCTATAGTTTTATTATGGTGTATATAAACACAGCTTTCTTTGCAGTTCTCTTGCTAGGGCTACAGAGTTTCTTAACTTTCTTGCGTTTTATTCTGGTTTTGTAAAAGTTTTGGCCAGCTATTTCTTCTCTTTTGCTTTAGGAAGTTCAGTTATTTATATGTTAGATATTTTCTCTAAGTCCCATATGTCTCTTATGTTCTGTTCTGTATTTTTCTCTTGTTTTTGTCTCAGCAGATACCAATATGGATATTGCCTATTGAACTCTCTTTTGAATCTTGTATTCTGTTGTGTATGATATTGAACTCATTTATTGAATTTTTAATTCTTAATTATGGTTATTGCATTTTTAAATTCTATAATTTCAATTGAGAGCTCTTTTTTAGTAGATTCTGGTTCTCTGGTAAAATTCTCTAATTTTTAAAAAATCTCTTTTCCTAGGAGTTCCTATCATGGCACAGTGGAAATGAATCCAACAGGGAACCATGAGGTTGTGGGTTCAATCCCCGGCCTCGCTCAGTGGGTTAGGGATCTGGCATTGCCCTGAGCTGTGGTGTAGGTCACAGATGCTGCTCAGATCCTGCATTACTGTGGCTGTCGCTTAGCAGGCAGCCATAGCTCCGATTCGACCCCTAGCCTGGGAACTTCCATATGCTGTGGTTATGGCCCTAAAAAACAACAACAACAACAAAAAACCCAACAAAAAACCACCTCTTTTCTTACAAATATTAATCATGGTTATTTTAAAGTCTGATAACTTCAGTATCTCCATCATTTACTCATTTATTTCCACAGTCTATTTTTGCTCTTGGACTTTAATCATTTAATTCTTTGTTCATGTATGCCTGTTAATTTTAGATTGAATGTTGGATATTGTCTATGAAAAATTGTAGGAGATGTTAATTTCATCTAAAGAGATTTTAATTTTTTTTTTTGGTAGGAATATACAGTGCTAGAAAGATACCTTGATTCAATTAGGGACTGAATTGATTTGAAGTTATATTTCAGGATTTGTGAAAACTACCATGTTTATAATTTGTATTTACTCCTAAGGCCTATGATTTTAAGAATATTAAATGAGACCCTGGAGTATTTACCAAGCACTACTGCCTTAGTAGAATATGAACTCCCATTTTTGTCTATCACTAATGTACAGCTTAGGGACTGGCAAATGTTTTAGGTGTAAAATGCATGTAGAATATTGGGCTCACTTTTCTTCAAAATATTGGTCTTTTAAGCCATGTCTTTATTTGAAGTCCTGAACTCTTAATTTTTATCTCTCAGCACAATCAGACTGCCAAAGACTTCAGAACACTACTTTTTCTGGCTTTAGTGTCCTGAGCTGTGAATTAGAAAATGTCCAACAGGAAATACTGGCAGCAAATGTACATTAACTACAATGCACTTTTCTTCTTTCTGCATCTTATGTTCCTGGCCACTTTGGTTGTTCTTTAATATCTTCAAATCCACAATTAAGTGTGTTTTTTGCATGTGTTTTTTTTTTTTTTTTTTTTTACAGCTGCACCTGCAGCATATGGAAGTCCCCAGTCTAGAGGTCAAATCAGAGCTGCAGCTGCCAGCCTATACCACCATCACAGCAACACCAGATCTGAGCTGTACGCTGTACCTCACAGCAATGCAAGATCCTTAACTCACTGAGCAAGTCCAGGGATCAAACCTGCACCATCATGGATGCTAGTCAGTTTCTTAACCCACTAAGCTACAACAGGAACTACCATAATTAAGTTTTGATTGCCAACTAATTATAAATGTGAGTGGATGAGCTATACACACTTCACAGGACTAGAGAAGTAGGAAATCTGTTATGTCTCCCAATATAAAACTGCATGGCATTTGGCATCTTGTAAGCTTCTGAAGTGTTTTGATCAGGAAAATACATTCTCCACCATTTAATAACATTTCTTGTATATCTGGAAGTACAACCAGTTACATCCAGAAGGAAGTGAATAAGAATTCCTTCATTTAACTTTTTTTCTACCACTTTGATTTAAAAAGGTAATAAATAATACTGTGAGATGCTATTTTAAAAAAAAGTGGGGGAAATAAGCAAAACACTGTTATGACAAAAAAAGCAATTTTATGTGGGATATGTTTATTTCTTGTTTAAAGAAATGGATTTTTATTGTTTATACTGTCTTTCCTTGACTATAAAGGTAAGAATTTTTATAGATTTTCAAAGCTAGGAAATTGCCAGAATTCTGATCTAAAAATTCCTGAGACCTCTGCCCATTTAACTAGCATATTGAATTTATAATTTATTTTCAGGGTGTGTTTTGCTATTACCTGTTTAAACTTTTGTACAACTTTTTGAGGTCACTTTTCCATGTTTGTCACATTCTGTTTTGATTCCAAAGTTATTACTATAGCCCTAAACCCATAGGAACATAAATTCAGTTGGACCTAAATTAAAAGTCAGTGCTTTCTTAAAATGGTTTTATTGTTTTTGTAAACCATCCTGAAATGGAAATAATAATTGTTTTATTCAGCCTTGTCATTTGCTGTAAACACCAGCTGCTATAATTTTTGGTATTCCACGTGGAGCATTTTTACCAACTGTTAGAAAAATATTTTTAAAGGAGCACAAAGCAATTTGGAAGTATGAAACAAAAGCATACAATGCCTGTAAATTTCAGTCCCTCTCTAGCTCCCAATTGATATTTGTTTCTGTCTGATAACTTTGGACTCCTAGTTTCTCTTTTATTATATTAAAGATATATCTATATTTGAAATTTACAATATCAAAAAAACTTTCCCAGGGGAGCTAGGATAATGCAGTAGTAGTCAAAGATTAGAAATAATCTGTAAATATCCAGGAAAGGAGTAAAGATTATTTTCAAACTTTATTGAATTATGTAAAAGGAATTCTCTATTATTGTGTTCCCTACTGATGTATGACAATAGTATGGTAGTATGACAGAGACATAAATACATTTTCAATATAAATTTTGTGTTTGGTTTATATAAAAAGCTAACAAGAAATATACTGTAATAGCCTCCTCTTAACATATCTGTTAATAGGTTCTTATTTCCCCTCTCTCAGATGCTCTCTTACCCTTGGGGTCCTTATTCTGTGAATGGGTCCATTATCTACTCAGTTCAATCTTGACTTGCTTTGCCTCACCTCTCCCAACATACCAGCCACACAATCCTTTTATTCCACCTTATAAACTCTCCCTGCTTCTGTTTGTCCAATCTGCTACTTCCTTAGCATAGTCATCATTATCTATTCCTGGGATGACTATAACAGCAGCCTTCTACCTGGTCTTTGACTCCCCTCTTTACTCCCCCTCATCAGTTATCCACTTTGCACCCCAGCCAGCCTTTCAAATGCAAATGCAAAACTCCTCTTCTTTAAACACAACAGTGGCTCCCAATGCCATCTGCATAACACCCTGAATCCTCAGTGTGACCTCAGTGGCCTTCTGTGGTCTAGCAGCTCTAGCCTTATCTCCTTATCTTTTATACTTCAGATGCTATCATTTTTTAAAACATGTCAAGTTCTCTTTTATCTCAGGACTTTGAAGATGTTCTTTTAGTTTATAAGCTCTTTTGCCAAACCCTTTTCATCTTTACCTAAGTACTATTCATCTTTTAGGGCTCATCTTGAATATTATTTCCTCTGTGAAAGCTTCCTTATCCTCCTTCTTTTCAAATATATGTTATCTATCCCTCATCTGTTCTTTGCATCAATCTGTACTCATACTGCATTGTTGCCTGTTCACTAGTGGGTGTACCTCATTAAACAGTGAATTCCACATTGCCAAAAATTGTGTAAGGTTTGTTTGTGGCTTTAGCTCCAGAGACTAATGCAGTACCTGGGATATTGTACTCAATGAAATGTGTTGAATGCCTTTGTTATTGCTAAATTTCTTGTATCTCTTGTCCACAATGAGTTGATTTTCCCAAACAAAAATTGAAAAATATGATCTAAAATATATGTACACTTCATGGATGAAGCAAGTGAGAGAACTTGCTTTCTGTCTCTCCCTCTTCTATCCACTCTATGATACAACAAGAAGTCAGCAGTCCACAACCTGGAAGAATTCACTTGCCGGAACCCAACCATGCTGACACCATAATCTTGGACTTTCAGCCTCAAGAAAAATTGTGAGAAATAAATTTTTGTTGTTAATAAGCCACCAAAGCATTCCTATTGTGGCTCAGTGGTTAATGAACCCCACATTATCCATGAGGATGCAGGTTGGATTGCTGGCCTCACTCAGTGGGTTAAGGATCCAGCATTGCCATGAGCTGTGGTATAGGTCACAGACGCAGCTCAGATCCTGCATTGCTGTGGCCATGGTGTAGGCCTGTAGCTACAGCTCTGATTTGACCCCTAGCCTGGGAACCTCTGTATGCTGCAAGTGGGGCCCTAAAGACAAAAAAAAAAAAGCAACTGATTTTTATGGTATTTTGTTATTGAGACCTGAACTAAGACAGTAATAGATACCAAGAAGTTGGGGTGCTGCTGTAACAAATATCTAAAATGTGGAAGTGGTTTTAGAACTGGGTAAATGAGTAGAAACTAGGAAAAAGCCTACATTGCTTTGATTGGACAATTAAGGGTGATTCTGGTGAAAGCTCAGAAAGAAAAAAGGAGAGTTGTAGACAAAGACTCAATCTTAGAGGATACCTAAGTACTCATGAAGAGAATTTTGGTAGAAATATGAATGGTAAAGGCTTTACTGATGAGGTCTCAGGCAGAAATGAAGAACATGTTATTGGAAAATGGAGGAAAGATGATTCTTGTTCTAAAGTATCAGAGAACTTGGATGAATTGTGTTTGTGTTCTAGTGTTTTTTGGAAGGTAGCACTTGCTAGTAATGAAATTGGATATTTAGCTGAAGTGATTTCTAAGCAAAGTGTTGAAAGTGTGACTTGGCTTCTCCCAACTACTTATAGTAAAATTGAAGAAGAGTGACATGACTTGAAGACAGAATTATTAAGCAAAAAGAAACTCAAACCCTCTCTTAACACCATACACAAAAATAAACTCAAAATGGATAAAAGACCTAAATAAAAGGCTAGGTACTATAAACCTAGAGGAAAACATAGGCAGAACGCTCTTTGACAAAAATCACAGCAACATCTTGTTTGATCCACCTTTTAGAAAATGGTCAGTAAAAACAAAAATAAACCAATGGGACTTAATTAGACTCAAAAGCTTTTGCACAGCAAAGGAAACACTAAAAAAAAAAAAAAAAAGGCAACCTATAGAAGGGGAGAAAACTCTTTGCAGACAATTCAACAGACAAGGGCCTAATCTCCAAAATATACAAATAACTCATACAAATCAACAACAACAACAAAAAAAAAACCAAATAACTCAATTGAAAAATGGGCAGAAGACCTTTATAGGCATTTCTCCCAAGAAGACATACATTATGTCCAACAGGCACATTAAAAAATGCTCAACATCACTGATTGTTAGAGAAATGCAAATCAAAACTACAATGAGGTACCACCTCATACCAGTCAGAATGGCCATCATTAACAAGTCAACATATAATAAATGCTGGAGAGAGTGTGGAGAGAAGGGTACCCTCATTCACTGTTAATGGGAATATAAATTGGTACAGCCACTTTGGAAAACAGTATGGAGGTTCCTAAGAAAGCTAAATATAGAACTACCATATGATCCATCAATCTTACTCCTGGGTGTACATCCAAACAAAACATTCATTTGAAAAGATAAATGCACCCCTATGTTCACTGCAGCACTATTCACAATAGCCATGACATGGAAACAACCTAAATATCCATCAACAGATGAATGGATTAAAATGTGATACATATATACAATGGAATACTACTTAGCCATAAAAAGTACCAAATAATGCCATTTGCAGCAATGTGGATGAAACTAGAGATTCTCATACTAAGTGAAGTAAGCCAGAATGAAAAAGACAAATACCGTATGATATTGCTTATTTGTGGAATCTAAAATATAGCATAAATTATCCTATATACAAAACAGAAATAGAAACAGACCAAGACAAAGGAGGGCATACTTATGGTTGCCAGGGCTGTGGAGGTCAGGAGTGGTATGGACAGGGAGTTTGGGGTTGGTGGGGGCAAACTGTTACACTTGGAATAGATGGGCAATGGGATCCCACTGTATAGCACAGGGAACTGTGTGTGATTTGGTTACTTTGCTATACAATAGCAACTGAAGAAACATTATAAATCAACTATACTTTCATTAAAAAAATTATAAAATAGAAACTCGAACTTTGAAATTTGGAAAATTCTCAGCCTATCTATATTGCAAGATAGGAAAAAGTATGTTCAGAAGAGAAAACTAAGGGTATGCCCAAGCATCCCTTTGATAAGTGTTGTAAGTATGAACCCTGAACTTAATCAGCCACCCCAGCAGAACTGAAAAGGAAAGATATGGAAAGGAAGGAAGGGTGTGGACTCCTTGGATTTATAGGACAGTCCATTAGAGCTGTTTGGCAGCAAACATGTGCTATTCTTGAGGACAAGGGAAGAATGACCCTGAAGGTGACTCAGAGATCATCAGGGTTGACTTCTCAGTTTCAAAAAGGGAGGTCATCACCTCACTTTCAACAGACCAGACAACCTCAACCTCTTCCCAAAGTGGGGCATCCCAAAGCTGTGGAGCTTTGGGGGCAAGACCACCACTACAGTGCATCTGGAAGGTGAGACATCAGCCCTGGTCAGCCTGGAGAACAGAGCATTGAGCCAAAGAGGATTATTCTCCAGCCTTAAGATCTCATGAAGTTTGGCTGGCTGTGTTTTGAACCTACTTTGGACTCATCACCCCTGCCTTCTTTCTTACCTCCCTCTTTTGGAATGGGGATGTCTATCCTTTTCCCATTCTGCCAGTGTATTTTATAAGCACACAACTTGTCTGATCTCATGCGTTCACAGCTGGAGAGGAACTCTGCCTCAGAACAACTCTTAAGTCTTACCCATATCTGATTTATTAGCTATATATGGTCTGTTGATTATTACAAGAATCAAGAAAGGAGTGTAGCATTGATGTAAGTCCATGAGATATCTGGATAAGGAGGAAGTTAACAAATGAGTTTTTGATTCAAAGGGTTGGTAAGAGATGGAAAGAATGTTGCTAATCCTTTCAGCCTATTCAAAAAAAAAAAAAAAAAAACAAACTTTTGAACCTATTTCAACTTGCAGACTTTTACACAATCTTAATTGTCATTAAATTTCAGCTCCAAAATGAGCAGATAGCTCTTGGTCCAAAGACTAAAGTTAAGGTAGAAAAATATGACTAAAGACAATATAATATCCCCTCTCTATGAAATATTTTTATTTCTTTAAATCTCTTTTATAAATAAAATTTTCAGACATAAGCAAAACAAAAGGGTATAATAAAATGCTGATGTCTGAAGATAAAATATAAGGACATAATGAAAGTATAATGTAAATACAATCCATATTTTCAATGGATCAAGACAATCTCTCAGATCCCCCTCCAGAATGAACATCCTAAATTAGATTTACAAATTTATTTTTTAATCTATAGCCTTCCCATTTGGGTCCATCTTATTGAATCCAAAATATGGCTTCTTATTACAGAAATACAATCATAAGACAATATAGCTAATAGTTCAATATTTGCAAATTGATTGACATGATACACCACATTAATAAAATGATAAAAATCATAGGATTATCTTGATAGATGCAGAAAAAGTAGTGGACAAAATTCCAATCCATTTATGATAAAAATTCTCACCAAAGTGGGTACAGAGGAAAATACCTCAACATAGTGAAGGCCATTTATGATCAACCCACATCTAATATCATACTCAATGGTGAAAAGCTGAAAGCTTTTTTTCAAAGATCAAGAACAAGACAGGGATGCTCACTCTCATCACTTCTATTTAACAGAGTATTAGAAGTCCTATCCATAGCAATTAGACAAGAAAAAAAATAGAGAGCATCCAAATTGGAAGGGAAGAAGTAAAACTGTCACTATTTGTAGATGATGTGATACTATATATAGAAAACCCTAAAGGCACCACCAACATATATTAGAACTAATAAATGAGTCAGTAAATTTTCAGGATATAAAATTAATATACAGAAATCTGTTGAATATCTATACACTAATAATGAACAATCAAAAACTTTTAAAGATCCCATTTACAATTAAATAAAAAAGGATAAAATACCTGAGAATAAATTTATCCAAGGAGATGAAAGACTTGTATTCTGAAAAATATAACACATTGATGAAGGAAACTGAAGATGATACAACAAAATGGAAGGATATCTCATGATGTTAGACTGGGAAAATTAATATTTTAAAAAGTCTATATTACCCAAAGTAACCTACAGATTCAAGGCAGTCTCTATCAAAATACACATGGAATTTTTTCACTGAATTAGAACAAATAATCCTAAAATGTGTATGGAACCACAATAGGCCCCAAATATTTAAAACAGTCCTGAGAAAAAAGAGCAAAGCCAGAGATATCATGCTCCTTGACTTTAAACAATACTACAAAGCTACAGTAATCAAAACAGTATGGCGCTAGAGTTCCTATTGTGGCTCAGCAGATTAAGAAGTCCTACTAGTATCTATGAGGATGCAGGTTCAATTCCTGGCCTCACTTAGTGGGTTAAGGATCTGACATTGCTATGAGCTGTGGTGTAGGTTGCAGATGTTACTCAGATCCTGCTGTGGCTGTGACATATGCTGGCAGCTACAGTTCTGATTCAGTCTCTAGCCTGGGAACCTCCATATGCTGTGGGTACATCTCTAAAAAGACAAAAGGAAAAAAATGAACAGTATGGTACTGGAACAAAAAATAGACACAAAAATCAATGTAACAGAAGAGAGAGCTCAGAAATAAACCCATGGACCTATGGTCAATTAATACACAACAAATAAGGCAAGAATATACAATAGAGGAAAAGCTTCTCTTCAACAAGTGGTTCTGGGAAAACTAGACAGCTGCATGTTAAAGAATGAAATTAGAACATTTTGTCACACTATATATAGAAATAAACTAAACTGGATTAAAAGACCAAAAACCATAAAACTCCTAGAAGAAAACATAGGCAGTGTGCTCTTTGACACTGGTTATAGTAATGTTTTTTAAATTTCTCCCCTCAGACAAGGACAAAAGAAAGCAAGAATAAACCGCAGAAGTTTTGCACAGTGAAGAAAACCATCAAGAAAATGAAAAGACAATTTACTGAATGAGAGAAGATATCTACAAATGCTATGTCTGATAAGTGATTAATATCCAACATATAAACACAGCTCATATAACTCAACATCAAAAAAACCAAACGACTCAATTAAAAAATGGGCAGAAGAATTGAATAGACATTTTTCCAAAGAGGGCATGCAGATGGCCAAGAGGCACATGAAAAGATATTCAAGATGGCTAATCACCAAGGAAATGCAAATTAAAACCACAATGAGCTATCACCTCACATCTATCAGAATAGCTATCATTGAAGAGAACACAAATAACAAATGTTGGCCAGGATATGAAGAAGAGGGAACCCTTGTACACTGTTAGTGGGAATGTAAATTGGTGCAGCCAGCTCTGAAAACAGTAGGGAGTTTCTCAAAAAACTAAAAATAGGACTACCATATGACCCAGCAATTTGGAAAATATAGCAGAGGATAATAAAACATAAATATATGCACAGGGTTTGAATTATTCCCCCTGTACCATCCAGAGGAAGTTCATTTTAGTTACCTTGTGATACATTTCTCTCCACATGCCAATAACTTTGTAGCAGTCAAACTCATTTACTATCCACAGCAACTCTTTAAGGTAGGAACCGTTTTTACTGCTATGTTACATATGAGAAAATTGAAACAGAGATAGATTAAGTAATTTACCCAAAGTCATTAAGCTAGCAAGTGTGAGTTTGAAGTCAAACTTAATACAGTGGCTACAGAGTTCGTTCTGAAGCAGTACCCTATACTGCTCTTCTGGACAATTTCAATAAAACTTGAATTTTAAAGCTCATTTAAAATTCTTCATTTGATGAAATTTCAGGTCTGCTCATCTGTACCTCAGGCGTTTAGACCCTTCACATAGGAACTGAATTTGGAAAAGCTGCACATGTATATGGAAGATATCAACAATGGGCAACATACCTATTTATCACTGTGCATTTTGGTTTTAATACTTAATTTTGGATTAAAGTAATATACTCTTAATAATAGAAACAGTCGTCATCATCATTATCATCACCTGTTCAATGATTACTGTAAGACAGGATTTGTGGCAATCAACTAGAATATCATCTCAATGAAGACAGTGGCTTATCTGGTTAGTTCTCTGCTAAATATCAGTAATACATCATTCCTGTCAAATAGAAGACATATAGAAGGCACGTAGTAAAAATATTTGACAAAATAAATGAGCAAATGCATGGTTGCATAAATTAGTTTTTAAGTAAATTTATTTCCTTTCATCCTCTATATTCTCTAAAGGAAGACATTAACATCATTTCAGGTGAGAAAACAATATATTTGCCCAATGTTGTATAACTGATAAGTCAGCCAGGATTCAAACCCAGGTCTGTCTGATTTCAAGGCCTCTGTTCCTAATAAATGCATCATATAGCCATATATCTATAAAGAAAGATAACAAATATAACAGGAAACAGTAAAACAAAATCTTTTATAAGTAGAGCACCATGATAGCTGCTTAAATGCAGCATTCAGGAAATTTTAACAAGAATTCTTCTAAGTAGAAGTGGTCACTTAGACAAGTCTCATTGTAGTTCAACATGCACCTTATCCTTCTACTCAAGAAAATGTTAGAGGCTATGAAAACAGAGAGTTTTTTTTTAACCCTAATAAACTTTAAAAATGTAGATGAGATTAGGTTTTTATTTATTTATTTATTTTTAACAGCTACACTTGCAGCATAAGGAAGTTCCTGGGCTAGAGGTCAAATTGGAACTGCAGCTATGGCAATACCACATCCATGGCAATACCAGATCTAAGCCGTATCTGTGACCTGCTGCAGATTGTGGCAACACCTGATCCTTAACCCACTGAATGAGGCCAGGGATCAAACTGCATCCTCACAGAGACAACATCAGGTCCTTAACCAGCTGAACCACCGAGGGAATTCCAAAATTAGGTCACTTTTGATGTGTGGGAATTTAAAGTAACTATCTGTTCAGTTTGTATGTTCCAGTGGCTCATCAAATTTTACAGATTTTGTATTCATTTTTTTAAATAATGATTTTTATTTTTTCCATTATAGCTGCTTCACAGTGTTCTGTCAATTTTCTACTGCACAGTGATGTGACCCAGTCACAGACACGTATACATTCTTTTTTTCTCACATTATCATGCTCCATCACAAGTGACCAGACAACTCCCAGTGCTATAAAGCAGGATCCCATTGCTTATCCATTCCAAAGGCAGTAGTTTGCATCTGTTAACCCCAAATTCCAGTCCCTCCCCCTCCCTTCCCCTCCCTCCCCCTCTCCCCCCCTCCCTCTTGGCAACCACAAGTCTGTTCTCCATGTCCATGAATTTCTTTTCTGTGGATAGGTTCATTTGTGCCATACATTAGATTCCAGATATAAGGGATGTCATATAGTATTTGTCTTTCTCTTTCTCACTTACTTCACTCAGGATGAGAGTCTCTAGTTCCATCCATGTTGCTTCAAATGGCATTATTTTGTACTTTTTATGGCTTAGTAGTATTCCATTGTGTATATGTACCACATCTTCTTAATCCAATAATCTGTCAATGGACATTTAGGTTGTTTCCATGTCTATTGTGAATAGCGAACATGCAGGTGCATGTGTCTTTTTCAAGGAAAGTTTTGTCCAGATATATGCCCAAGAGTGGGATTGCAGGGTCCTATGGTAGTTCTATGTATAGATTTCTAAGGTATCTCCATACTGATCCCCATAGTGGTTGTACCAGCTTACATTCCCACCAAGAGTGCAGGAGGGTTCCCTTTTCTCCACATCCCCTCCAGTATTTGTTATTTGTGGGCTTAATGCTGGCCATTCTGACTGGTGTGAGGTGGTTTCTCATGGTAGTTTTGATTTGCATTTCTCTAATAATCAGGGATGTTGAGCATTTTTTTTTTTCATGTGCTCATTGGTCATCTGTATATCTTCCTTGGAGAAATGTCTCTTCAGGTCTTTTGCCCATTTTTCCATTGGGTTGTTGGCTTTTTTGCTGTTGAGTTGTATAAATTGCTTGTATATTTTAGAGTGTAAGCCCTTGTCAGTTGCACTGTTTGAAACTATTTTCTCCCATTCTGTATTCATTAATGTATTTGCTTAGTTGTTCCTGCTGCAGGTTAAACCTTTGAGGCTCCACTTTACTATTTTGTTCTCATGCATTTTAGATGAGCTCATGAGTAGTTAAATTAAGTGGCTACTATTAAATTTCTCAAGTATGGCTCTTTATCCACACCCATTCATTTCAACTGTACCCACTTAACTACATAATTAATAGACATGATGTTTTAACTGTGACAGGTTAATTATTTTAAATAAAGGTATATTTTAAACTTCTGATGAAAGTAAATTTCTCTGATAAGGGAGTTCTAAATTCATTTTAAATAAAATAGTTATAAGGGAGAAGTGTATATGAATGATTTTGAGGAGAAATTAGATTGGACAGGAAAATTGATGAAAGAATCCAAGAGTTTAGAACTACAAAATGGTCATTATTTTGGTATATGTTGACTTGACAGAATAGTGGAATCATAGATCTCAGAGTTGGAAGGAATCTCAAGGGACAGTCTGGAGCAGTGCCTAACCTCCCAGCAAGGATCATTATCTTCATTTCACAGATCAGGCAAGGAGGCTCAGAAAGGTTACCTAATCCGCCTAAGGCCAATAGCTAATATGTAGTAGAAAAGGCACTAGAAGTAGGTATTGTAGTTTCTCTTGCATTGCCCTTTCCCTTAATCTAGGTTGAAAGCCTTTAGCACTACATTATGAGTTTAAAATATATTTTGGAATTAGAAAAAAAAAATCTTTCCATAAACGACCCTCAGGAATTAGCTACAGATAGTCTTGCAGGTGGTTCTTTTGAGAAGGACTTTTTACCCTCAAAATGTAGACAATCCCCTTTGTCCCTGTAGTCAAATAGAGATATGGGGAAAACCATTAAAATTAGGCAAGAAAGAGTTTTCCAAGTGTAATGAGCTTATGCCTTGGACAGCTCAGAAAGAGTGGGATACCAATAGGCAGTGCAGCATACCCAAGAAGTACAGCAAAGTCATGTAGCTACAAGCATAGAACTAAATATAAATAGAGCAATAGATAGGTCAAAATAATGATACATAAAAATGCATAGTACTTTCTTCCTAAAGTTTTAATGTGCATCACAATCACATAGATATTATTAAGAATGTTTTCAAAGACCCCACTATGCAGAAATTGTCACAACACTGTGAATTAACCATACACTAATAAAAAAAAATTAAAACAAATAAAAATAAACAAAGGCCCTACTAGATCTCAGATGGGACCCAGGGAATGCATAATTGATAAACATCCTACATGATTCTTATACAGATAATCACTGATTTCACTTGAAGAACATCTGCGAATAAGAACAGTGCTTCTCAAACTCTAATATGAGTATAAATCACCTGGAGATCAAGTGAAGTACAGATTCTAATTTAGTACATCTGGAGCAAAGTCTTGGATTCTGCATTTCTAAAAGTTCTCAGGAGATACCCATGTAGCTGGTCCACAGAGTACTATTTGAATATCAAGGAATAAGAATACTAATGTTTAATCAAATAATGTCATTATTGTTTAATATAAGAAAGGCTGGTGGTAATTTAATAGGTCAATAAAAATAGATTTTGCTATGAAAATTACTTTCCTTTAACATATCTGCATATCTGGTGAATAAAGAGATAATGAAAGTGTTAATGGTACTAAGTTTTGGTATTTTTTTTTTTAAACTGGCTGTAGTGTAGTGCATTATAATGATTTCTTTAAAAAATTTGAGTTCTAATTCTGACTCTGACATCAGCTATGTGAAACTTCCATCAGTAAGATAAAAAACAATGTGAGGGTAACATTCTTTTTTAAAATTCCATTTATAAGTTCTCCAGTATACTGAAACTACTACATTTAATAAGAGTACATGAATACCAGCTGGTCATTATGGGATATGTTTTTTATGGAAAGGGTTTTAACTTTACCTCTTTCTCTCTACTCATGAAACATGCAACTGAATTAAAGTTTCATTATTCCACTTTATTAAAAATATGTACACTATTATTGTTAGTAATATTGACTAAATAAATCTGATCCGCCCTGTGGCTCCTTCTCTGCATAGAATTATTCAGAGAACCATCAGTTTGGCATTCAAAATAATGAATTCTTCACCTCTCTTGAAAATGCCAAGAGTCAAGACATCCATGAAACATGGAAAATATGTTTAAAATAAAGCCTTTCCCCTCATATCTATTACTTTCAATTTTTCCACAACATCCACAGATATTGCTATCTTTCTTTCCTCTATTGCCTTCAAAAGCTCTCACAAACCCCAGTCTGATTAGCTTTTTAATTTCTCCCATCTGCTTTCTGTCTCAACTCTTTATGATACAGATCAACTTTGCTTCTATTAATTTTTAAGTCCCTCCTTTACCTGCATTCTGCAAGCAAAGGTGCAGGGGTTCCAAAAGCTGATTCAGGGAGCAGAAGTCTTTCTCTTTAAAAATGGGGGCAGAGAGAAAAGGAAGGTAAACTTTCACAAACATTATAGCTTTATAAAGTTTTTTAGCTTTATTTTTTCGGTTCTTTTTATAACAAGTTATTTGCCGTGTATCTTGCAAATGATCTTGACACATTGTTTGAGATAATTATGCTCTGTTCCATGTAAATCTTCTACAACTCTAAGGTAGTGTGAGAAAACCTGAAGTAAGTAATTTTATGTTTCTAACTGCATGGTTTGCAGTACTCCTCTGAGGAATCAATAGTTTCCTAATCTAGCAACTGGCTCCCTCTGCCCCCAAATCTAGTGACGACTTTCAATACATGCCTAATTTTAATTCACTCGAACTAAGACAAGGCATATAAAACTTTCATTTTGTGAAAAATGGTTATGAGGCACTATTTTAAGTATATTCTTAGTCAATCAAGAAAGAGTGATCCTTTTAGTCTGGATCAGGCACAATATGCCCCTTTAGCAGTAGAAGCTGTTGGGACAGATTGGGATAGTATTATTAATTTTGAAGCCAGTAATTATTCTTTTAATAAGTGGGATTATTAATAGTATGTTACTGGTAGTTTAGTTTAATTACAAAGATGATGTATGGCTTAACATACAAACGCATAAAGCAGAGATTATTATTCAAAGATTCACTTAAAATTTCATAGGATTAACCAATCTATAAATCATCCAATTTTATCAGTGATACAGATCCTTTTTATGAAAGGTGTAAACATTGCTTAACAGACATGAGGGATTAACCAGAAATTATTGACTACTTTAAAACTCCAGTTCATTCTAAAATTGTATTCCAGTTTTAGTTTTTGGTGTAAAATAATGTTGGTTACAAGTGTGCTTTGCTGACTTTTTATACAAAGTCTGTTTTTAAATGCTTGAGATCAAATAAGTCAGGCATATTTCCAATAATTTTGGAGATCTGGATCCTCTGACATTCTGACCACTTAATCTAGATTAAAAAGCCAATGCTTAACAATTGTACTTTTCCAAAATAATTTCAATTTTGGAATCATAGGTAAAAATTATAAAGGCATTTTAATTCTAAAGTAGATTTTCATTTATCCAAGCAAGGAAAACACCCTATAAATCTTTACTTAAGTACTCTGATTAGGTTCAAATTTTAGAATCATAACTTTTGAAAGTGTGACTATGTATTGTCATAGTTATTGTGTCTATTTTCAGTGGAGAATCTGTTGGTTACACTGGTAGTTTTGATCTGGGATTAGTCTAGATTTCCTGGATGTAATTCCCATAAGAGCAGATGAATACGTACATTCATTTTACAGACATGGTAGCTCAGTTTTCTAAGAGACATTCACAGAAAAACAAGTTTGAAACAAGACAGCTCTGGCAGACAAAGACAGCTGATGTAGAATCCTCCCCAGGCCATCCTGAGAGCTGGGCTTTTGAGTTAGACTTTTAACTCATCCATTTCAGGTTCACTTCTCCTGATTCATCCAGATCAGGAGACATTATCTCTTCCATAAGGAAATTGATTATTGCAAAGCAGGCTCTGTTGGAGCACGTATGGTGCCACTGGGAATTGCTTTTAAATACGCAGAGGAAATGGCAAAGATTGAGGTCCCAAGTACTCATGATGGTTAATTTTGTGTGTCAACTTGGCTAGGCCATGGTTCCCAGATATTTAGTCAAATATTCTAAATGTTTTTCTTTCTTTTTTTTTTTGTCTCTTTGCTATTTCTTGGGCCGCTCCCACAGCATATGGAGGTTCCCAGGCTAGGGGTCCAATTGGAGCTGTAGCCACCGGCCTATGCCAGAGCCACAGCAATGCAGGATCCGAGCCGCGTCTGCAACCTTCACCACAGCTTACGGCAATGCCGGATCGTTAACCCACTGAGCAAGGGCAGGGACCGAACCCGCAACCTCATGGTTCCTAGTCGGATTCGTTAACCACTGCGCCACGACGGGAACTCCTAAATGTTTTTCTAAGAAGGTATTTTTAGATGGGATTAACCTTTAAATCAGGAGACTTTGAGAAAGCAGATTACCCTCCATAATGTGGGTGGGCCGCATCCAATCAGTTGAAAGCCTTAATAGAAAAAGACTGATCTTGAGGCGGAGCAAGAAGCCTGAGGAGCAAGAGGTCGTGCACACCTTCTCCTACAAGCACATCAAAAAAACACACCTGTGTGTAAAACTACTCTCACAGAGCATCAACTGAATGCTGGCAGAAGAACTTAAACCTCCAAGAAGGCAAGAAACTCTTGAAGTAACAGGGTAAAACAAAAGAAAAAGAGAGAGAGAGAAAAGGAATCAGGACAGGACTAGCATTCCTGAGAGGGAGCTGTGAAGGAGAAAAGGAACCCACCTCCTGGGAAGCCACCCAACTGATGAAAGATCGGCTGAGTCAGCGAGACCTCAAAGTTGCCGAGAAAAACATAGCAGCTGGACTGAGAACAGCAAAGCAGAGTGAGAGCCGCACAGAACAGCTGAACCACTGGCCCGGACACCACAGCCTGAGATGCTCGGGTGGGGGCTGGGCGCTGAGACCCAGGCTCTGGAGGTCCTTGCTGCTATTGAGAGCCCAACGACAAGGCACTCACTGCTGGCCCTACCCATTGCTTCTTTCTCCCTGAAAACACACTGAGCATCCTGGGAACAATAGCCTGCTCACACCAAAGAAAGAGACAGCAAATATTCAAACTCCCACACCAAAAATAAATAGTAACCCCCCCCCAAAAAATACAAAGGGGTATTCTTGCATAGAAGTTGCCTTACAAGACTACAGTTTGGCTTCCCCAAAAATCACAGAAAAAGAAAAACACAAGCAAGATGAAGAAACACAGAAACCATTCCCAGTTAAAGGAACAGGAGAATTCACCTAAAGCAGACAACAATGAAACAGACCTCTGCAGTTTGACACTGAGTTCAAAAGGGAGGTATTGAAAATACTGAAGGAATTAAGAGAGGATATGAACAGTAATGCAGATTCCTTTAGAAAGGAACTAGAAAATATAAGGAGGAGCCAAGAAAAACCATAAAATTCATTTGCAGAGATGCAAACTGAGCTTAAGGCAATACAGAGCAGAATGAATAATGCAGAGGAATGAATTAGTGACATGGAAGATAAAATAATGGAAATCACCCAATCAGGACAGCAGACAGGAAACCAAAGGAAAAAACATGAAAGCAATATAAGAGACCTATGGGATAATATAAAGCAGGCCAATCTATGCATAAGAGGAATTCTAGAAGGAAAAGAAGAAAAAAATGAGATTGAAAATATATTTGAAGAAATTATGGCTGAAAACTTTCCAAATATAAAGCATACTGATATCAAGATACAGGAAGCACAGAGGGCCCCAAAGATGCTGAACCCAAACAGGCCCACACCAAGACTTATTATAATAAAAATGGCAAAAGTTAAAGATAAAGAGAGGATTCTAAAGGCAGCAAGAGAAAAGCAAAGCATTAATTATAAGGGAACCCCCATAAGGCTATCAGCTGATTTCTCTACAGAAACACTACAGGCTAGAAGGGAGTAGCAAGATATATTTAAAGTGCTGAAACGAAAAAAAATTGCAACCTAGAATACCCTATACAGCAAGAATATCGTTTAAATTAGAAAGGGAAATAAAGAATTTCTCCCACAAACAAAAGCTAAAAGCGTACAGCAAGACTAAACCCATTCTAAAAGAAATACTGAAAGGGCTTCTCTAAATTAAAAAAAGAGAGAGAGAGAAGAAAGAGAAAAAGAAGAATTAGGATGTAGGAAACCACAATTGGAAAGCAATCACTTAAATAAGCCAGCATGCAGATCTAAACATGAGGATGTTTAAAAAAAAAAAAAGATTTCAAACTCATACAATGTGGGGAAGGTAAGTAAGAAAATATAGATTCTTTTTTATTTTAATGATGTGTCTGAGACCATATGACTATCAGACAAAAGCAAGCAGATATAGGAAGGGCTTAACGTGCTTAAAAAACAGGGCAACCACAAATTAAAACCAAACATTACATTCACAAAAACTGAAAAGTACTCAAGCATAAAATAAATGGAAACCATACAACCCAAAAGAGAAATATAGAATCAACTGGAAAACAAGGTTTAAAATGGCAATAAATACATATCTATCAATAATTACCTTAAATGTCAATGGATTAAATGCTCCAATCAAAAGATACAGAGTGGCAGATTGGATAAAAAAGCAAAAACCTTCAATCTGCTGCCTGCAAGAAACTCACCTTAGGGCAAAGGACACATATAGATTGAAAGTCAGGGAATGGGAAAAGATATTTCATGCCAATGGACAAGACAGGAAAGCAGTAGTTGCAATACTCTATCAGACAAAATAGACTTTCAAAAGAAGGCCATTAAGAAAGACAAAGAAGGACACTATTTAATGGCTAAAGGATCCATTCAAGAAGAGGATGTTACAATCATCAATATATATGCCCCTAATATGGGAGCACCCAGATGCCTACAACAAATACTAACAGACGTAAAAGGAGAAATCAATGGGAATACAATCATAGTAGGAGACCTTAACACCCCACTCACAACAATGGACAGATCCTCCAGACAGAAAATCAATAAGGCAACAAAGATCCTAAAGGACATGATAGACAAGTTAGACTTAATTGACATTTTCAGGATATCACATCCAAAAAAATCAGAATATGCATTCTTCTCAAGTGCGCATGGAACATTCACAGGAATTGATTACATACTGGGGCACAAAGCTAACCTCAACAAATTTAAGAGTATAGAAATTATTTCAAGCATCTTCTCTGACCACAATGGCATGAAACTAGAAATCAACCACAGGAAAAGAAATGAGAAAAAACTTACTACATGGAGACTAAACAACATGCTACTAAAAAAACAATGGGTCAATGAGGAAATCAAGAAGGAAATTAAAAAATACCTCAAGACAAAAGATAATGAAGACACAACCCCTCAAAATTTATGGGATGCCGCAAAAGCAGTGCTCAGAGTAAAGTTCATGGCAATACAGGCCTTCCTCAAAAAAGAAAAAAAATCTCAAATTGACAACTTAACCCAACACCTAAATGAATTAGAAAAAGAAGGACAAACAAAACCTAAACTCAGCAGAAGGAAGGAAATCATAAAGATCAAAGAGGAAATCAATACAATAGAGACTATAAAAACAATTGAAGAAATCAATAAAACCAAGAGCTTGTTTTATTGATTGTAAAGGTAAACAAAATTGACAAATGTCTGGTTAGACTCACCAAGAAGAGGAGAGGAAAAAACCCAAATAAACAAAATCAGAAGTGAAAAAGGAGAAGTCACAACGGATACTGCAGAAATACAAAAAAATGAGAGAATACTGTGAACACTTATATGCCAACAAATTTGACAACCTGGAAGAAATGGACAACTTTCTAGAGGCTTACAGCCTGCCAAAACTGAATCAAGAAGAAATATATCAACTGAACAGACTGATAACTAGAAATGAAATCGAATATGGCATAAAAACACTCCCTACAAATAAAAGTCCAGGACCAGATGGCTTCACAGGTGAATCCTACCAAATATACAAAGAGGAACTTATACTCATCCTCCTTAAACTTTTTCAAAAGGTTGAAGAAGGAACACAGGCAAAGACATTCTATGATGCCACCATCACCCTAATTCCAAAGCCAGACAAAGATATCACCAAAAAAGAAAACTATCGGCCAATATCTTTGATGAATGTAGACGCAAAAATTCTCAACAAAATTTTAGCCATCCGAATCCAAAAACATATAAAAAAATCATACACCATGACCAGGTGGGATTCATCCCAAGTGCACAAGGATGGTTTATCATATGCAAATCAATCAACGTCATACACCACATTAACAAAAGAAAAGTAGAAAACCACATGATCATCTCAATAGATGCAGAAAAAGCATTTGAAAAAGTCCAAATTCCATTCATGATCAAAACTCTTACCAAAGTGGGTATAGAGGGAACATACCTTAACATAATAAAAGCCATTTATGACAAACCCACAGCAAATATAGCTGAAAGCCTTCCCACTAAAATCTGAAACAAGAGAAGGATGTCCACTCTCACCACTTTTATTCAACATAGTATTGGAAGTCCTAGCCACAGCAATCAAACAAACAAAAGAAAAAAAGGCATCCAAATAAGAAGAGAAGAGGTAAAACCGTCACTGTATGCAGATGACATGATAATATATATAGAAAACCCTAAGGACTCCACCCAAAAACTGCTTGAACTGATCAACAAATTCAGCAAAGTAGCAGGATATAAGATTAACGTTAAGAAATCAGTCGCATTTCTGTATACTAACAATGAAATATTAGAAAATGAATACAAAAATACAATACCTTTTAAAATTGCACTTCAAAAATCAAATACCTGGGAATACACGTGACCAAGGAGGTAAAGGATTTATATGCCAAGAACTATAAAACATTAATCAAGAAAATTAAAGAAGATATAAAGAAATGGAAAGATATTCCATGCTCCGCATTGGAAAAATCAATACTATAAAAATGGCCATACCACCCAAAGCAATCTATAGATTCAGTGCAATCCCTATCAAATTACCCATGACACTTTTCACTGAACTAGAACAAACAATCCAAAAATTTATATGGAACCGCAGAAAACCCAGAATTGCCAAAGCAATTCTGAAGAACAAAAACCAAGCAGGAGGCATCGCTCTCTCAGACTTTAGGCAATATTATAAAGCCACAGTCCTCAAGACAGTGTGGTACTTGTACCAAAACAGACAGACAGACCAATGGAACAGATAGAGAACCCAGAAATAAACCCAGACACCTATGGTCAATTAATCTTTGATAAAGGAGGCAAGAGCATAAAATGGGGAAAAGACAATCTTTTCAGCAAGTATTGCTGGGAGACCTGGACAGCTGCATGCAAATCAGTGAAGCTAGAACACACCCTCACACCATGCACGAAAATAAACTCAAAATGGCTGAAAGACTTAAATATAAGACAAGACACCATCAAACTCCTGAAAGAGAACATAGGCAAAACATTCTCTGACATCAACCTTACAAATGTTTTCTCAGGTCAGTCTCCCAAAGCAATAGAAATAAGAGCAAAAATAAACCAATGGGACCTAATCAAACTGACAAGCTTTTGCACCACAAAAGAAACCAAAAAGACAACTTACAGAATGGGAGAAAATAATTTCAAATGATGCAACTGACAAGGGCTTAATCTCTAGAATATACAAGCAATTTACCCCACTCAACAGCAAAAAAGCCAACAACCCAATGGAAAAATGGGCAAAAGACCTGAAGAGACATTTCTCCAAGGAAGATATACAGATGGCCAATGAGCACATGAAAAAATGCTCAACATCCCTGATTATTAGAGAAATGCAAATCAAAACTACCATGAGAAACCACCTCACACCAGTCAGAATGGCCAGCATTAATAGGTCCACAAATAACAAGTGCTGGAGAGGGTGTGGAGAAAAGGGAACCCTCCTGCACTCTTGGTGGGAATGTAAGCTGGTACAACCACTATGGAGATCAGCATGGAGATACCTTAGAAATCTATACATAGAACTACCATAGGACCCTGCAATCCCACTCTTGGGCATATATCTGGACAAAACTTTCCTTGAAAAAGACACATGCACCCGCATGTTCATTGCAGCTTTATTCACAATAGCTAAGACATGGAAACAACCTAAATGTCCATTGACAGATGATTGGCTTAGGAAGACGTGGTATATATACACAATGGAACACTACTCAGCCATAAAAAACAACAAAATAATGCCATTTGAAGCAACATGGATGGAACTAGAGACTCTCATCCTGAGTGAAGTAAGTGAGAAAGAGAAAGACAAATACCATATGATATCACTTATATCTGGAATCTAATATAAGGCACAAATGAACCTTTCCACAGAAAAGAAAATCATGGACTTGCAGAATAGATTTGTGGTTGCCAAGGGGAAGGGGAGGGAATGGGGTGGTTGGGGAGCTTGGGGTTAGTAAATACAAACTATTGCCTTTGGAATGGATTAGCAATGAGATCCTGCTGTGTAGCACTGGGAACTATGTCTAGTCACTTGTGATGGAGCATGATAATGTACGAAAATAGAATGTGTACATGTATGAGTAACTGGGTAACCATGCTATACAGTAGAAAAAAAATTGTATTGGGGAAATAACTATTAAAAAATAATTAAAAAAAAGAAGCAAACAGAAATGAAAGGGATGAATGAAGAAACTGTGAAAAAATAAAATGTTAACCTCTCATGATTAAAAAAAGAAGAAAAGAAAAAGAATGATCTCCTGAGAAGAAGAAAGAATTCTGCCAGCAGACTGTCTTTGCACTCAAACTTCAGTTCCTCCTTGGGTCTCCAGCATGTAGCCTACTCTGCAGATTATGGACTCACCAGGCCTCTATGATATGAGCTAATTCTTTAAGATTAAATCAATGTCATATATATATGACATATATATATATCCTATTGTTTTTGTTTCTTTGCCTAATTCTGACTAAAACAGTGCCTAAAAGACGATGTTGAACAGGTAGAAGAGTAAAAAATCTAAGATATAAAAACGTAAAACACATATACTTAATGCATGGCTGCAACATGAACAGATAGGCCAAAATAAAGTTCTCAACTCTGGATGCTACACTGAAGAGCACTAAAAAATATCCTGATGCCTGGAATCTACTCCCCGGATTCCAACTCAATATATCTTGGTGGGACCCAGGCATTAGTATATTTAAAGAGCTCCCCAGGTTCCCAAGTGATTCTAATCAATAGCCACACACTAGAAACCCTGGGAAATAAGAAATGTCATACTTTAGGCTACTCATAAAGTAATATACCTCTGGCATAAGAGGAGATATGCTTAATAAGTAGTAACTAATTGAAGACCTTAATATAAGAGAAATACATACCACTTGTATTTTTGTACGACTAAATATTCCATGTAATACCATTTATTCATCGATTCATTTACAAATACTTAGTAAACACACATTATGTGCTAGACCCTGGGCTAGAGCCTGAATGACAGGAAGGTCAGTAAAACTGAGTGTCTGACTTTTAGGTGCTTAAAGTCTAGTGGTATAATCAGATACTTAAACAATTGCAATAGAAGAAGATATATTTATTTTTTTCAGCAAATATTTATTAAGCATTCATTTGATGCTAGAGTCATAAACGTGAATTTTAAAAAATCCTTATAGCAACTCTGTAAGGTAAATATTGCATAGTCAGTAAGTGGTAGAATTGGGATCTGAACCCAGGCAATCAGGCTTTGACATCTGTGCTTTTAATCAATACACTATAATCTGAGAAACTATGATAACCTTAAGAAAGATCAGCAGAAAAACTCATTAGTGTATTCCACCAAAAATGTAGAAGTAGCTTTTTAGAATGGTATCTTTATGATTCCCATGATATTGGGGGCACCAAACAAGGTATCTTGGAACAGCCAAAAGGTCCTGTGATATTTGGGGCATGTCTATGCTAAGGTACAAGAAAATTCAAGGAAACTTTCATTTCACTTTGTAAGAGTTGTTTTCTAGGCATGATATGCAGCTTTATGGGTTATATAATATTAAAGCTGCAAAAGACTTTGGAGAGAATGATTTAAATCTCTCATTTTGATATGTGGGAACTGATGTCCAAAACAGATGTATCGTTTAAGACTATTCAACAAATGAGGTCCTACTGTATAACCCAGGGAACTATATCAAATCTCTTCAGATGGACCATGATGGAAGATAATACAAGAAAAGGAATGTATATATAACTGGGTCACTTTGCTGTACAGCAGAAAGTGGCCCAACATTGAAAATAAACTATAATTTTAAAAAATAAAAAATGACTTAGCAGAGTTGGAAGAGGAAATCAGATCTGTCTTGGTTTTATTCTCTTTACACAGTGAACCCCACCTCCCTCAATAAAGTTATTTGCATCAAGGGTAGGAATTGATCCACTGGTTTAATCAGTCTGATTCATGAAAATGTGGAATTAAGACCAATAGAGAGAAGATTTTTTTCCCTTATTTTGTGGGCTGTATTTGTAAAATATATGCTCTGAAGCTGCAGGTTGGGAATTTTCCAGACTAGGAAAGGAGACTTGGAGTAATACTAGCTACTATAAAATACAAATACCAAATTTTAATAGCTTAATATAATGAAATAGACTTTAATAGGATAAAACTTTATTTCTCAGTCACATCGACTCCAAGGTAGTTGGGGGGAGGGGTTAACAGCAGGAGGGAGGAGCATGCAGTAATTCAGAGCCTGAGCTCCTTTTATCCTGTGGCTCTCAGATTCCTCTAAGGTCCCAGTCTTCATTCTGCCAGCAGATGGAGAGAGAGAGATTAGAGAATTGTACAGGAGCTTCTTATGGGCCAGGCTTCAAAGTGTACCCGTAGCTACACCTAATGGGAAATCTGATCTAGATGTGTCCCCAGAAGAAAAGGAAAGTGGATTTGCCGAACAACCAGCCAGTGTCTGCCACACAGAGGAGGCCAGCCAATGCAGAGCAAGAAGAATGAACAGATGGAATGGGAAGAAAATCTTTATGGCTTTCCAGGATCTGGTGTCAGTCACCTACCAAGGCCCACTGCATCCCTGCATCTGGGTTGATGAGACATCCTGTACCCTTGTAATTTTCCTATTCTGCTGAAACTACCTAATGTTGGCTTCTAGAGTCTACAAGCAAGACAATCCTAAAAAATATTTACACTCAGGAGGATTGTAACATCTTACAGGAAACATGTCTTCAAAATTCCCATCCCATGTCTAGGAACGTATTGTGAGTTTCATTTGCTTATATCTATTTCCATAATGACATTAGCAGCTTGGAGATTAATATTTACAATTGTGCTAAACTCCGTCATACAGATGATGCAGCTGAAGTCAATATATATATATATATTTTTTTTAAAAAAAACAATCCAAGACAGTATAAGCTATGTCGGAAAGAATTGGTTATTATATCTCACACATTGATTTATAGGTTCAGTTTGCATTTACCTAAATGTCTTGTTATTTAACAGCTGTTATGAATCAGCCGGATAGAGGATTAAGAAGGGGTGAGGATTGGGGGAAGTAGGTGAAAAAAATGCTTTAATCTTATGCTACAATAGAGAAGCAAGTTGAGTCAGGCCTTATCCAGCAATTTGGTTCTCTGATGCTTCTTAAAGGGGATCATTGTTCAGCTCGAAGGTGTAGTGGCTTAACATAGACCATTGGGTTGAATTCACATTAATCCCACTAATACATGAGATAGACAATGTTGGGTATAGGTTAGAAAGCAATGTATCAATAAACATTGGGAGTAGCTGGCTTGGTCAAAATAGTTCCAGCTAAAGCTTTGGCTTTAAATACAAAATTTTCTAGGAAGTTTGGTTGAGAACATGAGGATTTAACCAGATGTGATATAAAGTAACACACAGGTTACCAAACAGAAATCCAGATAGAATTCATTTGAGCAAGAGAATTAACTGCATTCAATTTTGACATCCCAGTCTTAGTCAAGAAGGATTTACCATGTGGAAGGATCTCTTTGTAAGAATTAATTTTACTCACTGGTTTATAAAGGCAAAAAAAAAAAAAAGGCTTTCTGGGAATGTCTGAAACCCTCCTTTGAGATGAAGTGAGGGTAAAATTTATGTATTTGGTCTGCATGCTAAGGCATACATAAACTGGGTGCTGGGATGACTATTCACTCCTTGACATTAAGGATGATCCTTACAGGTCTGCATAGAGGAAGAGATGCCCTCTTGGTCCAGCAAGGATCCTCTTCTGTGTCCTAACTTGCTCTTGTCGTACTCAATTTAGTCTGTGCTATGATATTTGTCTTGCTCAAACCCTGGCCTAAGAAATAAATTTTCTCAAAGTACAATGTCTTTATTGTTTCTTATATGATTTTTCCAATAGGTTTTTCTTTTCTCTGAAATGATGTACAAATGCCTAGATCTAGCTCTTTCACCTAAACTTATACCGCAGCCCCTCCCCCAGCACACACAAGCAATGGCTCTGGTCTATTTGGAAGCCAAAAAATAAATGCTTCCTGTACAGACTTATATACCTTGACTTAAAGTTGAAAACCTCCTCCCCACTCTTAGCTCTTGGCACATAGCAGAAGCTCTGTGGCTGCCATTTAACCACTCTATAGAAAACATTGAACAGGATAAGTTTTCAGAAAAGGATACCACCACCATTACTGAAATTATCACCACTACCTATAGCCACTAAACTTTATATATATTTTTTTACAGCTACCTGATAGAAATATTTTCTAAAATATTCCTCTGTGGATTATCCCAATGACAGCACCAAGATCTGAGAAGGGAATGATTGTGTGATTTGCCCACAAGTATTCAGCTGGAAGTAGCCATTTATTCTAATGCTCAGATCTAAAGTTCCTCCTAACTATCTCTAAATTTAGATGTAGAAGGAGAGGAAAACGTTCAGTCTTTGGGGCATTTTGAGGCCCTGAGTCTTGGAGTGAAAAACCAGTGGCAAGAGCAATATGAACTACCTCTGTACCTCCAATTAGTTTGCTCTCTAGCCACAGGGCCTTTGCACAGGCTGAGCAAGATACAAGCATCCCAGCACAGACCAAACTGAATAAGGCAAGAGCAAGAAGAGGATATAGGCATTTGCACAGGAATGCTTTTCTGCCCTTATTCATTTCACCTGGTTAACTCTTATTCTTTAAATTTCAGCACAGAGTTCCCATCATGGCTCAGTGGTTAATGAACCTGACTAGGATCCATGAGGACACGGGCTTGATCCCTGGCCTCACTCAGTGGGTTAAGGATCTGGTGTTGCTGAGAGCTGTGGTATAGATCACAGAAGTGGTTCAGATCTGGCTTTGTGTGGCTATGGTGGAGGCTGGCAGCTATAGCTCCAATTCGAACCCTAACCTGGGAACCTCCATATGCCATGGGTGTGGCCCTAAGAAGACCAAAGGAAAAAAAAATTTAAGCACATTAATTTCCTTTTAGGACTTCCTGACCTGTCTGATATTGCAATTATATTCTTTTGCAGCTTCCTGTATCTTTCCTATGTGGCACTATGACTCGCAATTATTTATGCTTAAAATTATTCTTTTTTACAGCTTATCTCTCTGATTAGGCTGTCAGTCCCATGAGGGCAGAGACTGTGATTTTACTCACTAGACCCCCCCCATTACATCATTATGCTCAATGTATAGTAGGAGTTCAGTAAGTATTTGTTAAATGAATGCATAAGTAATTTACTTTTGATACATGATACAAGATTATTATTAAATCGTAGAATCCAAAAAACAAAGATATCCTGGAGAGAAACACCCAAGCAAATCACATGTGCTAAATATTTTCACAATGTGAATAAATAGGAAAAGGGTATGGCAAAAAGGTATTTATCATGAAAAAAAAAAACAACCAAACAAACAAAGAAAAAAAGATATTTATCACCTGGTTGTTGTAGTCAAAATGTTATCTCAAGTAAAGAAAGAATGGAGGTAGGAGTGAGTTGAGGATGATTTTCCGAGGCAAACCCCAGCAGCAGGAGGTCCTATGAAATCAGAGGGATATAAAACCTTCCCTCCAGGCTCCAGCATCTACAAAACTATTAAAAGGCCTTTATTAGGCACCGAGATGTCTCTTCTTTTCTAAAATTAAGTTTTTTTATTAGAAATATCTGGCCAGATTGTTACATGTTGTTCATGTCCATGAAAAGTGATTTGAAACTGAATTTCTGATAGTGTTAATTTTTTTTGAGGATTTTTGCATCTGTGTTCATCAGGGATATTAGCCTTTAATTTTCCTTTTTTTAAAATAGTGTCTTTGTTTGGTTTTGTTAACAGGGTAGCACTGGCCTCATAGAATGAGTTTAGAAGTGTTCCTTGCTTTTTTATCTGTATTTAATTTATTTTTGCTCTGATTTTTATTGTTTCCCTCATTCCACTAACTTTGGGCTTTGTTCTTTTTCTAATTCCTTTAGATGGAAATTTATACTGTTTATTCAAAATTTTTCTTGTTTCTTGCTGTAGGACTGTAAAACCTTCCTTTTTTTTTTTTTTTTTGCCTTTTCTAGGGCCACTCCTGCAGCATATGGAGGTTCCCAGGCTAGGGGTTGAATTGGAGCTGTAGCTGCCGGCCTACACCACAGCCACAGCAACACGGGATCCGAGCTGTGTCTGCGACCTATACCACAGCTCACAGCAACACTGGATCCTTAACCCACTGAGCAAGGCCAGGGATCGAACCTGCAACCTCATGCTTCCTAGTCAGATTCATTAACCACTGAGCCATGACGGGAACACCCCTAAAAACCTTCTTTTTAGAAATGCTTTTGCTGAATCCCATTTTGGAAAGTTATGTTTTGATTTTCCATCACCTCAAAGTATTTTTGATTTCTTCTTTACTTTCTTCATTGACCCATTGGGGTTTTGGTAGCATGTTGATCATTTTATTTGTGTTTGTGGGTTTTTTTTTCCCAGTTTTCTTCCTGTAATCATTTTCTAATTTCATACTGTTATGGTTGGAAGAGATGCTTGATATGATTTCAACCCTCTTAAGTTTATTGAGACTTGTCTTGTGACCTAGTTTATGATCTATCCTGGAGAATGTTCCATTTACACTTGAAAAGAATGTGTAATCTGCTATTTTTGGATGGAATGTTCCATAGTTATTAAGTCCATCTGGTCATTTGAGGCCACTGTTTCCTTATTGATTTTCTATCTGGAGCAGAGTCTTGGTTTCCTGCAGCCCTCTGATTCTCCCAGTAATAAATCCCATAGGTTTTCAAAACTAGTCAAGAGGGCTCATCTTCTAAGTATAACTTTTAGTCATCCCTCCACATACATGGTTCCTCTCTATCTGTGTTTCCTCTATGTCTGTGGTTCCACATCCATGAATTCAACCAATCACAGATCACATAGTACTCTAGTATTTTTTTCTATTGAAAAATCCACCTATAATTGGACCCATGCAGTTCAAATCTGTGTTGTTCAAGTGTCATCTGTATATATGAAAATATTTTTTCTTGTTATGGTTGCACCTGTGGGTTATGGAAGTGCCTGGGGCAGGGGTCGAATCAGAGCTGTGGCTGTGGCCTATGCCATGGCCAGGACAACACCAGACCCAAGTTGCATCTGTGACCTACACTGCAGCTTGTGGCAACACTGGCTCCTTAACCCATTGAGTGAAGTCAGGGATTTAACCCACATTCTCACAGAGACAATGTCAAGCCCTTAACCTGCTGAGCCACAATGGGAAAAACTGTATGTATTGAATTTTAGATGGTTGCAAATTTTAATGCAATTTTACAGTAATAAATTTAGGTTTTATAAAGTTCTTATACATATTGATTTCTTGTTCTATAAATCTAGATATTGGTAAGGAAAATGAGGGAGGGATTTTAATTTGTCATCCACATTCATATGCATTGATACCCATTCTCTCCTATTTCTATTAGAAGAGGTATGCTTCTTTCTTTCAAACACCTAAACTTTTCCACATAAAAATATAATCAATCAATAATAATGAAAATGACAACTGCTGTTAAGAGTTTACCATATTCTAGGCACTGTGTCAAACTCTTCTATATGTGTGATTTCATTGAATCCTCACAACCACCTTTTCTGGTGGATATAATTTTATTTTATAAATGACAAAAGGATAAATAAACTTAAGTAACATTTTCCAAATGTTACTCTTTTGTCCAAGAAGTTAGGTTTCAAATTCAGCTCTGACTTCAAACTCTTTCAACCATTACCTTCTAATCCTATCAATTTTGTATCCTCAATGTCTCACAGGGAAATTTTTTTAAATAGAAATCAATCTGCATAGAATTTTTACAGTGGAAAGAAAGAAGTGGAGAAATTTTCAACAAGGAGGCAATTATTGTATCTAGAATGGGGTAAACTCACCAGATGTAATGGAAGAAGTAAGTGTTGGAAAACAGTACCACCATATGTAAAAGCATAGAAGAAAAAGTGAGAAGTGAGAATTTTGTGTACTTGGAGTGAAAGGTATGTGGTACTAAGTGCAGGAGATGAAGCCCAAGAAGTTTAGAGGGCTAAGTAATAATAGGGCTTTCATTGCCATGCTAAGGAGTTTTGAGCCTTATCTTAGAAATGTGAGGGATCCTGAAGAGCCATTACAAGGGGGTGGCTTGATCAGGCTTTGTTTGAGAAACCGCTCTGGTAGTGGTTCAGAGAATGAATATAGGAGGATAAGCCTAAAGCGAGATGATAAATTAGATAGCTTTTGCAAAAGCTGAAGTGAGAAGTGATTGTAGATGATGAAAGAAATGACAGAGGCAATAGAACATCAGGGACAAAATTAGAGATCCTGAGAGGAGAATTGACATAGCTTGCTTGTAGGTGCCCCAGGGGTCTGAAAGAGAAGTAAGAATTGAGGATGACTTGACTATTTTACTGCAAGTCATGATGTCCCTACAATCATTCTCCCGTGAGTATGTATATGAATATTAGCTTTCATTAAATTTAATTTGACTCCATTATTTGAAACTGAATTGAATTCAACATGCTAACATGTTAAAAAACAAAGAAGCTAATTAAAAATGCTATGTACTCTGATATTTCAGTCCTTTTAGAAAAAGATTCTGGAAAAGAGCCAAATGAAATATTTTTTAACAAATTTATCTGTGCTCAAGATTAAAGACAAGATGGTGGAATAGAAGGATTTGAGTTCACCTCCTGTCACAAAAACACCAAAATCACAACTAACTGCTGAACAACCATTGACAAAAAAACCCAAAAAAACAAAAAACCCTGGAAATGACCAAAAAAGGTAGTCTACAACCAAAGGCAAAGAAGAATCCATAGGATAGAGGAGGGGTGCTTTTGCAATATAAGCAAATACCATACCTGCTGGGTGGGTGACCCACAAACTGGAATACAACTGGATCACAGAGGTTCTCCCACAGGAGTGAGAGTTACAAACCCTATGTCAGTTTCCTTAGCCTGGGGGTCTGGCATCAGGAGGAGAAGCCCTATGACCATTTGGCATTGAAAGACCAACAGAGCTTGACTTCCGAAGCTCCACAGGACTGAGAAAAACAGCTCCCCTGGAGGCCGCTAATTTGGCAACAAGATCTGGCCGAATCCAATAGCCTGCAGGCTCCAGGGTTGAGAAGCCCCAGGTAAAACAACCAACCTACCCATCATCAGACAGGCTGCCTAAAGTCTTAGGCACACAGCCACATCCAATCACACCCCTTGGCACAGCCCTTTCCACCAGAGAGGCAAGAGCCAGCTCTACCCACCAGTGGGCAATCACCAGTCCTTCCCACCAGGAAGCCTCCTCAAGCCCCTGGATTGGCTTCACACCAAGGAGTACACATCATAAGCAAGAAGTGCTACAACCCCATAGCCTATAGAAACACAGAAATCTAGACAAAATGCGACAATAGAGAAATATGTTCAGACAAAGGAACAAGACAAAACCCAGAAGAATAAAAAGTAAAGTGGAAATAGGCAACCTCCCTGAAAAAGAATTCAGAGTAATGATAGTAAAGATGATCCAAGATCTCAGAAAAAAAATGGAAACACAGATCAAGAAATTACAAGAGGAGTTCCCGTCATGGCTCAGTGGTTAATGAATCTGACTAGGAAGGATGAGGTTGCAGGTTCGATCTCTGGCCTTGCTCAGTAGGTTGGGGATCCGGCGTTGCCATGAGCTGTGGTGTAGGTCACAGACGTGGCTCAGATCCCGCGTTGCTGTGGCTCTGGCATAGGCCAGCAGCTGTAGCTCACTTTGGACTCCTAGTCTGGGAACCTCCATATGCTGCGAGTGCAGCCCTAGAAAAGACCAAAAAAAAAAAAAAAGAAATGACAAGAAATGTTTAACAAAGAAGTAGAAGATTTAAATAACAGAGATGAACAATAGTTTATTTGTTCTCTGCAATAATACACCTAAAAGAAAATTTACAGTGGAATCCAGGCTGTTTTATGTAACCTATTGTGTAGTGATTAAATATGAGGTTAGTTGAAAGAAAAAGTTGATTCTCGCATTTTGCAGAATTTCATATCAGAAGGAGTTATTAAAATAAGAAATTACCACATTTGGATTATTTTAACATTCCACTGGACTACAATCTTGTATACCATCCAGAATATGCCGTATTTTACTCAAGTTTAAACTCTAGCTAGTAACAACTTTGAGGCAAAACTGTCAAATAAAAATAATGCCCCCAATAATGACCCCAATTCATAATGGTGAAACCATTGAATGAATAAACAAGTAGAAAATAAACTTGTCAAAAATGGTAACTCTTATCTAGAAACACTGAATAAAGGGAGAGGAACACAAACTGAATTTGGCAGGAGACAGTAGTTCTTAATTCTGACTGCATCTAGAAGGTGTTTCTACAAGCCAGTACATTCATAAAATATAAAGACAAGACTGGAAGAAAATGTCTGTAACACATAGGACTTTTATTCAGAATATTTAAAAAACCAGCTAGAAATGAATAACAAAAAGATAAAAACTCAATTTCAAAAGAATAGGGAAAAAACTTGGATAATGAACAAGAGAGGATGCATGAATAGCAAATAAGATATGAAAAGCTAAATTCAAATTAAAACCACAATGATACCATTTTTACCAACTAAAATCATAAAAATTAAAGAGTCAACAAAATAATTTGGAGCAACTGGATCTCTCATACATTGCTAGTAAGAATGTAAAAGGATACAACCATTTGGGGAAAGTGTTTGGCAGTTCCTTATAAGGTTAAACCTTCACATACTCTATGATCTAGCAATTCTACTCCTTGGTATATACCAAAGAACAATGAGTACTGTAGCCATAGAAAGACACAGACAAGAAAATTTTTAACAACTTATAAACATTTTAACTTATTTATTAACTTAATCCAGTAGCAAGAGCAGAAAATATAGTAGGAAAAAATATATAATTTAGTAAGTTAATATAATTGCTGTTAGGGACTGAATGTTTGTACCCCTCCCCCCAAAATTCGTGTGTTGAAGCCCTAAACTTTAATATGGCTGTATATGGAGGTAGGGCCTTTGCAGAGGTGATAAATGTTAAATAAGGTCTTAAGAGAGGGATGTTGATCTGAAAGGGCTGGGGCCAAGTAAGAAAAGGAAGAGAGACCAGAACTCTCTCTGTCCACCATGTGAGGACACAGAGAGAAGGTGGCCTTTTGCAAGCCAGGAAGAGAGCTCTTACAGAAATTGAGATGGCTGGCACCTTGATCTTGAATTTCTCAGTTTCCAGAACTGTGAGACAATAAGTTTCTGTTGTTTAGACTACCCAGTCTATGGAATTTTTACCATTTTTACCCAAGCAGACTAATACAATTGCCCAAGCAGACTAATACAACTGCCATGCTTGGAAATGAAGATTTGAATTGCCAAATTAGCCAGTAAAATCATTGCTAACCAATTTGATTCTGTATGTCATGTTGGAACACTCACATTTTTACTCACTAAATAAATGAATTTGATTTTGCATTGCAACCTAGGTTCTGATTCAACATCTAATTTCTAAGTAGCTGATGACTCAGAGGATTTTTAACTGAGTAATAAAGCACATCATTTAAAATATGCTCAGATACAACCAGTATTTAAAATTCAGTTCCATTTACAGTTGTTCTACTAAACTCAAATGGCCTTTCCTGAATTCAATTGAAACACGTTCAGGATTACAAGACAATAATGCTTCAACAGTCAAGTATAATTTCATCGCAACCCAAACCAAAGAGGTTTCCTCCTTGGGAGAAAATTAATTTTTATGGAAGTTGAAAGCTTATTTTCACTTTCTTTTTCAATGTGGAATAAACTGAAATCTATCAAAACCTCATCTTCATTTTCCCTCAGTAAATCAAATGCCATTTAAAATTGGGACTTACAGTATTTTTCGTTTCTTTGCTTTAATAGTTTTCAACTATTAAAGAACTTCCAATTCTTATGACTGTAAGTCAATATAAATTAATCCTACAGCCATAATTACTAGATACATTTAAATGAAAAAAATTTTGATTTTTGTATTATTGTCTTACAGGAAAGAATTTGCAATGCTTCCAACTTATAGCTAGGATCTCTTTCTAAAATGTCATCAGAGAGTTGAGAAATGCAGTAATATTATTTAAAAATAAGTATGACTTCATATCCTTTGCAAAAACGTCTCAAATTTTCTTTTCTTTTTTTTTTTTTTTGTCTTTTTGCTATTTCTTGGGCCGCTCCCGCAGCATATGGAGGTTCCCAGGCTAGGGGTCCAATCGGAGCTGTAGCCACCAGCCTCTGAGCTGCGTCTGCAACCTACACCACAGCTCATGGCAACGCTGGATTGTTAACCCACTGAGCAAGGGCAGGTTCCGAACCCGCAACCTCATGATTCCTAGTCGGATTCGTTAACCACTGCGCCACGACGGGAACTCCTCAAAAACGTCTCAAATTTTCAAGGAACATAAAGAGCACTTAAAATACTGCATTTTGACAGAATAGAGACCTTAATGTCTCTTCTCATCTTGAAAGTTCAAGAATGTTTGGAGTTTTATTTTCACTATATTAATTATTGTATCCAATATCTTTTAAATTGAGCATCTTGTATGTGCAAGATACAAGCCTGGGTGTTTTAGAAAATTTTAATAATGAAGTAGATAGTCTAGTGGATGTGTAGCAGGGGGAAATAAGATGTATACACAAATATCCAGAATATTGTTTTATAATTTAAGCAGAATTATGTGAATTCAAAGGAAGAAGAAAATTTTTCAGATGGGAGAATCAGGGAAGATTTCTTTGTGTAAAAGAATTTGGGCACAGCATTTTGGCTTGGATATGATTTAGACACATCATTTCACTGAGAGTAACTGAAGTTGCTCAGTGCCAATGACCTTTCCCTGCAAATATATTCACAGGTTAGCTTTTCTGGGCCCCATCACCCTCTGGATGGACTGTCTACCTCTGAAATATCTTAAAATCTAATACTCTTTCTTCCCATCCTAACCACCAGTTTGTCTAGTGAGCTTCTGCCTTCATTTTCATCACTGCTTTGCTGAGATTAATATCTCCAGGTCCTTAATGGGACAACTCTGGAGGTGAAAGAAGTGAAGTCAAATCCATGCTCTACCACCTAAGAGCTGAAAGGCTCTTCTAAGTTACTTATTTCTTCTAACTCTTGGCTTCCTCATTTAAAAAATCGTGTGCTGATAGTTTTCATCTAACAGGACAGTTAAAAACAGTCAATTAACTGACATACAAAAAGATCACAGCATAGTGCCTAAGTTAAATAAAACTATAATAAATGTTAGCTTTTTTTTTTTTGCCTTTTTCTAGGGCCGCTCCCGCGGCATATGGTGTTCCCAAGTTAGGGGTCCAATCGGAGCTGTAGCCACCGGCCTATGCCAGAGCCACAGCAACACTGGATCCAAGCCGCATCTGCGGCCCACACCACAGCTCACAGCAACACTGGATCCCTAACCCACTGAGCAAGGCCAGGGATCAAACCCGCAACCTCATGGTTCCCAGTCGGATTCGTTAACCACTGCACCACGATAGGAACTCCAGCTTTTTCATGTTAAAATTTTTATTATTACTAATTATTCCAGTGTTGCTGCTAAGGAATACCACATTTATTTCTTCAGCCTATTCTCTGTTTTTTCAAACCATTGTTTTACTGCTAAGTCAAATTCTTCACCTTGTTTTGCAATAATGGCTAGTATTCACCAAGTCTGTCAACAATATTTATTGAGTATCTCCTATGTGTCAGTGTCACAGACTGGAAATATGTTGAGTAAATCAAGGAGGCAGTCCAGGGGAGATGCAGACATACAAGCAGACAATATTATATCGTGTGAAACATGCTATAATAGAGACGAGTTCATAGGAGGGGGATAATTAACCAGTCCTGGGAATGCAGACCAGGACCTCTAACTCCAACTCCCTTCTGGCACAACACCTCACACATATTAGGTTCTTAATAAACATTTGTTGCATCAAGTGGCATCAAAGCAAGTGTTTAAGAATAAAATAAGTATTACCAGGTGAACAGGCTTGGAGATAAAAGAATTATTTTCTATGACTGAAAAATGTACAAAAACTTACGGGCTAGAGTAGAGAGTGCTTGGGGTAGTCTTGAGGCAAGTATTTTAAAATGGCTGGAGCTGAACTCATAATAGGAACTCAGTAAACATTAGCTCTCTTTCCTCCTTATAAAGCAATTTGACATACTTTTAGTTCCCCGACAATCACTTACGTTAACTTGCCAGGCATAATTAGCCCATTTTACAGATGAGAAAACTGAGGCTCAGAAAGATTAAATGATTCACAAAGCCCCACGGGCTGGGTCAACTTCTTGGTCATGCAACATTAGCAGTGGCATAGCACCCTTCACACACTTGGTTTAATAGTCTGATACAACTCTCTTGAAATTCTTAAAAATTTATCTTTGAATTTGTTTTTTTAAGTGGAGTCTGATAAGGCAATAGAGTATATGGGATACACACAGTAGTGTGTATGCCATTCTTTGCTACCCCACGAGCCCAGAATTCTGGTGAGGGATGTATAGAAGTTCAGAAAGAATCAAATCAAGTACAAGGTAGGCATGTTATAGCTATGACAGAGTAAGCTTTCTTCTCAAACCAGAATGTTTTTTTTGAATGCAAGAAAACAATAGTGTTCTAAGAAATACAAATAACCAAGAAATACTACCATAACCTTCCATACTCTGTACTAGTCAACCACTTATGTGGAGAATTATGATACAGGAGGGAAGAGAAAGATAGGGAAACCCATAAAAACTAGTTTCCCATAGTTTTTTGGGAGACTACAAAGACTTCTTTTTAAGTCTTTCAAAACTTATTAGTAAGTTGAAATGATAGAGTGTTGTTAGAATGTGAGTGTTACAAGAAGTGGAATAAAACAGTTAAGTTAGTTCTGTGCAACATTTTCACCATTCTGGTGAGATTGAAATACATAGACATGGACTAGGTAAATGCTATTCCATTTACACTTTAAGTTGGTATTGCTCAATATCAAGACAAATGAGAAGATTCATGCAAATGACTTAAATTGAAATTTTTCTTTGCTTAGAAGATTAAATAGAAAATTTAAAACACCGTTAGCAATTGAGAGAGAGAGACTACCTAAGGGGGGGGAGGCACGGAAACTTTATATTTCAGTATCTTTAATGGCACATTTTCCTGCCTTTTGAAGAAGGGACTTTGCACTTATAGGCTCTGCAATTTATGTAGCTGACCCTGCCCTCAGCTAATAAATGACCCAGAGCAATTTGATCCTAGATTTTTTTGCATTCAAATGACACACTGTACCACACTTCTTCCTGTGATACTCCCTGCACAATGTTAAGTCAGAGAAGTCTGTATGTCATTCACCATTTCCAATGCCATTGTTCCTCTTGTCTTTGAGGGAAGAAGCTACATTAATTGTAGTAAGTCTTGAAGCACATCACCCACATTCCCTTTTCATGACAAGGTATTCATTGCTCCAGCTGCCACATAAGCTTATGAAAGCTCACAGATGAGTCCCTTCTTCAGAAATACCTTTGGCCAAGGGGACTGCTTCTCTCAATTTTGGACAACTCTGAAGGGTCGTCCCAATCCCAGAGCTCCTCACAGGACCAGCTGTAGCTTTTGTTGCTACTGAATCAAAGATAAAGTTCTTTCTCCTCCCAAACCCGCCTCCTTCACTTTCTCACAGATGTTATTCCAAAGGATATCCTCAATAAACTTCCAGCACAAAAATCTTTGTCTCTGAATGTCTTTCCCATGAAATCCAACCCAGGACATTAATGCAGTAGACATTGAATTTTAACACATGTATCCTGCATTTTCAAATGAATAGTTTATGGTGTTTAAATTTGCTAAATATTTAGTTTGTTACCTCACTTTCATTGTAGTCACAGCTGCAGTTACTGTTGCTTCTATCCATGACACAACGAAATTCTGTCATATTAGTGTTTCCCACTGTGGAGGCTATTTCTGTTTGCTTGCTTTCAGAGCCCTTCCTAAGTAAGCCATACATCCCCGTTAGACCTACTTTAGTATGAAGTTCTTGTAAGCATTTTCCCCACTAAAGGGGAGAAGTGTCTGACCTGAACCTTTAGGATTGATTCAGTTATTTTCCTGAATCATTTTGAAGAAAGTAACTAAACAGTCACGTGTCTTCTTCACCTTAAAATATTTGGGGGTTAGATTTACTCTGAAGTATTTAACTTAAACTTTCTAAACTATCATTTAAATGACCAGTCTCTAATATAGACTTATTAAGGTGCAAGTTAGCTATAAAAGTCATTCTTAGTCATGTTCTTTTAATTAAAAAAAATTGAATACCTAGATGTCCCAGGCACAAGTTGGTACTGCCCCAGAACAAGTCTGTTGTATACAATGGCATTTATCATGAGTAAGCGTACATTCTGTAACTCATTTTGGAAGCATTGGCTGACTCAACCCTAAACTTCTGGCTAGCAGAATTAGGGAGATAAAAATATAATAGCTTCTGAGTCATCAGCCCATGGATAAATGAAGAGAAAACCATCCACACAGAACCCATTTGTTTTTTTGTTTTTTGTTTTTTTGTTTTTTGTCTTTTTGCCTTTTCTAGGGCCACTCCCATGGCATATGGAGATTCCCAGGCTAGGGGTCTAATCGGAGCTGTAGCCACCAGCCTACACCAGAGCCACAGCAACGCGGGATCCGAGCTGCGTCTGCAACCTACACCACAGGTCACAGCAACACCAGATCCTTAACCCACTGAGCAAGGCCAGGGATAGAACCCGCAACCTCATGGTTCCTAAGTCGGATCCATTAACCACTGCGCCATGGTGGGAACTCCAGCCATTTGATCACTTTTAAGGCTTGTAGTTTTCCAAAGACTTCAGACCAATTCCTAGGAATTGGTAATTAGCAGAGAGAAAGCATACCACAAATTTAAAGAACCAGCATTCTTTATTTTGACTTGACATTAGACAACATCTCTTATCTCTCCTTTCTCTCCTTGCTTGCCTCTGTCATACAATTGCACATAGAAACATAGCTAAACTCTATTTCTTAGGGTTATGTGTCAAAAAAGTGGAGCTCTAGATATAAAAACAAACAACAAAATGGGCAGAGAATTTGAAGAGACATTTTCCCAAAGGAGATATACAAATGGACAACAGGTACATGAACATATACTCTGTGTCACAAATCACAGAGAAATGTAAATCAAAACCGCAATGAGGTATCACCTCACACCTGTCAAATAGCAATTATCAAAAAGACAACAAATAACAAGAGTTGGAAAGGGTGCACAGAAAAGGGAACCCTTGTGCACTCTCAGTAGGATTTTAAATTGGGGCAACCACTATGGAAAACAGTATGACGATTCCTCAAAAAAATTTAAAATAGATCTACCAAATGGTTCGGTAACTCCACCTCTGAGTATTTATCCAAAGAAAATGAAAACAGTAGTTGGAAAAGATATATGCACTCCAATATTCATAGCAGCATTACTTACCAGAGCCAAGATATGGAAGCAACGTAATTGTCTATCAAAAAATGGATAAAGAAGACTTATGCAATGGAATATCTCTCGGCTTTACAAGGAACGAAATGTGGCAACATGGATGGACTAGAGTGTATTATGCTAAATCAACTAAGACCCAAAAAAGAGAAATACTATGTGATTTCACTTATATATGGAATATAAAAAACAAATGAACACATATAACAAAACAGAAACAGAATCATAGACAGAGACAACAAATAGGGGTTTCCTGAGGGGAGGTGGGTGGGGCATGAGTGAAATAGTTGAGGGAGATTAAGAGTACAAACTTCTATGTACAAAATAAATGAGTCACAGGGACAAAATGTACAGCATGGGGAATATAGTTAATAATATTGTAATAACTTTGTGGGGTGACAGATGATAACTAGACTTATCTTGATGATCATTTTGTAATATATAGAATTATTGAATCCCGTGTCGTGCACCTGGAATTAGCATAGTGTTGTAAATAAAATAAACAAAAATAAAAATAAAATAAAAAATTCAAAGGAAGTTCTTTTTATTTTATTTTTGTCTTTTTAGGGCCACACCCACAGCATATGGAAGTTCCCAGGCTAGGAGTCAAATCAGAGCCACAGCTGCTGACCTACATCACAGCCGCAGCAACACCAGATCCTTTACCTGCTGAGTGAGGCCAGAGATCGAACCTACGTCCTCATGGATACTAGTCAGATTAACTTCCGCTGAGCCACCACAGGAACTCCTCAAAGGCCGTTTTTAATGACCAGGGTGAAACCAGGACAGCAGTTTCTCATATGCTGATCCACAGCCACATGTCCTCCTGAGTGCGGAGCTAGCTGACACCTGGATGGTAGTTGTGTTGAGATAGTCATTCTTGCGGCACATTTAGACACGTGATTTGTGGTCATTTACAGAGCAACATGTGTGCTCAACCAGCAGTGGAGTCTCCAAGGCCCAGAGTCATTCCATCTAGACTTTGGTTGGGAAGAGACCAAGGCAACTTAAAGGGCATTCCATGTACTTTAGTAAATTAACTACCAAATCAACTTTTCATTTATAGAGGTACAAACAAAATCCCTTTCAGGTCCTAGTGGGGCAGGCCAAGTGTAAGAAAATAGGGGGATAAGGGTCACTGGGAGCCCTGGAACCATATCAAAGGGGCAGCTATTGATCAGCATTTTGGTCACAATGCGGTCATGTACATCTAGTGCTGCCAAATCTTGTGTTTTTTCTAGGGATGTTAGAAATCAAAGTGTTGATATAAAATATTCTACTTTTAAAGTGTTAGAAGCTAATTGATTTTTTTTTAAACAAATGGACTAACAGAGTACATCTGTCTACCCTATGGAGATAAATCCTTAATAAACTGTGGAAAACAAATTGTTTGGAAGCATTCTTTGCCCTTTTGAGGTATGTACCAGGCAGAGTTTGGTCAAGAAAACAGCAATCACCAGCTATTTTAACCAGGAAGGGATTACAGAACACCAGAAAGCAGGAAAAATCAGAGAAATGCCCAGTAAAGTTCAAGAAATCAGGAAGTGCAAGAGTTTCAGGGAACTTCCGTGGATTATCTCAGCTGCCTGCAGCAACGAAGTGGGTGATTTGCAGATGGGCCCTCAGAAGTCACTGGCAAAACCTCAGATCCCTGTCCGCTAAAGACTCCCTGCATCTTGCCACCACCAGAGCAATAATGCCTTCTCTTGCACCTTCCAAATATCATGCAAATTGTCTCTCACTGGGGGATCCTAAACCAGAGCACCACTCACAAGAGGTTTGGGAAATGTAGTCTTCAGCCTAACAGGAAGACCACAGAAAGGCAGCAGGAAACATGCTGTAATATCAACAGACAACGTGGACCAAAGATGAAACCAGTTGGAACAGCAGTGCTTTTTATTTACTTTGTGCAGTCATACTAGATCCATTCAGACTGTGCCAGATGGATCCAGTATGACCCAGAATTTGAATATTCATTTCTTATTAAAGAATCTGGCATTCTCACAACCACCGATGGGTTTAATAATCTTTTCTTTATGGCATTTTCATTCTATAAGTAAGACAATCATACAAATCATTTTACTATAATTAATTGATTCCTTTAAACAGTTAACTCTGCTGAGGGGTCTTGCTGAATTTGGACACCTCTCAATTGGCATCCCCACTAAGAATAGGGAGTGGTGGGGGAAGGGTTTTAGAAATAAGGAGATAACTGCTTTATAAAGCAGACTGAAATTTTACCAGGCTGAGACCAAATTCATCACAGTAAAACCTGCATTACACTATACACTAGCAATTTCCTCTCCCTTGCTTCTAAAGTCTTCCTGTCCTGTGACTCAGTTACCTTAACAAAGGGGCTGTTACACAGTAGTCAGAATAGTCAGGGGAAGGAAACGCTTGCTCACCTTCGCTGTATTTGGAATAACCACTTCACATCAAAGGGGTGACTCACTCTGCCTACTTGCCAGCCCTGAGCTTGCTTCCACCTCCACTACCCCTTGCCGGCTGTGCTGTTCTTGGCTGAAGAGGCCTTCCTCCAGCAAGTCCAGGTTTGTGGAACCTGGCACCTCACCTCCCTGAATGACGAGGCTTCCTGAGGTGGGTTGCTCTGCAGGTTGGGACCTGAAGGTGACCACCAATTTGCCTGACCTATGATCCAATGTGTATGATTCAAATACAAGGAGATGTGCTTTCACCCTGCTCTTCAAACAATACAAAGGGAAATGAAATTTTTTTATTTCCATAGTCCTGTTTACAGTAAACATGTAACCTGAAAATGTACAAGTACCTATTTTTATTGATTTTAGAGAAATACGTTGCTGCTAAGAATTCCAGAGACCATCAGGTTCATTTTGGTGAGCACAGTGGTGTTTATCATGGTGTGAGGCAAATGGTGACTGCTCAGAAAATATTTCTTCCTGATGGATATGCCTCTTGTCTGGATGGATGCTTTCTTAGAGTAAACAACCTCACTTCAGAGATTCTTAGAGAGGAAGAATACACTCTTCCTTTAATAAAATCCATCACTATATTCAATTCTGAGGAGATTGTGGTTAGTGGAAAAATAAAGGGATTTGTAATTAATAGAGGTGGTTTTGAGATTAGGAACTCTAACCAAATCCCATAAATTCTTATCAAATAAATGCAGCATGGTGCTAAATGAGTTTTGGAGTCAGATAGGCCTGTGCTAGAATCGCAGCAGACCACTTACAAGCCACATGACTATTGGTGACTTACTTCTCTACCTTCAATTTCCTTACATAATAGGATAATAATGATATTTTCCTCCTAAGTTGCAAGGTTAAATAAGATAATGCAAGCTATTTCCTAAATATAGAGCCTGGGACTAGGACACATTAGTATTCAACACATTTTATTTATTTCCTAAACCTGTTTCCTAACTAGGAAAAAAGAGAAGAATAAAACATACCATACTCTGCTACAAAGGGATATTAGACATTAATATGGAGCAATATGGAGAAAGTGTTTTCCCAGTGTAATTTATAAGCATTATCTAACTCCCTTTTGGCAATAAATCCATTCCTTTACTCTAGTGTCTGAATGTGGGCTTACTGCTGTTATACCACATTGTCAGCTGCCTCTCATTCTGGAGTATTTAGAGGAAAGGAGATCTACCATAGTGGTATGACTCAGGCAATGTTGGGATGGTCCCAGGACTGACACTTATTAAAACCAGACCCTTCCAGGATTGTACTGGTGATAGAATGACCTGCTCATGTTCAAACAAAACGCCTCTTGCCCCACCTTTCCTCTCAGGCAGCCAGTTAGCCTTCTCTGGCTTGCCCTGCTAAAAATGCTCTGGGGGATTTGGAGAAGAGTTGGTGTGAATGGGTTTATATATTACCTAGATTGCCTCACTATTACTCATAGTCAGTTGGAAATTTTCCAACTTTTTTCTACTTGATCCTAGCTATCTAAAGGATTTAAATTTGCCATCTGCTATCAAACCTATCAGGAAAGAGCATATCTGAGAATTAGGTTTCATTCAACAAATATTAAGCAGTAATAATTAGTAATAAGGGGATGGTATGCAGTAGAAGAAAGTTTTTCTGGCATCAGAAAAAGATTGATTTAGGTTCAGATCCCAACTTTGCCACTAATGTCTGTATCCTTCTGGGCATGTTACTCTTAAAGCAATACTCACTGATCCATAAAATAAAATATCTCTTTACAATGTCGTGAGGAATAATAAAGACTTTTTAAATACAAAATCTCCCTAGTAGTAATGTTTTCAATAAATGGCAGCTATAGTTCGTATTTTTGTCTTAATATCCTGAACTTTCTGGAGATCCCATTGTGACTCAGAGCGGGTTAAGGGCCTGTCATTGTTTGTGTGAGGATGTGGGTTCAACTCCTGCCATGGCTTAGTGGATTAAGGTTCCAGCATTGCCATAAAGTTATGACATAGGCCACAGCTGCAGCTCCAATTTAACCCCTGACCTAGGAATTTCCTGTATGGTGCAGTTGTAACCATAAAAAGAAAAAAAATCCTGAAATTTCCTGGCAAAGGAATGCTCAGAGAAATTGACTACTTTTTCTTTAGGTGTCACTATTACATAAGGTTGTTGCATTAAAAAAGGAAAAATGGGAAGTGCTTTGTAAAGCCACAAATATTAAGTTACTATGGTTATTAAGAGAAAAGGCACTTGAGAGCCAAGAAACACTGAAGGCTATACCATATAGGGTGACCTCTCTTTCTTTATTAGAATATACGACCAGAAGACGAGCAAGGAATTAACTGAAAGCATAACTGAGATTCATTTTTACATATTTCTTAGTTGGTCCATCTCTAATATTTAACTATGGCATTTCTAACAGAAACTTTGGTGGTGTTTATGTATACCTGTATGTGCATGTATGAGTGTATATGCATCTGTGTGTGTACACGTTAAATATTTTTATTTGGCTGAACAATTTTTTTTTATTGATTCTTAAAGAAAGATTAGGACAGAGGAAGAAAATAAAAGTAGATTCTACTCAATATCTTACTAAATTTCAAGGAAATTGACCATAATAACATAAAAAATGAAGTGGAAAGTATCTTAATATCAATAGCTGGATGTATTTATGCATTATATCCAAGATCTACAAGGCTTAGAAAATTGCTTGCATTAATACAGAGTAGTTCAACCTACTCTTTATCTCTGGATAATGATTAACTTTTTAAATGTCTAATTCCTTTACTAACCTGGAAAACCCCACACTTTATTTGGACAGCATTTATTCTCAGAAAACTGTCTTAATTAAAATACCAGCATTTGAATTGGTTGTGGCAACACGGGCAATGTGAAAGGAGATGAACAGATTACCTGAATAATTTGATCAGTAAAGATAGATGATGTATGTATGTAACCCAGTCCCCCAAGTTTTGTGGTAAGTTTTATTTGCCTTTCTTGGCTAGGTAATTACATCAGATTTCCACATCACTTGGCTGTGTAGACATGGTGAAGATTTTAGCTCATGTTCAGCAGGTTGAGAAAGCCTAACTTGCATAATTGGTATTCTGCCTTTAAAACATCTATCTGTGAACGCTTAACTGAATAATTTGCCTGAACTTGCCTTTCAGAGTTTCTGATGTGGGTTGATATTTGCTATCCATGACCATAGCACTTTACATGCCTTCTGAGAAATATATATCCTTCTTAAAGTTCTTCCTCTCTCACTCCTCTTCTCCCGTTTCCTCCCTTCCTTTTTTTCTCTTCTATTCTTTTTCATACAGTGTTAGAATTTTGTGGAACCATAGTAATTATAACCACTCTATGTTTCTCAAACTTATTTCCCACACCACGTTCATGGATTTTACATATCTAGTTATTTAACCTTTTAAAATTTTATGGCCTTACCCATGGCATATGGAAGTTCCCGGGCCAGGGATTGAATCTGAGCTGCAGCTGCAACCTACACCACAGCTGTGGCAATGCTGGATACTTTAACCCACTGCCCCAGGCTGGGGATCGAACCCACACTTCTTCAGTGACCTGAGCCACTGTAGTCAGAATATTAACCCCTGTGACATGGTGGGAACTCCAAATTATGTAATTTTTAAAAATAGATTATATTTTTTAAAAAACTTTAAACTTCCCCCTTTTAGATGCATTAAAAAAAATACCTTCAAGAATCATAGATTTAGTATGCTGATTATATTTTTCTTAAAAACAGTAAGAGAAATATTTAACAAGTTTATACTTATACTACCTAAATAAGTTTATACATATACTACCTAATAAAGTTTACACATATATTACCTAAAAATCATGCCATTTAGCTTTGGGAAACACTGTTCTAGTCCCACCTTCAAATGAGAAAGCTGAGGCCTAGAGATTATTTTTTTTCCTTTTAGGGCCATACCTGTGGCATATGGAAGTTCCCAGGCTAGGGGTTGAATTGGAGGTAAGCTGCTGGCCTACACTACAGCCGTACAACGCAAGATCTGAGCCGCATCTGTGACCTATACCACAGCTCACAGCAATGCCAGATCCTTAACCCACCTAGTGAGGCCAGGGATCAAACCTGTGTTCTCAGTCCTCATGGATCCTAGTTGGGTTTGCTAACTGCCGAGCCATGATGGGAGCTCTCAGGCACAGACAATTAAATTGATATTTTCTAGAGGCACATGGCCGGTTAGGAGCAGCACTAATAGATGAAACTATGTTTTTGGATTTTTTTTTTTTTTTTTGTCTTTGAGGGCCGCACCTGCGGCACATGGAGGTTCCCAGGCCAGAGGTAATCAGAGCTGTAGCCACTGGCCTACTCCAGAGTCACAGCAGCGTCAGATCTGAGCCACGTCTGTGACCTACACCACAGCTCATGGCAACGCAGGATCCTTAACCCACTGAGCGAGGCAAGGGATTGAACCGGCAAACTCATGGTTCCTAGTCAGATTGCCACGACGAGAACTGCTGCTTTTGGATTTTTAAATCCAGGCCTTTCCTATTATACTACTCTGACTTATTATGTTAGTTACCTCAAGGCACAGCTGTAAGAATCACTAACTAAAATATTATAGAAAAGTCATCAGTGGCAGAGCCATGAAAACAGCCCATCTTATTAATTTGTCTTCTAAAAACTCTTAGGCCACCAGTGGTCCTCAGAAAGAGTACTCATATAGGGGTTTACAGAGACCTTCCAAGGACATGGATAGTGCTAAGGATATTTTCAGAGCCACACTTTCCCATGAATTCTTCCCTAAGAACAAGTCTATGGATCTGTAGTTATTATTGCCCTTTTGCAAGCTTACAAAAGAAAGTCATATTTTTCATCTATTGCATTTTAGCAGTGAAAGCATTTTAGCAGTGATACCAAACACAGGATATTTGAAAATAACATATGGTGCTGGTATAGGAATAGAAGAGTGAAAGTATTTCGTGTCTGGGCAACAAGTCACAGGCGGTCTCTTTTTGCTTTCTGCAAAAAATGAAGGACAGTCAAAATTTCAACTGATAGATCTTTAAAAATAATTTGTATGATATACCAATACATAAATTTTGACTTAAAATCTGTTTAAAAGTCCAATAATTGTGTCATAATTACAATAATGAGTCCTTCTATCCCCTTCTACAAAACCAGATTTTAGCACTAACCTCAGTTAAAATGACAAACAAGAACAGAATTAATACTAAACCCCTAACTCATTTCAGTAGTAAGTAATATTCATATACAGATCCACAGGGAAAAATCCTGGCTGATCCATCTCATTGAGAGATACACATGCAAAAAAGTTATTTTTAAAATATCACTTTTTATTATTTTTAATTTAATATATATTTATTAATATTTTAACACAATTATATTAATTCAATAATACAATCTTTTGCTCAACTATTTACTATTAATAATTATAATATTAAGAGTTTTTTTAATATTTAGAACTTAGGAAATTTTAAAAGAAAATTTAGCTTATATTCTTGCCATGAAGGAGTATAATAGTATTTAATAGACACTTTCAAGAATAAAATTATACTGGTTTTCCTGTGAAGACTGATGGAAAGATGAGTGGGGTTAACAATGACCGTCACTGGGGAATGTACTTGTTAGAAGATGTAATAGTGGGCAGACGAAAGCCTGGACCACCTGGAGAAAGTAGTTGGCCCCTGCCTTGGCCTCATTACATGTGTGCCTTTTTAGGGCTGCACCTGCAGCATGTATAAATTCCCAGGCTAGAGGGTCAAATCAAAGCTGCAGCTACTAGCCTACACCACAGCTACAGCAATGCCAGATCTGAGCTGCATCTGTGACCTACACCACACAGCTCACGGTAATGCCCAATTCTTAACCCACTGAGCAGGGCCAGGGATCAAATCTGCATGTGTGTATGTCTTTAACACCTTCTTTACTGTCATCACTGCTAGGGAAAAACTTCCTTCCTCGCTTCTCTGTTTAGGATTTCCTTATACTGTCACTTTCTGGGACAAGTACACTAAGCATAATAATGAAATAAATACATTACTTTCTTTTTTAAAAAAAGAATAAAATTATTTTATATAAATAAAATTATATGAAGTTAGAACAAAACCTAATAAGGGAGGGAAATGAAAAAATGAATTAAAAGGTAAAAGGAAATTTTTAAATTTCCAATTGTTAAATAAGACTTTATTTTTGAACTGCTGTTCTTTCAGATGGATGATAATAGGGGATTAAATCACTTTGGTATTTATATTCCCTAGAATGTAATTTAAAATTGTGTGATTATTTTATTTTATTTCATTTATGCTGCATCTGCAGCATTTGGAAGTTCCCAGGGCTAGAGGTCGAATTGGAGCTGCAGCTGCTGGCCTGTGCCACAGCCACCGCGATGCTGGATCCAAACCACATCTGTGACCTATGCAGCAGCTTGTGGCAACAACAGATCCTTAACCCACTGAGTGAGACCAGGGATGGGAATCACATCCTCACAGACACTATGTCAAGTTCTTAACCAGCTGAGTCACAACAGGAACTCTAATGTTATTTAATTGGAAATTATATAATTTGTAATTATTTACATTTTAGACAAACTTTAGATGTCACCATTAAGTTTTGCAAGGAGTTATATTCATTCTCAAATTCCTTGAGGGAGTACACAAACAAGAAGATTGAAGACCATTACTTTCAGGGCTGGAGTTGGTTTTCTAGCAGCAGAGTACTCCATGGAGAATCCTCTACCTTGACAGTTTACCAAGCATGAAAATGTTTAACCATCTAAAGGAACACACTATCTTCTGGATGCTGCCAGATTTCTGAGGTGAACTTTCACATACCCAGGACCCAGCTGAGCCTGGATGCTCCATTACCTTTTTGCCTATCAGATTAGGATCTATGGGAAAGTCCTAAACCTCACAGGGGAAGTTGCACTGGTTATAAAGAAATCTTCTCTGGTCCCTCATTACACCATAGAATATATCTTCTGTATTTACTAGATACAATAAAATGGTTTTTATAAAAGTTGGAAAACCCAAGACAGATAATAAGATTAGAAAACATTTGAGTAGGAAAAATAGCAAGTATGCATTAAGATGTATGCATAGACATAAAACAAATGTGCACTTTTAAAAGTGGTACATAACCATCATGTTCAGTTATTAAAATTTTGAAGTTTATGTTAGTATTGAAGTTCACAGAAAATTGTCTTTAAAGAGGTTTAATTCAGACCATAACTCCTTATTCTAGTAATGCCTACCTCTAGTTCTTCTGTCTCAGAGAAATGCAAATTAAATTGTTTATGCTCTATTCCAGCAAGATCATATTTTGTGTCACCAAAATCTTATACTTAGAGAATATGAAGTATTTCTTTAATTTTCTTTTCTGATTTATGCTTTTTTTCAAGAGATAAGGGGAAAAGAAAAGAAAGTCAAAATTTCCCCATAAGTTTAAAATAAATGGACTCCTAATTAATTATAAAAATGTAAAAATCACTAAAAATGATCTCGATCAAACTAATAATTTTCTGATTAAGCCTTTATAGAAACATTTCAATACAATTGTAGGGTAGAGGCAGTTTTTGGCTTTAACTTCAGAGCATTATGAAATATAGATTTTATTCTGTTCTATTAACTCTTGATTGTATTCAAAAGTGATTGACCTATTTTTCCCTAATAGTACTTATCTTCGGTTTGGGAGAAACAAAACAAAAAATAATGAGATCTAACACTCTATGAGTACATTTACACACAGAGTCCTTCTATGGAATCGAGAATCTGTAAATAAATCCAATCTCAATGCCAATGCATTTGCTTTGTAATGTCATTTTTCCTCAATAATCACAGTTCTGCCTTGTGTCACTCATATTCCACTCCAGAATGTTGCAAAGAAGCTATGGAAACTATTATCATTAGAAGAAAAATATTAGGGAAAAATACTCTCATTTAAGAAAATTTGCTTCTTTGCTAGACTTGTAAGAGATTTATTTTAAACACCATATAGCTTGGAAAATCAGAAACCTGTAAATCTTCCAAGCAATTAGAAGGCATCATTCTTAATTATTAATTGCTTTTTCAAATTGAAATAAGTATTCATATCATGTTGATAAAGAAAATTGCCAAACAACCCTCAGTTTAATTATAGCACTTACCCTGCTTTTTAAAAAAACTGAATTCAGCATTTTTATTGGCATCACAGATATAAAATACCTCAATATATACTCTAACCCCATTTGAAAAAATTCCAGAATTCATTCAAAGAATATAATAAGATGACTTGATAGAGAAGATGGACAAGTAGGGTGCCATTTTTGGATTTAATCTTATGGTAGATGCAGCATGCTGTTCAGGCCATTTGCTTAAGAGAAAGGAAAAGATGAGTTACACGTTGCCTTTTTGATAAAAATCATACAGTGCTTCACACTTCCATGCTTCATTCAGTTTTTAGTATATTTAACCATGATATTTACAATAACTGTGTTCCAAGTTGATTAAGGTTTAATCACAACTGACTAAGCAGGTGGGCATGAAAGGTGGAGAGAATAAGTCATAATCATTACTCCCTTATGCATATCTTTACAATACTTAAGGGTTTAGAGTCTCAAATTTGTACCCTCTACAGCTAATTTTACCTTACTTATGCAATGGAAGATAAATTAACTTGGTGCATACAGGGAAACTAAAAGTGCAGAAAATATTTAATAGCCCTCTTAGGTGTTATCTAGCACTGTTAAATTTTTCACACTGGTTAAGAAAGCTGTGCTCCTCAAATACGTCAGGGAGAGCATACCTCACACATACGTCTTAGGACCCAAGTCTACTCAGAGCTTTGCTCTAAAGTTTTTGTCTGCAGTAAAAGCCGTTGTCCCAGGTGAATGACAAAGAAAGGGGAGCAAGCCATGCGGGACCTGTCCTTCTCTCCATATCCAACCAGAACAGAAGTCCTCAGCTCCTCGGGACAGCCCTGTGCAATCTTCTCACTTTCTGCAGGCTTAGCTTATGGTTTGGCAGGCTGTGGGACAGGAGAATTTAAAAAATTAAGCCCTGTCCTCTGTTGTGGGAGATTATTTTTAAATATGAATTGGGATTAGCTGAATCATTTGGATGTTTTTAAGATGTAAACCAAATATCTGCTTAAAAACCTGGTTATCATTAATGACAGCTTATGAAGTTCCTGTTGTGGCTCAGGGGTAGAGAACCTGACTGGTACCCATGAGGACTCGGGTTTGTTCCCTGGCCTCGCTCATGGGTTAAGGACCTAGTGTTGCTGTGAGCTGTGGTGTACATCTGGTGTTGTGGCTGTGGTGTAGGCCGGCAGCTGCAGCTCCGATTCGACCTGTAGCCTGGGAGTTTCCAAATGCTGAGGGCCCGGCCCTAAAAAGATAAAAGAAAAAAACTATTAAAGAATTAACGATAACTATAATCTTTAGCCTATTTAGTGCAAGGAAAAGAAAATTATATTTCTGCTTTACATTTTGAAGTGTCATGTTAGGAGGCCAACATTTTTTGAGTAAAATATCCAAATACATGATATTGTTTTGCTCTGGTTCAAATACAATAAAACAATGCTTTTAAACATCGCTTAGCTTCATGATGTAGAAGTGAAAAGTGACCCTTAGATACAGTCTGGGGATATGATGAAATGTGTAAGAATACTTAAATGTGAAGCTTGCAGCCAAGAGCACATAGCTCTGATAGTTTTCTGTCAGCTCTTTTGACTCTCCATCCCCTAATAGAGGATTCACAAATAAGGGAAAAAAGAAAGATGTCACCTTTTATGAAACAATAACAATAACTGACTGTAAGACTTATTGGTTCAGGCATGAGCAATTCACCTAACAAAGCCAAGAGTCAACTAGTAATAAAGAGAAAACACAAATCCTTTGAGAATTGAACTCAGAGGCTGACAAAAATTTATTTTTTATTTACAGATATAATGCCTACATTTCCCTTTTGCTTGGTCACATTTGTGGAAATTAGTATAATTGTCACATTAGTTTCTCATATTAGAAATATGGGACAATAAAAGTATCATTAATGATATTAATAAATGTCCATATAATGATTTTCCAAAAGAGTAGTTGCCTCCCAAGTTCATTTAATTTTATGTTCAATACTATATTTAGAAACATTTCAGTGTGGAAAGAAAACTACCCATTTGCCTGCAATATTCTTGTTCTTGGTTACCTCTCTTTGGAAATGAGTGTTCTACCTGGTTCATTCTTTCTGACTTTTATTCCATTTTCTTAGCCAGTGATCTTGTGGGAAATATTTAGACAAGTCTAACACTTTAAAGTGCTATACAAAACACTTTATAGAAGCAACAGAGTAAAATAAGCAAATCATTTATGAAAGCTTCATTATTTGTCAGTTTAAAAAAATGTGTCAGATTTGAAACCTGATGATGACTGAGTTTTTTATCTAGTAGGCTTTATAACTGACATGCTGGTTGTTACATTGTCTAATTTGCATTTTTATTTTTAAGGATCTTTTTGGCAATGTGTGGAGAGAATAAATATACAGCATTTGTATTGCTGTTTTGTTTCTAATCTGAAGTAATATTTTCTTTTCTTTTCTTTTTTTTTCTTTTTTGCCATTTCTTTGGCCGCTCTCGAGGCTTATGGAGGTTCCCAGGTTAGGGGTCCAATCGGAGCTATAGCCACTGGCCTACACCAGAGCCACAGCAATGCGGGATCCAAGCCGAATCTGCAACCTACACCACAGCTCACAGCAACGCCAGATCCTTAATCCACTGAGCAAGGTCAGGGATTGAACCTGCAACCTCATGGTTCCTAGTCGGATTCATTAACCACTGAGCCATGATGGGAACTCCAAATCTGAAGTAATATTTTCTTATAATTTTGGATTTGGATGTTCATTCCTCTTATAATTTAAGAAGGTAACATTAAACTAGAAGGAAAATTGTGTCACAAGATCAGGCACACTGTGTATTTCTATTACTCTTTACCTCTTACGGCCCTCATGTCCCTGTACTGTGTATTTAAAATGACAGAGTATTAGAGACCAAAGAGACATTTGAAAGCGTCTGTTGGACTCCTTCCCTTTACAGGTGAAACAGATGGAAACTCAAGGAGCCAGTATGGTTTTGTACAAGGGCATGAGTTTTGGAGTCAGGCTTGACGTCTGTCTTAGTTATCATGTAAACTTGGATAAGTTACTTTAACTTTCTGAGCCTTGGTGTTCTTCGTGGAATGAAGATGAAAATACTTAACTGCTAGGCATGCTTTGGAGAATTTAATTAAAATTATGTATTCAAATGCCTGATAAACAGTACACACTTAGTACTTCTTAGTCCTCTTCCCATTTTAAGACAGTAAATTAGTAACAGAAACCTGCTCTAGATCTTGAGCACAACATACTTCTATTTCATGCTATTTCCATCACAGCTGCTGATGAGTCCCCCCAAAAGCTCAAGCTTCTGGAATTGAAATCCCTCTATCTCCTGCATCTTTTGACAATATGAATTTTCTCTCTGTCTCACTTTAGAGTAAATTGCTCAGGAAAAGCAGCAGATCAACTCTTCTGGGTGGTAGATGCTAGATCCTATTCAAGGTCACGCTTTCTCATGATGCTTCCTTATTTTCCAAGTACTAGGGCCAAACTTACTTCTTCAGAATCAGTGAACCTTCTCTAAGGCTTTTTTAAGTTCAATGAATATGAGTAATAGTTTCTAGAGAAACAGGAAGGCAGAGGAGAAATGGCAGATCAGAAAGTCCACACATAATAAAAAGGAGGTTTTCAATAAGTAGTCAAAGTCAATCCTATATGCCACAGAAGAATGTGACAAGAAATCCATTACTAATGGAGCACCAATGTTTACAAAAACCTTATTTTTAAGTTCTTGGCCTGCCTTAATGATGTTGAAACCTATAAGTAATCTTATTGATATACTGAACATAATTGTAAATAAATGAATATCTGTACAAGGCTCTGTAGGATGGAGTTTAGTTATTTGGTAGTAAGGAAAGGCTAGTGGAAAGTCAGGTGGGCCAGCACACACATCTTTTTTGCTAGGAGGAAATATATTGTCAGGACATTTGACTCATATTCTCATCTTCATCATACAGTATTGCAAACACAGGTATATTAACATTGAGCTAAGACATGGTGAGATAAAACATAGCCTTTTAACTTTCTCCATCTTACTGACCAAAAAGAACACTTAGAAGCCCAACTATTGGCATAATGAGCTGGAATTTTAGGCATTTGGAACAAAACCAAATACAGGTGAGACAGAATCAGGGAAACACTTTGACAGGTAGATTACAGGAGACATTTATCTGAATTTCACTAAATTCAATAGTGAATATTCAGTTGGGTGGATATTATTCAAAGATCATCTCTAATACTGGCATCCCACTTGTTTTTCATATTAAGCAACAAAAGAAAAATCAAAGTAGCTAACTTTAAGTCTAATTACTTACTAGGATAAATAAGTAAATTCTACTTATTTTTAGTTGTTGAATTTATAAATACTTCTACTCTTAAATAAAAGTAATTAACGATAAAAAGAAAAATAAAGATTGAAAATAAGCAGTAAGGGAAAGGAAAAGAATGCAAATGTGGTAACCGTAAAAGTTAGCATAATAGCCATAATTAACTTTAAAATTAGATCCTGGTATCCTTGGCAGCTAAGACAAAAAGAAAATCATTTAAAAGTTGCAAACTTGCACCATACACCAAAATTCATTGTGAAATATCAAATAAGCTAAAACTTATAAAACTTACAGAAAGAGAAAATACAGGAGAATATCTTTGTGACTCAGAGTTTTCTTACAAGGGACACAGAACATACTAATTCTAAAAAATTAAGTAGAGTTCATCAAAATTATAAACTGCTCATCAAAAGACATCGTTAAGAAAATGATATTCTTTGGTGGCCTAGTGGTTAGGATTTGGTGCTTTCACCACTGTGGCCAGAAAGAGTTCAATTCCTGGTCCAGGATCTCCCACATTAAGCTGCTGCATGCCCTTGGCCAAAAAATAAAATAAAGTGAAATGAAATTAAAAAGTAAAGAAAATGAAAAAGCACACAGCTGCAGAAATATTTATGTTACATGTATGTAACAGAAGATTTATAATCATAATACATAAATAACTCAATAATAAAAAGCCAAATGTCCAAAAATTTTAAAGTAGGCTAAAAATTTAAAGACAAAGAAAAATATATGAATGGCCATGAAATACAAGAAAAATTGTTCAACGTCATTATTCAGTCATTGGGAAAATGTAAATTAAAATCTCAGTAGGAGAGTTCTCACTACGGCTCAGTAGGTCAAGAATCCAGCATAGTGTCCATGAGGATGCAGGTTTGATTCCTGTCCTTGCTCATTGGGTTAAGGATCCAGCATTGCGGTAAGCTGCAGTGTAGGTCACAGATGTGGCTCAGATCCAGTGTTGCTGTGGCTATGCCATATGCCAGCAGTTGTAGCTTGCTTCTGCCCCAGCCCAGGGACTTCCATATACCACAGGTGCAGCCCTAAAAAAATGAAAAGAAAATCACAATAGGATACCTAATAGGGGAAAAACTTTTGTATTACAAATTAATCACTAAGGAGATGTTGCCTATAAGCTTAAATATACAAAATGACCCATCTCTGGGAACCCTGCCTCCCAGGTAATAAGCATTAAGTTAAAATACCTTTGTTTAGCTCACAGGAAGCATCCTGACCAGGCCCACCTTTGAAAGGCTACAGGAAGGAAGAAATTAACACATCCCTACTTGAGTCTGGCTAGAACCAAGACTTTACCCCCTCATTTTTTAGTATTAAAAAATGTCTGAATTCTAACTCAGGGAAGATGGTTCTTTGGGACACTAGTCTACCACCTTCTCAACCTGCTGGTTTTCTGAATAAAGTTGCTCTTCCTTGCTCCAGCATCTCGTCTCTCTGTTCCCTGGTGTGTCATGCAGTGAGCAGTATCAGATTGGGCTCAGTAAAAATACCACTACATACCCAGTAGAATGGCTGGAATTTTAAAACTTGACAAGATAAGATGTTGGAGAGGATTAGAGGCTTTCTCTGTGTATAAAATGATACGACCACTTTAGAAAACATTAACCATATCTACCCTCTGATATGTAGAAGGACTTGGACAAGAATGTTCATATCAGTTTTACTCAAATAGCCCAAAACTAGAATCAACCAAAACATTCATCAATAGGAGAATTAATAAATTGTAGTATATTAAAACACTGCAATACTACTCAATAACAAAAAGGAACATCTGTTAAACATGCAATAGCATGAAGAATCTCAAAAAACATGATGAACAAAGCAAAAGATACAAGACACAAAAGAGTATATACTATATTTTTCTATTTATATAGAAGTTCTAGAACAAGAAAATTAATTGTTGCTAACAAAAGCAAAATAATGGTTTCCTGGAGAGGAGGAGTAGGAGGAGAATTTACTAGGAAGGGGCATGAGGTGAACTTTCTGGGGTGATGGAAATGTTCTATGTTTCATAAAGGTATAGGTCACATGGGTGTGTGCATTTGTCAAAATTCATCAAACTGTACTTAAGATTCATGCATTTCATGCTATGTAATTAGAAAGTGAGGAGTTTTTCCTTAGTTGATTGTTAAATGATGTTCTCACCTATGTTTTGAAAGCAAATTATGGAGCAGATTTTATATCTAAAGCATCACAGTTCTTATGCATCTTCACTAAGACATCTTGTTTTCATAGTCTCTAGACACTTGATCCCAGACTTATTTCTCCTCCCTTGATTACCTGTAGCCTTTTGTAACTGTAAACAAGCAGCATCTGCATCACGGGGGGAGCTCATTAGAAATGCAAATTCACATGCCCCCCTAAACCTGAATCCCTGGGTGGAGTCCAGTAGTCTGTTTAACAAGCCTCTGAAACAATTATGATGCACATTAAAGTATGAGAAGTTCTGCCGTGTTATGATCTAAGGTGGTGAATTCAGACAAACATCTTTAGGCAGCATCAGACCACCAGAGAAATGCTTTAGCCTCCAGTGCTGAGTGAGCAGGAAAGCCCTTGATTGGGACGAACCATAGCAGAGCCAGCTGGAAGCCCCCGAACAAGCATGAATATTCTGGGCACAGGGACACCACTGTGTGGCTGCCAGAGCCTCCCTCTCAGAGAAGCATCAGCGCCAGCCAAGAAACAAATGCCACTTCTTTCACTTCCCTTTTCTTCTCTTTTCTGACCCAGTAGCACTGCTGACCTGCCCGCCAGATTTAATTGCAGGCTGCAAGGGAAGATCTAGTTTGGATTTGGTTTCCTAAAGGAAAAATGACTTACTTTAGCTGGTAGGAGATGTGCTTCCAAAAGGGCTGAGGGACTGAAAGGCCGGGACGCCCCAGTGATCAGCAGTCTTTGTGAGAGCTACCAACTAGCCATCAGGATAAGCTGAAAACCTAGTGAGAAATAACAAAGAAATGCAATTCACCTTTCTGGGATTTATGGCACAGCCAGGAATACTTAAGAGGAAACCTAGAAACCTTCCCAGGTTTTATACTAGCCCACATATATACTCGCAGTGTTATTGCTTAGTTATCACATAGTGTTTAGCAACATAGCATATATATTAGACTCACAAGTCTAAATTCATAGTGCCCAAATATAGGCCCAGTGTTTTGTCTTTATTTTTTTTAGCATCCTCTTTCTCTTTTGAATAGTCAAGGCAGATGTCAAAGACAATTGTTATCTGCCCAAAGCATTATGAATACACATGTGGGGATATAAAATTTTATGATAAATACCATCTCGCTCATAGGGTCCATAATATAAATATTATCCATTCTTTCTTGCATTGAAACCATCAACTAGAATCTCAAATAGATTGGTGAGTAAAATAAGAGCAAAATTTTGATCTACATTAAAGGAATTTTAAAAATGAAAGGCAAACATCTAAGGAAGGGAAAACAGGCCTGGATTTGAATCCCAGTTTAACTACTCCTAGCTAAGTAGCCTTGGATGGATGAATTTACTTAAATTTTGAGTTTCATTTTCTCCATTTATTAAAAAAAGTTGTCTCCCAGTTGTGTGCCAATTAAAGGAGAAAATGTATGTAAAATACATCTTGATATAGTACTGACTTCTAGTATGAACTCAATAAAAAGTAATAATAACAAAGGCTAATAAGTAATTCTCTTCAATTTAGTTTTTCTTCAATTTAAAGTTTTCTTTCACAAAGAGAATAAAATAAAACATGAAAAACTACTGTTAGTATTAATCTTTCCTAACATTAAAACATATTTTTCACTATGTTACAATAGAACCTAACTAAATGAAGTTAATCTTTAAATTGGAAATTATTTAGGACCCAGAGATGCTAGTAGTAAGAATACCTTGATGTTCAGTTTTGTCTTTGCAATTGCTAAGAAAGAAAATGTTCATTTCCCACAATACCGTCCAGACTGGAAACCAAGTCGGATGAGTGACATATTATGATAAGATGTCTCTGGTTACAGCTCTCAACAAAACTTCAATTTTCTTTCAGCACCACAAGCACCACTTCTGACAGTCCTGCTCCAAAAGAGACAGAAGCCCTTACAAATTTACTATCACTCAATCAGCTCCATTCTCTGCTTTAGAGGTCAGAGGCCCAGAGGTTACAAAGTTGATATGAATCTTTTGATGATGTCCAGAAGGAGAGACCTACTTGGCCTGCAGAGAAAAGCTAAGAGAGAATCTGTTGCATTTAAACACTCTGGATAATTAGTTGTTCTTCCCTATGGAAATACAATGGTAAGGGCTGGTATAGTAGAAAATGTCTTATATTTGACATTAGAAGTCATTGGTTCAGATCTTCTCACTAGGTTTTTTTTTTTTTTTTTTTTTTGAGCCTGGATGAAGCACAAGAAATATCTGAGTTTTCATTTCCTCATTCTATAAAGTAGGTTATAGCAAGATCCAGTACCACTTTTAAATCCTACATTTAAAGCCTTCCTATGGTGTGTCCCCTCCTACAGTCCTATGAGGTAAAGGGATCAAGGCAGCTAGGCCCAATCAGATATTATGCATCCCTTTTCTAGACATGGTCTGATACACAGGTCTCCAGAGTTCTCTGTTGCAAGTGGACCCAAGTTCTATTCTAGGGCTACATGAGCATGCTAACTGGTCCTCCTGAAGGGGCACTGTGACGTCATTGGACATACCCAAGGCCTTACAAGTGGCCAAGTGAGGTCTATTTGCATAGGGTGTAGACAGACCTAGGAGATACAGTTGAAGTGTCCACATACAAGTTTCAAGAGCTCATGATACTTGGTGTAGAACTGAGTAGGGAATAAGAGGAAAAAGAGGGAAGACCATGAACTGGATATTTTCATTTGCATTTTTGCTCCAGGGATTCACAAATACTATGGGTGTGTTTGCCTCTCTTATATGAAGGTTCTTGACAAAATTATACTAAACAGTCATTCTTTTGTCATATACAGTGATAGACTCCATTAATGGATAGATAAGGAAGATCATGCCTTGGAAACGGTCACTGTCTAACAGGGAAAGTGATAATTTATAGAAAGCATATACTTCTTTTTTTCATTTTTAAAAGTTTTATTGAGGTATACTTGATTTACAATGTTGTGATAATTTCAGCTGTACAACAAAGTGATTCAGTTATACTTGTACACACATCTATTCTCTCTCAGATTCTTTTCCCACACAGATTATCACAGAATATTGGGTACTTTCAATACAATGTGTAAAGGGCTATAAATCCCCACCTTCTCTTTACACTCTTTGGCAGCTCAAATGACTATTGACTTCTGAATCCACCACATCATCAGAACAAACATCAATTAAGATCATGTTGGGTGGCAAAAGAGTTCCATGGAAAGATTCTTCACACGAATTAATCCCACTTTGTGCACATGACAAAGGGCATATTTATGTTTTCCATTCAGTATGGGGGTGACAACAGAGGAGATGAAGCCACAACTCTGGGGTCCTAAAGGTAGGGTTTAAACCCTTCTCTTCCATTCACTATTTTTGTGATTTAAGACTAACAACTTCTCTAAGCTCAGTTTCTTAATTTGTAAAATGAAATTCTTAGCTGAAAGTTTCTTAGCTGACTCTTCCAGACTGTGAATTCTAACGAGGAAATTGGCAATAAAAAATTTAAAAAGCAGTTTGTTTCCTTTGTGGCTCAGTGGCAACAAACCCGACTAGTATCCATGAGGACACAGGTTTGATCCCTGGCCCCACTCAGTGGGTTAAGGATCTGGCATTGCCATGAGCTGTGGTGTAGGTTGCAGACACGTCTCGGACCTGGCATTGCTGTGGCTGTGGTGTAGGCCAGCAGCTCCAGTTCAATCCCTAGCTTATGAACTTTCAATTGTCATGGGTGCAGACCTAAAAAAAATAAAATAATAAATAAATAAATAAATAAACATTTCTGTGTATTGATTGGCTACATTTATTGTGTCTATGGAGTGAATGAGACTCCTTTAAGAAAGAGCATTTGGGAGTTCCCGTCGTGGCGCAGTGGAAACAAATCTGACTAGGAACCATGAGGTTGCGGGTTCGATCCCTGCCCTTGCTCAGTGGGTTAATGATCCGGCATTGCCGTGAGCTGTGGTGTAGGTCGCAGACGCGGCTCAGATCCAGCGTTGCTGTGGCTCTGGTGTAGGCTGGCAGCTACAGCTCCGATTAGACCCCTAGCCTGGGAACCTCCATATGCCACGGGAGCGGCCCAAGAAATGGCAAAAAGACCAAAAAAAAAGAGAAAGAAACAGCATTTAACTCTGTTATCTGTTTGAATATATATCCTGTTGAATATTTATTCAAAATATGACTAGATGACATACTTATCACCTTTTTCTGAAATATACATGTGAAAAATAAAAGACACCAAGACTAACAAAAAGCAGAATCTTCTTTCCAAATGGTTATTGTTTCTCTCTTCCAGCTACATATGGAACAAAACCCTAAAAATATATTAGAAATCAATGGGAAAATATTGTTCAATATTCAGAATTTCTTTTTATTCTTAGCATTTTAATTAAAGAAATAAACCCACTCCAATGATATATTTCTGAAATATTAGGAATCGGATGTATCCTATTCTCTTTATATTCAGCTTGGTATAAAACTCCTGAGTCTTACTTTTTTTCCTTGAGAGAGATACAATTATCATTCTGTGACAACTCTTTCACAGTCACTGTTTACACAAAAGGAATCTGAAACTAACCTGATTTTACCTCTTTTGACAATAAGTTGTAATAGGCATTTTTTTCCCCTTGTTTAGATGCTTGTAGATTTCACATAGTTTAAACTATTTTCATGTTTTATGCTGGCATTAGTTTCCTTGGTGTTAATTTTTATTTGATTAGCCTGTGATGTAAATATGAAAGGAAACTGACTCAAAGCTGGAGGCAAGACAGTGTATAAGTAGAGGAGCAAATTTGGGGAGGGGACCTAGGGCACGGGAGGGTGTATATTCCATTTTGTATGGAGGCTTGTAGAAAGTGGTGGTGGATGTTCCAAGTTATGGCATGTTCTGAGATGAGAGAGAGAGGACCTGTGGCCAGCAGAGAAGTGACTAGGAACTGGGACCCACAGGAGAATCCCTCCATGGACAGGAGTGATCAAGATGGAAACTCAGTGGAGCAGTGAGTGTGAGTCTTAGGCTAGTGGGCATTGACATGTAGGGGATCAGGAGGTCTCAGTATAGTTGGCATCTGAAGAGTGCCTGAATCATAGTTCCCTGGAGATCTGGGTGGATATGGAAAATAGATGGGAGGCAGGGCAGATTTGTGTTAACACCAGCAATCAGTGTAGAAGTGTAAGTTCTCTGAAACTAATGCCCTAAAAATTTTGAGTTTAGATGCCAACAATAATACCAAACCCTACTGACTCATAAGGAAGGGGCTCAGACTTCAGTGGTATAGTGTTAGAAAATGTTTGTCTTGCACACCTGGCTTGGGGTGGGTAGAAGCTGACGGAAATCTTAGTGGAAAGAATGAAGGAGTGTGGACAATTTGTAAGTGCTGCCTATATACTAGGTGCTGTGCTAGCTTCTTTATGTACCTTACTGTTTAATCCTCACAATTCCTTTATGAGGTCAGGATCAGAATCCCATTTTAGAGGTAAAAAATTATTCTTTTGAGGTTAAATTCATATAAAAATGTCATATTCTGGTACATGCTTATTTATTTCCATTTATCGCTCTTGCCCAGGATATTTCTGGTTTTGATAGTTTCAGGGAAATTTCTCTAGAAGAGATTCAGAGGTCTTCTCATTTTACTATCTTGATAGAAGTCTCTAGTATACTAGTATACTTTTCATATTTTTTAAACTTTTATTGAAGTATAGTTGATTTATAATGTTGTATTTTATTTTTTCTTTTTATGGCTGCACCTGTGGCGTATGGAAGTTCCCAGGCCAGGGAATTGCAGCCTCTGGCCTATGCCACAGCCATGGCAACACCAGATCCAAGCCACATCTATGACCAGTGCTGCAGCTTATGGCAACGCTGGATCCTTAAGCCACTGAGCCAGGCCAGGGATCAAACCTGCATCCTCACAGAGACAAGGCCAGGTTCCTGAGCCGCAACTGGAAGTCTATGCACTTCTTTTTTAAAAATTAAATTAAATTAAAAATTTCAGTGACTTATAGTTGATTTAAAATGTAGTGTCAGTCTAGTATACTTCTTTTCTGCACCACATGCACTGAAATGAGGCTGGCCAACTAGAACAGTGGTTCTTGAACTTCAGCATGCATGAGAAACAACTGGGGAGCCTGTTAAAATTGTAGACTCCAGAAAGTTTCCCTGAGTTCAGTAGGTCTGGGGTGGAATGCAGAGATCCACATTTAAAACAAGCATTAGATGTGTATTCAGCTATAAATTGTCTGTGGACTACACATTGAAATAGACTACAAATAAGCAGTATAGACCTAAAGTAGCATTCATCTCCACATTCAGTCCATTTTCCCTGTTCATCCAGAATCATTGGGTAATAAAATCAAAGGAGAGATGGGATTAAGATGGCAGAATAGAAGGACTGGAGCTCAACTTCTCTCCTAAAAACAACAAAATTCACAACTAAAGACTGAGCACACTTCACCAAAATGGACCGGAAACCTTAAAAAGGATACCCTACTCCAGAAGAAAAAGAAGAGGTAGGAGGAGCGATTTCACGATATAAACAACCCCATACCTCCTGGGTGGGAAGCTCCACAGACTGGAAACTAACTGGTTCACAGAGACTCACCTACAGGAGTGAGAGTTCTGAGCCACACATCAAACTCTCACGTGTGGGGATCTGGCACAGGGAGAAAGAGCCCTGGAGCATCTGGCATTGAAGGCCAGTGGGGCTTGTGCGCAAGAGCTCCATGACTGGTGGAAACGGAGACCCTGTTCTTAAAAGGCGCACACAGACTTTCATGTGCAGTGAGTCCCAGGGCAAAGCAAAGTCTCCAAGGAAATCTGGGTCAAACCTGACTGCAGTTCTTGGAGGACATCCTGGGAAAACAGGGGTGAATATGGCTTGTTGTGAGGGAAGGACATTGAAAGCAAAGCTCTCAGGAATATTCAGCAGCAGTGCCTTTCTCTGGAGGTGGCCATTTTGGGAAAATCTGGCCCCACCCGTCAGCCAGTGCTGAGAAGCCCCAGGGCAAACAACAACCCAGGTGGGATCACAGCCCCACCCCTCAGTAAACAGGCTACCTAAAGACCTCTCAGGCACACAGCTGCCTCTAATCCCATCCAGAGACTAAGCCCCACCCACCAGAGGGATTAGAATCGGCTCCTCCTACCAGGGGGCAGGCATAAGCCCCTCCCATCAGGAAGACTAAAGCAAGCTCCCATACTGACTTCAGCCACAGGGGGCAGACATCAGATGTAAGAGAGGCTACAACTCTATTATCTGTAAGAAGGTCACCACACCAAAAACCTATAAAAATGAAAAGACAGAGAACTATAACTCAGATGAGGGAGAAAGGAAAAACCTCAGAAAAACAGCTAAGCCATGAGGAGATTCTCAGCCTCCAGGAAAAAGACTTTAGACTGTTGATGCTGAAGAAGATACAAGACATTGGAAATAAACTGGAGGCAAAGATGGATAACTTACAGGAAATACTGACCAAAGGGATACAAGATATAAAACTTAAACAAGAAGAGATGCAAAATACAATAACTGAAATAAAAAATTCACTAGAAGCAGCTAACAGCAGAATACAGGAGGCAGAAGAACGAATAAGCGAGGTTGGAGGACAGATTAGTGGAAATTATGGATGCAGAACAGAAAAGAGAAAAAAGATTGAAAACAAATGAAGAGAGTCTCAGAGAACTCTGGAACAACGTGAAATGCACCAACATCCATATTATAGGGGTGCCAGAAGGAGAAGAGAGAGAGAAGGAGACAGAAAACATATTCCAAGAGATAATAGCTGAAAACTTCCCTTACATGGGAAAGGAATCACTCACTCAAATCCAGGAAGCACAACAGGTACAATATAAAATAAACCCAAGGAGGAACACCCTGAGACACATACTAATCAAACTGACCAAAATTAAAGACAAAGAGAAAATCTTGAAAGAAGCTAGGGAGAAGAAACAAATAACATACAAGGGAACCCCAATAAAGTTATCAGCAGATTTTTCAGCAGAAACTCTGCAGGCCAGAAGGGAGTGGCATGATATACCTAACGTGATGAAAGGAAAAAAACTCCAACCTAGATAATTCTACCCAGCAAGGCTCTCATTCAGATTTGAAGGAGAAATCAAAACCTTCACAGATAAGCAAAAGCTGAGAGAATTCAGCAACCACTAAACCAGCCTTACAAAAAATACTAAAGGAACTTCTATAGGCAGAAAAGAACAAGAGAAGAAGGAAAGAAAAAAGCAGCAAAAACAAATCCAAAGTAATTAATAAAATGGCAATAAGAACATGCATATCAATAATTACCTTAAATGTGAATGGACTAAACGCCCCAACCAAAAGACATAGACTGGCTGAATGGATACAAAAACAACACCGATATATATGCTGTCTTCAAGAGACCCACTTCACTTCTAGGGACACATACAAATTGAAAGTGAGAGGATGGAAGAAAATATTTCATGCAAACAGGGCTCAAAAGAAAGCTGGAGTAGTAATACTCATATCAGACAAAATAGACTTTAAAATGAAGAATATTTGAAGGGACAAAGAAGGACATTACATAATGATCAAAGGATCAATCCAAGAAGATGATATAACAATTTTAAATATCTACGCACCCAACACAGGTTCACTACAATATACAAGGCAACTGCTAACAACCTTAAAAGGAGAAATTGACAATAACACAATCATAGTGGGGGACTTTAACACCCCACTTACAGCAATGGACAGATCAACCAGACAGAAAATCAATAAGGAAACACAGGCCCTGAATGAAGCATTAAACCAGATGGACTTAATAGCTATTTATAGGACATTTCATCCAAAAGCAACAGAATACACATTCTTCTCAAGTGCACATGGAACATTCTCTAAGATTGACCATATCCTGGGCTACAAATCCAACCTCAGTCACTTTAAGAAAATTGAAATCATATCAAGCATCTTTTCTGACCACAATGCTATACGACTGGAAATCAACAACAAGAAAAAAAATGCAAAAAACACAAACACGTGGAGATTCAACAACATGCTACTAAACAACCAATGGATCACTGAAGAAATCAAAGAGGAAATTAAAAAATACCTAGCAGCAAATGACAACGAAGACACGACACTCAAAAACCTATGGGATGCAGCAAAAGCCGTTCTAAGAGGAAAGTTTAGAGCAATACAAGCCCACCTCAGGAAACAAGAAAAAGCTCAAATAAACAAGCTAACTTTACATCTAAAGCAGCTTGAGAGAGAAGAACAGGCGAGACCTAAAGTTAGTAGAAGGATAGAAATCATAAAGATCAGAGCAGAAATCAATGAAATAGAAACAAAGAAAACCATAGAAAAGATCAATGAAACGAAAAGCTGGTTCGTTGAAAAGACCAACAAAATTGATAAACCCCTAGCCAGACTTATCAAGCAAAAAAGGGAGAGGACTCAAATCCATATAATTAGAAATGAAAAAGGAGAAGTAACAATGGACATCACAGAAATATAAAGGATCATAAGAGACTGCTATATGCAACTATACACCAATAAAACAGAAAACCCAGAGGAAATGGACAAATTCTTAGAAAAGTACAATCTTCCAAGACTAAACCAAGGTGAAATAGAAAAGATGAATGGACCCATCACAAGAACTGAAATTGAAACTGTGATTAAAAAACTTCCAAAAAACAAAAGTCCAGGACCAGACGGCTTCACAGGTGAATTCTATCAAACATTTAGAGAAGAGCTAACACCTCTCCTTCTGAACCTATTTCAAAAAATTGCAGAAGAGGGGATACTCCCAAACTCATTCTATGAGGCCACCATCACCATGGTACCAAAACCAGACAAAGACTCCACAAAAAAAGAAAACTACAGGCCAATATCACTGATGAACATCGATGCAAAAATCCTCAACAAAATACTAGCAAATCGCATCCAACAATACATTAAAAGGATTGTACATCATGATCAAGTGGGATTTATCCCAGGGATGCAAGGGATCTTCAATATCCGCAAATCCATCAGTGTGATACACCACATTAACAAACTGAATAATAAAAACCATATGATCCTCTCAATAGATGCGGAAAAAGCCTTTGACAAAATCCAACACCCATTTCTGATAAAAACCCTTCAGAAAGTGGGCATAGCGGGAACCTAGCTCAACATAATAAAGGCCATATATGACAAACCCACAGCGAACATCATTCTCAATGGTGGAAAGCTGAAAGAATTCCCACTGAGATCAGGAAAAAGACAAGGATGTCCGCTCTCGCCATTACTCTTCAACATAGTTTTGGAAGTCCTAGCCACAGCAATCAGAGAAGTAAAAGCAATAAAAGGAATCCAAATTGGAAAGGAAGAAGTAAAACTATCACTATTTGCAGATGACATGATACTATACCTAGAGAATCCTAAAGACTCTACCAGAAAACTGTTAGAGCTCATCCACGAATTTGGCAAAGTTGCAGGTTACAAAATCAATACACAGAAATCAATAGCGTTTCTATATACTAACAATGAAAAAGCAGAAAAGGAAATTAGGGAAACAATCCCATTTACCATCACATCCAAAAGAATAAAATACCTAGGAGTAAACCTACCTAAAGAAACAAAAGACCTGTACTCTGAAAACTACAAGCCACTGATGAAGGAAATCAAAGATGACACAAAGAGATGGAAAGATATACCATGCTCGTAGATTGGAAGAGTTAACATTATCAAAATGACTATACTACCCAAGGCAATCTACAGATTCAATGCAATCCCTATCAAATTACCAAGGACATTTTTCACAGAACTTGAACAAAATATTTTAAAGTTTGTTTGGAAGCACAAAAGACCCAGAATAGCCAAAGACATCCTGAAAAAGAAAAATGGAGCTGGAGGAATCAGGCTCCCGGACTTCAGAGTATACTATAAAGCTACAGTCGTCAAAACTGCATGGTACTAGCACAAAAACAGAAATATAGATCAGTGGAACAGCATAGAAAGCCCAAAATTAAACCCACGCACTTACAGCCAACTAATCTATGACAAAGGAAGCAAGACTATACAATGGGGAAAGGACAGCTTGTTCAATAAGTGGTGCTGGGAAAACTGGACAGCCACATGGAAAAGAATGAAGTTAGAACACTCCCTAACACCATACACAAAAATAAACTCCAAATGGATTAAAGACCTAGATATAAGACCAGACACTATCAAACTCCTAGAGGAAAACATAGGCCAAACACTCTCTGACATAAACGACAGCAACATCTTCTCAGATCCACCTATCAGAGTACTGACAATCAAAAGAAAAATAAACAAATGGGACTTACTCAAACTTCAAAGTTTCTGCACAGCAAAGGAAACCCTAAACAAAATGAAAAGACAAGCCACAGAATGGGAGAACATCTTTGCAAGTGAATCAACTGACAAGGGATTAATCATCAAAATTTATAAACACCTTCTGCAGCTCCATACCAAAAAAAAAAAAAAAAAACAACCCCATCAAAAAATGGGCAGAAGATCTAAACAGTTCTTCAAAGAAGACATACAGATGTACAAAAAACACATGATAAGATGTTCAACATCACTCATTATTAGAGAAATGAAAATCAAAACCATGATGAGGTACCACCTTACACCAGCCAGAATGGCCATCATCCAAAAGTCTACAAACAGAAAGTGCTGCAGAGGGTGTGGAGAAAAAGGAACCCTAGTACACTGTTGGTAGGATTGTAAATTGGTCCAACCACTGTGGAAAACACTATGGAGATTCCTCATAAAACTAAACATAGAACCCTCATTTGATCCACCAATCCCACTCCTGGGCATCTATCCAGAGAAGACCACGGCTCACAAAGACACATGTACTCCAATGTTCATTGTAGCACTATTTACAATAGACAAGACTTGGAAACAGCCTAAATGTCCATTGACAGAGGAGTGGATCCAGAAGATGTGGTACATATACACAATGGAATATTACTCAGCCATCAAAAAGAACGAAATACCAGCATTTTTATCAACATGGATGGACCTAGAAACTATCATGCTAAGTGAAGTCAGCCATACAATGAGACACCAACATCAAATGCTTTCACTGACATGTGGAATCTGAAAAAAGGACAGACGGAACTTCTTTGCAGAACAGATGCTGACTCACAGCCATTGAAAAACTTATGGTCTCCGGAGGAGAGTTTGTGGGGTGGGGGGATGTGCTTGGGCTGTGGGATGGAAATCCTGTGAAATCAGATTGTTATGATCATTATACAATTACAGATGTGATAAATTCATTTGAGTAATAAAAAAAAATGAGAAAAAAAAATCAAAGGAAAAGTCAGGAAACTGCCTTCATTGCCCTTCACTGCTGCATGTAAGGGAGGACTGATAGGAGAGTAGGAAACCTAGTGAGATGTAGGTCAAGGAAAAGCCATGAGATGCCTTGCACAATGCTGCTTTGACTGGCAAATACTGGATTACAAGGTCAAAGACAGAATGGTCTGGAACATTTCCAAGCCGAACAGATAAAACCAGAGGCCAACTTTAACCTGGGATAAATTGTTAATAATCTGTTGTAATCATTAGGATATATCTACTAACAATTTTAATATTTTGTATTTTAAAAAAATTAAAATAATTCTGAGGCAAAGTCTTAAAGTGTTTTTTTTTTTTTTCCCCCACAGAAAATTAATTTAAAATAATGAGTGGAGTTCCCATCGTGGCACAGTGGAAATGAATCCAACTAGGAACCATAGGTTTCAGGTTCCATCCCTGGCCTCGGTCAGTGGGGTCAAGGATCAGGTGTTGCTCTGAGCTGTGGTATAGGTCACAGATGCTGCTCGGATTTGGTGTTGCTGTGGCTCTGGCGTAGGCTGGCGGCTACAGCTCCGATTAGACCCCTAGTCAGTGAATCTCCATGTGCTGCGGGTACAGACCTAAAAAAGACAAACAAACAAACAAACAGAGTAATTGTGGGGTCATGTCATAAAAAATATAGATATACTGTTAAATATTTATTTACTCTAAAAGTATTTTAATTAATAATAAAGTGGTAGTTCAAGTTAATACAGTTTTTAATAGCAAATTCTTGTTTCTGGACATAAATCTGAAAGTTTTAGGTTGGACACCTTTCACTTATGCAGGCATACATACCTCACTTAATGTTAGAGATTGCTTCCTAAAAACTTGCTAGAAAATAGACTTCTACAAATATGATCACACTGAAAACTTGCCATTTACAGGAATTCTATAATCAATCCTATGGGAAAGAAAAAAGTAACCACCCACTAATTAATCCATCTTGGCAAACCTAGATTAATTTTGTCTCTGTACTTTAATGTGAATTTTGGAAGCATTTGAAATAGTGAATAATGAATAAGGACAGATAAAAAGTGCCTTCTGAATAAATAATTTTATAGCGATGAAAAAGATCATATAGAAAATTTCATCTGAATGAGCAAACCTAAAAAAAGCAACCTTAACTTTGTGATGAATCTTTATTTACAGTAAGAGGATAACTAATGTAAGTTCTAACAGCAAGGTATAATTATCATAGTACAATATTAAATTTCATGACATACTTCTCATTGACAGAGAGTGTACTAATATTTAAGACCACAACAGTTCCACAGAAAAGAATAGAGTTAAGAGGGCCAGGTTTAAAATTAATGAAGGACTTTAACTATCAAAGAAGGAGGATTCGGTACATCTGGCTTCTCTTTCATGGAAACTGGCAAAACATCACTGGTCCTAATCCTACAAATGTAGATGTTCAAAACAGGTTGAGGCAGCAACATTTTATAGACCAGAATGAAAAGAAAAACAATCACAGGAATGATATAATTATGGGGTAATAAAAACATAAACACCATTATTGCATTAATTTTATATTTGGGTTTTTTCCATGGTTGGCTTACCAGCTTATAAGTGCAAGGTTTTGATTATAAAATCATTTAGCTATTTTGTCATTTATCCATCCTAATACACACTCACATGCACACACACATTGGATTTGATTATGTTGATACTTTGGTGTAACTGGCCATTGAAAATAATAGAGGATTTAGAAGGATTTTTGCCAAATCTAGAGAGAAAGAAAGAGAAGTAGCTGTCACTTTTGATTTCTTAGATACTTACAAATTAATACATTATCAGGAGTAACTATTCCTTTTTACTGACCTCTCAAAGCCATCAATACGCTTTCTTCAACTTCTATTGAAGTACAGGTTTATTGGGAGATAGCTTGTTATCTTGGCAAGTTACTTAAAGCCTCCAAGATTCAGTTTCTTCTCTTGCAAAGTGAAGATAATAATGGCTACTTCCACAGATTGTTTTAAAGGGAAGAGGTAATGAAGAGGTGCCTTACAGTGCAAAGCTCACTAAATGATGGTTATCATTTTAATACTGGAAGAGAAAGCCAGAGTCAGAAAGAGGTGCCTCATTTTGATCCTCTTATGGAGCCGCTAGTTATTGTGGTTGAGAGCCAGCTCTTCATAGGAAAGTTGGCTCACAAATTCATGACATCAACAGTAACAAAATGAGCTCAATTGTTGGATACTGATTGGAAGTATGACTGCTGTGGGGAAGGTGTTAAGTAGTATGCTTTCATAAGTAGGAGGGTGTTGTGTGTTTAAGTAGAAGTAGGCATTGTAATAAAAATAAGCCAAATTCTAAAAAGAAACTTTCTGTAACTGAATAGCACCAGGAAATCTTGAGGGATGGGAGAGCAGCAACCTTGTGGTGCTTACTGGTGTATGCGTGTGTCAAGGCCAGGGGATGGGCCATTCTAAGCTCCTTACCTGTAGGTATAGTCCCAGCCTGTAGCCTTTGGCTCTACTTTCCTACTTTCAGAAATCCACTCCACTTCACCTCAGAGAAGTCTTTATTGTGGTTCTTGAGATACCACAGATGAACATAGATAAACTTCACTCCTGCAAAATGCTTCATTAAAGAAAGAATATCACATGGTCAAATATGTTTGGGGAAGGTGGCAGATTAGAGAGAGCCTCACCTTTGGATGATCCCACTCTATAGTAGAGTATTAAAGGCTTTGAAAGATCCTGTTTAACTCAATTTCCCCAAACTATTAACTCAAATTTTTTCGTGTAAATTTGTTTTTGTTTGTTTGTTTGGTTGGGTTTTTTGTCTTTTTATCTTTTCTAGGGCTGCTCCCATGGCATATGGAGATTCCCAGGCTAGGGGTTGAATCAGACCTGTAGCCGCTGGCCTATGCCAGAGCCACAGCAACGTGGGATCTGAGCCGCGTCTGCAACCTACACCACAGCTCAGGGCAACGCCAGATCCCCAACCCACTGAGCAAGGCCAGGGATGGAACCCGCAACCTCATGGTTCCCAGTTGGATTCGTTAACCACTGCGCCATGACGGGAACTCCATAAATTTGTTTTATATCCTGCATAATTATTGTTCTGCAGAATATACTTTGGGAAACACTGATTTAGACTTGACTCTTGCTATTTGCGTTGTCTTTAATGCAAAGGTTTTGTAATACCGATATAAAATTTTTACAAATACCTTAAATTTTTACCCACTTGAGGACTTTCCATACATCCTCACTTAACCCTGTCATTTCTTTTTTTTTTTTTTTTTGTCTTTTTGCCATTTCTTGGGCCGCTCCAGCAGCATATGGAGGTTCCCAGGCTAGGGGTCTAATCGGAGCTGTAGCCATCGGCCTACACCAGAGCCACAGCAACGCAAGATCTGAGCCGCGTCTGCGACCTACACCATAGCTCATGGCAACGCCAGATCATTAACCCACTGAGCAAGGGCAGGGACGGAACCCGCAACCTCATGGTTCCTGGTCGGATTCGTTAACCACTGCACCACGACGGGAACTCCTTTTTTTTTTTTTTTTTTTTTTTTTTGTCTTTTATGCCTTTTCCAGAGCCGCTCCTGGGGCATATGGAGGTTCCCAGGCTAGGGGTTTAATTGGAGCTGTAGCTGCTGGCCTACGCCAGAGCCACAGCAACACAGGATCCGAACCACATCTGCAACCTACACCACAGCTCACCGCAACGCGGGATCCTTAACCCACTGAGCAAGTGCAGGGACGGATCCCACAACCTCATGCTTCCTAGTTGGATTCGTTAACCACTGAGCCACGATGGGAACTCCAACCCTGTCATTTCTAACGTAAAGTTTTCAAGGTGCCTAAAGGAATGGGACAGAATGGGTTTCCTTTTCTGGCTTCTATTTTCCCATTTTATTGGCCAATATGTTAAGTTTTAGTATCTCAAATCTCCTTAAGATTAGATCTGAGAAGGAAAAAAAAAGACAAAAATCTTAGAAATAGGAGAACAGAAACTGATAGTACTGATAATTTAAAATTCATATATTTACAAGCGTTACTTCATTATATATATTGGATATTTAGGATCATGAATCCTCCATGTCCACAGCCCCAAGCCTCTATGCATCATACCCCAAGGTAATCTGAGTGTGAAGAGCATAGAACTGCTATATACTTACCCTTCAGATTCTGAGCTGGTAGGGAAGCCATAGATAGCAGGGCTATCTGAAGATCCATAATTTCACTCTAATAACCTCAAATTTTATATTGACAGTGGAGAAGGTATATATTACCACTTCTCAGAAACAACATGCGAAACTTTGCCACTTATACTATAGTAGCTGCTTATAATTCACAAAAAATGTGAGCCTAATTGATGAAGACATTCTATTTCCAGCTCCCTTCAAAATGGGATACTGTATTCATTTTTATAATATAATAATTATTATATTAGTATTGGGCTTGGTAGAGGCAAATTTTCCTCACTGGTGATACAATGTAAAAGACATTCTATGGAAGTTGGTATGTGAGATAAGAACCCCCAACCTAACTACCAATTTTCATCTGGCATTAATTATCTAAAATGGTCTCAGTAGAAAACTAAAAGAATCCTAATGCAGGGAAAAAGTATCCCAAGGACAAATCTAAAGGGTAATAAACACAAAGAGATCAAACAAACCTGACAGGGGATATTGTTTCAACTATTGGCAATTTTCCCCTAGACCTCTGATTTCCAACCACATTCAATCTCAGCAGAGCAAAGGGCAAGGAAATTCCGATGGAATTAACTCACAACTTTTCGGAGCACAAGAATTATGAAACAAGTCTCTTGTATAAGTTACATGTTAGCTAAACAATATATTTATATATCTTTTAGCATGTAGTTCAGGTAGTTTCTGAGCTGGTTCATTTAAGCAAGAGTGTCCACTATCTATAAGCCCATTCCCAACACAGTGATTCAGAACAAAAGAAACATTCTGTTGCAGAAAGACCAAAATGCAAATATAGACATAACTTTTGTACTTGTATTAAGGAACTAATGTTTTTCTTTGAGCAAATAATTTCAATTCTCTGGACCTCAGTGTTTGCATCGGTGCTGTGATAAAGTCATACTAGACAATGTTTAAAATTCTTTCCATCCAATTTACATGATGTAATAACTCTATTTTCTTTTATTTCCTCTCTTTATTATAAAAGTAGTCATTCTCAAAAATCCCTGTCCATGTTTAAATATTCTGGTGAATTTTGTAAAAATACAGAATCTTAGGCTTTTCCCCAAAGATTCTGATTCAGTAGATCTGGGGCGGGGTTCAAGATTTTACATGTTTTGAAAGTGATACTCATTCTAACATACAGCCAGGATGGAGAATCACAGACCTAGTTACAGCAGCCAGGAATAAAATTAATATTTCCCACTTGCAGCAAATTGCTTAGAATGTTTCAATTGCAGTAACAGAAAAATTGAGAATTTTATTTATATAGTGAGAAAATTTATAAACCTGGAACTAACTGTAAACTGGAAGTATAGAAGTTGGTCATACTTCATATTTTGGTCCCACTTTTGTCTGATTTGGCAGTTCTGTCTGCCTCTGAGAGGTGTTTTCAACCTCAGACTTTTAACAAGTGTCTTTATTTCTTGTGTTTCTTTTGGGGGAAAGAAATCTTTTTCCAAAGCTTTCTAGTATTTTGCTTTGCATTTTGTTCCCCAGAATTGGATCTCATGCTTATTCGTAAACTGGTTACTAACAAAGGTCATAGCATTCCCAATATCAATGGTTCTCAGCTTTGACTGCACACCAGAATCACTGGGAAAATGTGAAGAAAAAAAAAATTAGTATCTGAACCCAAAACCCAGAGATTGTGATTTAATTTAATTGGTCTGGGATGTAGCCAGAGCACCCAGAGTTAAAGAAATTTCTCAGGTGGGTCTAATGTACAGCCAAATTTGAAAACCATTGTCTTAGATTAATCATATGGAGATGGAATGTTTCTGGGGAGTCAACTACCATGACCACTAAAATCCTTTAAAATCCCTCAGACAAAAAGGGCGTCTACCTTGTAATGGTGCTACAATCACTAGAAGTCTTACAGACTTCCTCAGGGTAACAATAACTAGAAAGTGCCAGAAACATGTAGTTTTGACTCTTGGATTAGTGTGCTTTCCACCATGAGATACTTACTTCCGTGCCTAGAGTCAGTGTGGAAAGGAGAACAAAGTCATGCAGAAAGCATTGCAGCTTATCCTTGGTGATTCCAACACTATTTACACCTAAATGATCTCATCCAGAACTTGCTGTAGCCAGAAAGAGGGAACTAGGAAGAAAAGCAAATAGATGCACTAAAAAGGAGTCACATCACAGGAATGGTAAAAGGTAGATTAAAATCAGAAAGTTTTTACTTTTGCTATCACATACCATAGTGTCATCACAATAAAAACAATGTTCTTTGATATGCACAAAGAAAATTTCTTTCTTTCAGAAAATCTCTCCCACAAAAATTTCTTGGTGAAACAGGACAGAATTAATAAGAGGGAGGAGACCTCAGTAAAGTGGGAAGAAAAACATTAGATTTTTTTTTTTAACATGGCCTTTACAATGCATATTTTCCCAAATAGTCATAGAATTTAGCACACTGGCATTTAACCACAAGAAAATCATTCTGAGTTATTTACAAGCTTGAGATCACCTTGTGGATTTTCCTAACTATACATTCACAGTATGTTTACAACTTTGAATATTTTCAGCTTACATTTTATCACAATTCAAGTTCTCAAAATGCCTTTCTTAGCCTATTAACTGATAAAGACTCTATTTTAGTTCCATTATATGTGATTACAATCAAAATGTTGAAAATTCTTCCATGGATTTCAAAGAAAAAAAAAAAGATAAAAAGTTGCAATTTCTTAGGCTAGAATGCTTTCAGCAAATGATCTAGGATTAAAGTTTAACAAATCAGAAAAAAAAAAAAAGAAATAGGGTGGCTATGAACCAACTTATTTAGTAATAAAATCTTTATGTTAAGTATAAGGGGTAGTCCCTTAAAACTTGAATGAAGATGGCTTGGGTCCTCCAAATTAAAAACTATTATGTAGCTGACATAAATGTTTGACTTTTTGTTAGCTTAAAGAGTAGAATAGATGGTTGGGGAAAAATTTAGATGAATTCCTTAGAAACAGTTATTCATTATCAGTTATTAGAGATGATTAAAGACTTTCCATTATGAGAAACTTTTATTTATTCCAAAATGTGTATCATTGTATCAGTGTCAGAACCAAAAGTTTTGACTGACAAAGGGTATTTTTTTTTTTTATCCTTATATCCTTAAGGTACTCTCTGTGGGTAACACATTGATACTATTGATCCCTGGAGAGGAAACCATTGACTTTTGTTATCCTACCTCATGCTAATTTAACAAGAAACTAACATTAGTGAAGCACCAACCCTGAGCTAGGGACTGTATCAGACTCTGATGATATTTAGATTAGAAACATAAACCCCAATTTAAAGATTTCTTGTCTAGTGGAAGAAACTATTAAGAAAACCATTTGTAACAATTCGTTGTGTTACTCAGAGTGCCAAAAGTAGCATGAAATGCTGTGGAAACACAGGTGAAAATTACCAGATTCAGCCAGGGGAGTGGGGTGGGAATGGAGAGTAGAAGACTTTATGGACAATATAGTGACTGCAAAGATATTAGCTGCATATGAGTTCGCATATAGGAAACTGGAAAGAGCGCTGAAAAAAGTGTTATGTGGGGATTGCATCACTTATAAGTCACAACATCTTAGCCTGAAGATAGTGTCTTGAGCTTTTTCCATCAGACTTTTATAAGTTTCCTCACTTATATTGTAAAGGAACCAAATAGTTTGAAAGATGTTATAATAAAAGAACATATGCCTCCTTGTGCAAAATCACAGCAATCTGCTTATATAGAAAGTAAAGCAGAAGTGATTAGATGGATACCTTTGAGCACTTACTGTGTGATAGGCAGTATATGAAGCTTCTTGCACACATTATATCCAATGCTCACAATATATCTACAAGTAAAGTATTATTCCTATTTATAGGCAAGGAAATCGAAGCCCAGGGAGACTGAAGGATTTACAATGGACCTGGATGCCCCGAGTAAGATGGAAAATGGGCCTTATTATTAGTATCATGAAGAAATATTCAGGCTTTTTAAATTTATGATACATTTCTGAGATTTGAAAAATTAACATGGAAGAATATATTTCTTCTAGCATCAATGACCAATAGCACAGCTCAAATATCCGCCATTCAGCAAATTAGTAAATGAATCATCTTTATTTCTTTTCCCAGGCTAGAATCCAAAAAAAACTTCTCATCACTTTAACATGAGGAGAGTGTCAACTTGGGGTTGAACTCTGTTCCTTTCCCACATCAGTTAACTGCATGTAGGTTCAGTTACATGAACTCTTTAAATTTGCTGACTCTTTAAATTAGTTGATTATAATCAGAATCTTCCAGCCACTACATAAGGGGCAAATACCTTTATTATATAGTCATAAAGCTTTGTTCTCTCTACTAACATCTTTGTAACAGATGCATGGACAAGTAGCCCAATGTTCCCCAGGACTTTTCTTACAAAATTATTGTGTTTATTAAATAAGAAAACATGTTAAAAGCACTTAGCATTGTGTCTGTAACATAGTAAATCTGTAATATGTGGCAGCCATTATTGTTGAGGACCATTCAAGACATTACTCATTTCTGCTGCCTCCCTCCAGCCCAACCAAAGCATGCACATGCTCAGAGGTGTTTAGGACCCAGTTCCCATTTTAGAATGGAACTAATCAATGACTTCACTGAGGTCTTAGGTTGGGAGAATGTAGGGATCACCTTAGCAATTTGAGTCCATTAGAACAGAAAAGCTGTTATTAACCAGACAATATATTATCTTTTTTTTTTTCCCGTCTTTTTGCTATTTCTTTGGGCCGCTCCCGCGGTATATGGAGGTTCTCAGGCTAGGGGTCGAATCGGAGCTGTAGCCACCGGCCTACGCCAGAGCCACAGCAACGCAGGATCCGAGCCGCGTCTGCAACCTACACCACAGCTCACGGCAACGCTGGATCGTTAACCCACTGAGCAAGGGCAGGGACGGAACCCGCAACCTCATGGTTCCTAGTTGGATTCGTTAACCACTGCGCCACGACAGGAACTCCCCAGACAATATATTATCAATGCCTGTGTTACAGAAATAGCATGCCCTATAATTTCTGATTGTCAGTAAGTTATCCCTTTGCTTAAGAAAGCTAGCTGAAACACAGCTTTATTTCAAGACAATGAATCCAAAATACTGAAAGGTTATATAATTTATTAAAGAACACATGGCTAAAAGCAGTAGGAATTGAATTCACACTTCGGTATTGCAGGTCATTGGCTAATCTTTCTAAAACATAAATCTCAGATCATCACTCATGTGCTGAAAATTTCCTTGATTCTTTCTTGCTTGTATAAAATTCAATAATTCTTTAAACACGCATTCAAAGCCCTTTACAATGCAGTCCATAGCTCTTTTTCCAGGCTGTTTACCACCATTCTCTTTCAATAACCCAATGCCAGCCAAACTCAGTTTCTGCCACTTCCTACATAAACCCCACAGTGCAGACTTTGATACCTTTGCTCATTCAGTTCCCTCTGCTCAAGGTGCACTTACCTCTTCCTCACCAATCCCATTCACACTTGTGTTTCCAAGTGCCAGCTCAGATGTCACCCTCTGCAAGAAAAGTTAGTGGATATATCCAATTGGAAGTGTTCTAAGTTCCACACTGACTTCTTTATACTGTTCTTTCTGTGTCGATCCCATTTTTTACACTTAAGTTCCCCATACTTCTTTTTTTTCCCCATTTAATTTTAAGCTCCTTATGGTTTGAGACAGTGTTTAAATCATCTCTGCATTCGCATAATTAGAAATAGTTCTATACATTATAGATAATAATGGAAAGGGTTTTTGAATTAATGAAAGACTGACTGAATGCTGACTCAGATTTTCATATCTTATCTAAGTTACTAATAAAAATAATAAGTCAATAGGGAAGATTTGCTATGTAAAGAGACATTTTTCTACTTCATATTGCATATTCAAACAGCTCCACTGAATGGTAGAAGGGTACTTGTGTTATTTGCATTCTGTCAAGAAATATTTGAGTGCAAGAAGTTTATTAGGGGTACTCTTGGAGAAAATAGCTGTGAGAAATAAAGGCAGTAGGATTTGGTCAGAATGGGGAGTTGAACAGTGATGGAATTACAAAAAAGTCTTTTTTTTTTGGATCTGGGGTGGTCCCTCAGAGTTGAGGTAAAGGAACCAGACTTTTGTACCCCAGATCATTAGTCAGTCATGTAGTGCATGCAGCAACAGGAAGGGGGACAGCCTTAGGCAAGGCAGCTTTCTCTGACTGAGATAGGTCCCACCTTGAGCTGTCAGCAGGTAGGGAAATGAGTGACTTAGTCCTGAGGGTGAGGATTTGTGCAGTGTACCACAGTATCCACTACAATCATCCACTTGCATGGGGTAGTCGCCTTGCTTTATATGATAAGATCATCCCATCTGGAAAAGGCTCCTCCAGGATTTCTTTGGTCTTTTTTCCATAGGCAAATCTCATGTAGTATTAGTGGAACAAAATAACAGTCCTTGCAGTTGCAACTGGTGTTAGAGCAGCAATGGATAATCAATCACAATATCCCTCCTCTTCTTTCTATTCCTCTTTCTCACCTAGTAGATTTTTCATGGTCTAGATGACTTCCCTAGAGAGGTGATTCAGACTTTGTCCCTGGTTTGCATGCTTTTCGCAGGCTGTGGCTGCTTCACTTGTCCCTTTACTGTACTAAGGGATGTCCAGTGGATCTCCTGGATTCCAAAGTCTTCCTCCCTGCCCCCATTGTGTACCAGTAGTCCCACCCCTCCTAGTAATCAGGGTCAGTGACCCTTGATAAGAGTGTGGCTCCTCTCCTAGCCTTCTGGTCTCCAGACACAAAAGTCCTAAACAAGCAAGGCAGTAGCCATAGCTTAGTTCGCGAAGACTCTTGGGATGTTTCCTCATGGGAGCATTCTCCCACTAGCAGGCCCTCCCGACTGGCATTGCCCAGAGTTGTCAGGGCAGGAAGTATAAGTTCCTTGGGGGAGGCAGTCACTGGGAGTGATGGTGCTTAAGACTACTGCTACTTCCTTCATTTTACCTTTCAAGGACAAAACACCATATTTAGGGTGTTGATTTGGAGAATATACTACATTCTGAAGGATGGTACCCCATCCTTGGAGAGGATGGTCTCCAAGTTGGAGTCTCAGCTGTGCCTTCAGTTCAGCAGTCCTATATTTTCTCAGGCAGGCTGCTTCTGGGTGGTGCAGATGCTAGAGGAGCAGTGGATCCCTTGATCTCATGCCTACCGCCACACCTCCTTTGCTGTAAAGTGGGTTTCTTGATCTGATGTGCAGGATCCTAAAACTGGACCAAAAACTCCATAAACTTTTGAATACTGGTATTGGCCAAAATACCCATCCGCCACATCACTGTACCTATGGGCTGAGGGAAGTGCCAGTACAGCAGTGATTCTGGGGTTGTCATTTTCATCCCCTGAGAGGCCCAGTTTTCTGAAACTTATTCCACTGGAACTTGTATTCCTATGTCCTATTCCCTCAGAGTTTTAGTCTCAGCTAGCTCTCATGGGAAAACAATCTACGTAACTGATATGTGCTCACAGATTAATACCTCTTGATAGGAGGCCCAAGGAAATGGCCCCCTTAAATCCAGATCATGGTCTCTAATGATAGATGGTGAATTCTGGAATTCTTTGAGTAGGGAATATGGAGAATGATGACATTTTTACCCCTCAAAGCAAATAAATGCAAAGATATAAAGTCTGAAAATACTGGTTCCTCAGGATGTTCGATAGTATCACACAAGACTTATCACTGTGCCCATAATTCTGTGCAAGAGGAGATCCATTTTCAGTTTTTACTCTAGCACAGGAGAGTAATTTTAACAGAGGTTTTACCTACCCTCATTACACTAACTTCCCTTGGTCATGAAATATTATCTTTTTCATATAATTTATTGGCATAAACTTGTTCCTGGTAAGCCACGAAACTGATTTTTAAAAATCACTTTGACTTGCTCTATGGTTCAATATGTAATTAGTTTTTTGGTCCCATGTATACTTGAAAAGAATATGTGATCTCCAATTATTGGGTACAGGGATCTCTATACATCTATTAGATTGTTTATTAGTTATTTTGTTAAAATACGTTGTATATATTTTTTGTCTATTTGATTTATCCACTGATGAGAGAAGTGAGTTAGTGTCTCTCATTATGATGGCAAGTTTATACATTTTTGATAGACTGGTCAAATTTTGCTTTAGGTATTTGAACCTATATTTCAGATGCATACAGATTTAGATTTGCTTATATACCCCTGGCAATTAGAAGCTTTTCTCATTATACACTGACACTCTTTAACCCTATTAATACTCTTCAGCCTTACAATCTATTTTATTTTAAAATCTATTTTATTTTATTTTAAAATCTATTTTATTTTAAAATCTTAAAATCTATTTTTGTGTGTTTGTTTTTGGTAACTATCTCAATAGAGAAACTGTTGCTCCATTGTAGTATCCATATATTTATTATTTTCTAGACTATTCATCTTATCACTTAAGATTTTTACTAAAAAAATTTTATGTTTTTTATTTGTTTGTTTGTTTTTTGTCTTTTTAGGACTGCACCCGCAACATATGGAAGTTCTCAGGCTAGGGGTCTAGTTGGAGCTGTAGCCTACACCACAGCTCACAGCAACACTGGATCCTTAACCCACTGAGTGAGGCCAGGGATTGAACTGCATCCTCATGGATACTAGTCAGGTTTGTTACCACCGGAGCCATGACAGGAACTCCACTAAACAATTTTTAGAACAGTTTCAGATTTACAGAAAAATTGAGAAGACAATAAAGTAAATTCCCATATAAATCTTCAGTTTCTCTTATTATTAACATCTTACATTAGTATGGTACATTAGCTCTAATTAATGACCCAATATTAATATACTATTATTAACTAAACCCTATAGCTTATTTAGATTTCCTTAGTTTTTGCCTTTTCTGCTTCAGGATCCCACATTACATTTAATCATCATATCTTCATAAAACTAGTCATACGTGTGACCCAGAAATTCTACTCTTAAATCTGTACACAAGGGAATTGAAAACATAAGTCCACACAAAATCTTGTATGTGAATGTTCACTGTAGCATTATTCATAATAGCCAAACAGTGTAAATAATCCAAATGTCCATCAATGGGTAAATAGATAAATAAAATGTAATATAGCCATACAATAGGATTTTTTCAGCCATAAAAGGGATGCTGTTCTGATTCTACAGCCTGGATAAACCTTGAAAATATATGCTGAGTGAAAAAAAAAACAGTCACAAAATGTTTCATATTGCATGATTCTATTTAAGTGAAATGTTCAGAATAGGCAACTATAGGTAGGTAGGTTTGTTTGTTTGTTTGTTTGTTTTTATAGGTAGGTTAGTGGTTGCTTGAGGCTGGGGAGGAGGAACATTGGGAAGGTCTGCTAATGGGTACAGGGGGCCTTTGGGGGTGATGGAAATGTTCTGGTGTTCCCACAATGTGGTGAAACCACTGACTGCACCCTTTAAAATAGTGAAGTTTATGGAAGTGACTCATAAAAACCAAAAGATAGCCATTTTATCAGGAGATTCTAACAATTTTGAAGCTCTCTGTGCCATGAACCAGGAACCAATGAGAGAGATGAATATATTCTTTATTATGTCACAGAAGGAGCTGGGGACTTTCTAGTTATCTTTTCTAAAAATTTTCCCTAGCTGATTTCCACTGTGTTCAGAGAACATGCTGCGAATGAGTTCAATTCTCTAAAATTTGGTGAGGAATGGTTGATTTTAATTAATATTCCATATGCACATGAAAAGAATATGTACTGTGCAGTGGTTGAGTTTAAATAAGATTAAGTTTGTTGGAGTTCCCATCATGGCGCAGTGGTTAACGAATCCAACTAGGAACCATGAGGTTGCAGGTTCGGTCCCTGCCCTTGCTCAGTGGGTTAACGATCCGGCGTTGCTGTAAGCTGTGGTGTAGGTTGCAGATGCGGCTCGGATCCTGCGTTGCTGTGGCTCTGGCGTAGGCCGGTGGCTACAGCTCCGATTGGACCCCTAGCCTGGGAACCTCCATATGCCGTGAGAGCGACCCAAGAAATAGCAAAAAGACAAAAAAAAAAAAGATTAAGTTTGTTACCAGTTGTTTGTTAAATTACTGATTTTTGTGTGGAACGTGTACTTGTTCTAAAACTCTTTGGAAAAGATATTAATGACTCTCAGTATGATTGTGGAATTATCTATTGCTCCTTCTACAGAATTTTTCCTTTATATATATAGTAAAACTATATTATTTGAGGCATACAACTTTAGAATTCTACTATTTCCTTAGCAGATTGATTCCTTCATCATAGTGAAATGCCCCTTTTTGTCCAGCAGTGATTGTTGCAAAAATTCTACTTCATTGTGAAAACAGAAATACAGATCAGTGAAACAGGATAGAAAGCCCAGAATTATACCCACACACCTACAGTCAACTAATCTATGACAAAAGAGGCAAGAATATACAATGGAGATAAGACAGTCCCTTCAATAAGTGGTGCTGGGAAAACTGGACAGCTGCATATAAAAGAATGAAATTAGAACACTTCCCAATACCACACACAAAAATAAACTCCAAATGGATTAAAGACCTAAATATAAGACCAGATACCATAAAACTCTTTGAGGAAAACATAGGCCGAACATTCCCTGACACAAACCATAGCAATATATTCTCAGATCCTCCTCCTAGAGTAATGACAGTAAAAACAAAAATAAACAAATGGGACCTAATTAAACTTAAAAGTTTTTGCACAGCAAATGAAACCCAAACAAAATGAAGACAATCCACAGAATGGGAGAAAATATTTGTAAATGAAGAGACTGACAAGGGATTAAACTCCAAAATATATAAACACCTCCTAAAAAACAAACATTCCCATCAAAAAATGGCAGAAGATCTAAAAAGACAATTCTCCAAGCATGATATACAGATGAAGAACAACAAAAAAAAAACCATGAAAAGATGTTCAACATCACTAATTATTAGAGAAATGCAAATCAAAATTAGTATGAGATACCAGAACGGCCATCATCAAAAAGTCTACAAACAGTAAATGCTGGATAGAGTGTGGAGAAAAGGGAACCCTCTTACACTGTTGGTGGGATTTAAATTGGTGCAGCCACTATGGAAAACTGTATGAAGATTCCTCAGAAAACTAAAAATAGAATTACCATATGATCTAGCAATCCCACTCCTGGGCATCTATCCAGAGAGAACCATGAAACAAAAAGATATATATTCCCCAATGTTCACTGCAGTACTATTTTCAATAGCCAAGACATGGAAGCAACATAAATGTCCATCAACGGAGGTGTGGATAAAGAAGATGTGGTACATATGTGCAATGGAATATTACTCAGCCATAAAAAGGAATGAAATAATGCCATTTGGAGCAACAAGGATGGACCTAAAAATTATCATGCTAAGTGAAGTTAGACAGTGAGACACAAACATCATATGCTGTCACTTATATGTGGAATCTAAAAAATGATACAATGAACTTGTTTGCAGAACACAAACTGACTCTAAGACTTTGAAAAACTTATGGTTACCAAAGAAGACAGGTTGTTGGGGGAAGGAATGGGCTGGGAGTTTGGGATGGAAATGCTATAAAATTGGGTTGTGAAGATTGTTGTACAACTATAAATATAATAAAATTCATTGAGTTAAAAAAATCTACTTCGTTTGATGTCAATATAGTGACAGTAGCTTTCCTTTTTTTCCTTTCATCAGCTTTATTGAGGAAGTCAACACCACAATCATAAGACAAAACAATTTCATCATCAAGAATCAATGTCTATTTGGAATCAATCCACTGCCCTTTAATACTGACCCCTGTTAATAACTGTTGTGTTTCTGTCACTAGAGTTTTCCTTTCTCTAATGTTTTATGTAAGTGGAATTATATGGTTTATAGTCTTAGTGTCTTCTTTCATCTCATTAAACATGATGCATTTGAGAATCACCCATATTGTGGCTATTTGGTACTTCATTTCTTTCTATGGCTAAGAAATATCCCATTGTATTAATATGATATAGCTTGTCCTGGATTTGACCAGGAACTCCATCAAACTGGTTCTATGTCATGTTGATGTGTCCTAGTCATTCTTTGATAATTTTCTTGCTTTTTGGCACAAGATGTTCTGGGCTTATCTTATCTTATAACATCCTGACCCCACTCTAGATTGTAACTTAAAATTTAACCCTAAATTCTAACTTAAGTTTTTTGCCTTAGAAACTATTTTTAACCACATAATTATATGCATTCAGAACTAAATATGCCAAGAGCTAAAGTTGGCCTTGAAATCTCAGAGAAAGTTTTATTGTTTTTTTTTGTTTTTTTTTTTCCTACTTCTACACAGAGTTTATACTAAAACAGACATTTCCCTTTGCTATCTGTGGCGGCTTTAATTTAGTGTGAGCCATGTCTTTCTTTTATTATAAAGTGGCCAGTGATGTACTGGTAAATGTTTAACAAATGACTGTCTGGAAAAAAAAAAGGCCCTGATTTATACCCATATGGATTTCTGTAGAATAGTATAAATAGTCTCACCATAGCTTGTTTCAAGCCACCATCAAGAAATTAAATAACTTTAAAAATTCCTGAAAATTTAACATTGCTAGCAAGTGCAGTACTTCCTTGCTTGGTTTTGTGTGAGTAAGACTAAGGCTAAATACTCTACACAACCCCATAGCTTAGATCACAGTTCTCTCCTTCATACCAACTGCTTTGTGTGGAAGCTCTTGATCACAAAGTTCTGTGTATACTTTTAGGGCAGTTTCAGTGCATATTTTCCTTTATAAACTGGTTTGTTCTGCTTTGTTCTTAGCCTTGGATGATTCTTATCTTCTTCCATTCTCTTCCAATGATTTGAAAGTGTGTGTGTGTGTGTGTGTGTGTGTGTGTGTGTGTGTGTATTTATTTCCAACTCCCATATTGCCAAATGTTTTGTTTCTGGAGTATTTCAGGATCTCTTGTCTGTCATATTATCAGAAAGGAATGCATCCAAGTAACTTTCTCATGAAATGCTAATCCATCAAAATCCTAGTCACATATCTTGGGCAATAATTTAAATTTATATTATTTACCAACTGAACACATGGTAGTATCTATCAAACATGATTTCTTCTGTGTACATTAAGAACTGATTACTTTAAAAATAAAAAATATTTGCATTTAGTGCTATACCCAGAATAACAGTACTTCAAAATCCAACCAATATTATCCATAAGTGAATTTATGAGGTACATAATAAACTCCACATATTATTTGAATGAATAGTTTTCAAACCTCCTCAGTGGGGCTTTAAGAACATCACTTATTTGCTTAAGGGACTCCGCAATAGGCAGAAGAAATTGAATACGGGGGCTATTCCAGCTTTACACTTTTATTAGATTTATACTATTGGGCTTCAGTATAAGATATTGTTTGAAAACAAGTTGGCTATTAAAAGTTTGCAAAACCTTTTTCATTTCATATGCCATCTCTAGAGGCCCTGAGACCTATATATATATCCTAACAGAAGTCAGGACATATTGTAAAGAAATTGAGTTCCTTATCTGGGTCTGTATTTATTCAGCCTGCATGTACTCACTTGCACAAACTCCATCCCACCAGACAGTATTAAGACAGGAAGAGCTAGTTAACTCATGTAGTGAAAATATTCCTGGGTCTGTAGGATGCTTAAAACTTTTGTATGCTATAGACAATTTGCTGCCCTACAAATCCTTTTAAAGTCAGTTGAGAAGCATTTTGAGCAGATCATTTTCCTTGTTGACCTTCTTTAGAGTCTCTATCAAACAGAGAAATCATCAAAGGGAAGATAACATTAAAGGAAACCATTAGCAGAAGTGAAAGGGAGAAAAGAGAAATCTACAAACAACCTCACCTGCTCCTAGAAGTGAAATGTGGACCAAGCCCCTTTCAGGAACATAAGTAGACACTTCTCTCTGAAGGGCGTATAGAAAATTTTTTTGCGCTTGTTTTCCAAGACTTCAGCATTTGATCTTTTAAACGGAGTCAAGTGCACAATTTAAAAATGGGATTTGGGAGCTCCCGTCGTGGCGCAGTGGTTAACGAATCCGACTAGGAACCATGAGATTGCTGGTTCGGTCCCTGCCCTTGCTCTGTGGGTTAATGATCCGGCATTGCCGTGAGCTGTGGTGTAGGTTGCAGACGTGACTCGGATCCCGCTTTGCTGTGGCTCTGGCGTAGGCCGGCCACAGCTCCAATTCAACCCCTAGCCTGGGAACCTCCATATGCTGCGGGAGCAGCCCAAAGAAATAGCAAAAAAGACAAAAAAAATGGGATTTGGAGGTAGTGGGCTAACAAAGTCCTGGCCATCTTGTCTCCCACAGGACATCTGGGATCCCATGCTAGTCTCAGCATAATTGGGAAGTGATAAAATCTCATAATGGTCTCTTTTTACTCAACCTCTCTATACTCTCACACTAACTGATATCAATCAGTCCAGAATTTTATAGTAGTTTTTTCTTTCAAATGTTTGGTACAATTAACATGCTATCTGTACCAGAACTTAAGTTACTAGTTATAATTTAGTTCTGGGTTAATTCAACATAGTGATGAAAACTATATAGCAGGCATCAAACCTACTTGGAGAAAAGAACTAAGTATATGTGTATGTGAGTTTGTAATAACTGGCTTTAATGAATATGTTCCTCGCTAAAAAGTGGGGGGGGAGGCTAGAAAACTATCATCATCTGAAAAGTAGAAAGTGATTTTTTTCCTTTTGCAGTACTGATATTGGTCAATGACTAACCTCCCCAACACTTCTAAGTGGCAAACTGTAAACCTGGGAGTTGTCATTGCCTTTTCCCTCTCCTTTCCCTTCAGCATTTATATTAGCCAGGATTCTCCAGAGAAATTATGTATGAGAGAGAGAAAGAGAGAGGGAGATTAAGACAGACTATAAGGAAATGGTTTGCAAATCATGGCTGAGAAGTCCTGTGATCTGTAGGAGAGCTGGTGGTATATTTCCAGTCTGAGTACAGAAGACTGATGCTCCAGCTTTTAGACAATCTGACAGAGGAGCAGAGAGGGAACTCTCCTCCTCCATCTTTTTTTTTTTTTTTCTCCATTTAGACCTTCAATGGATTGGATGTTGCTTACTCAATACCCAGTATGTTTACTCAGTCTACCACATTCAAATACTAATCTGATTCAGAATACTCTGAAAAGACACACCCAGAAATTTCTATCCAAATATCTGGGCACCTTATACCCCAGTCAGGTTGACACATAAAATTAATCATCACAAGCATTTTATCAGGCACTAAGTCCTGTACACACAACTTTCAAATATTCCCTCAAATCCATCTGCTCTTTTCCTCTCTCATGGTTTCTTTCTCAGTTTAGTGCCTCGTATTCATGTTCATTCTCGCGCTCTCTCTCCCTCCCTCCTTAAATAACTTCCTAAATCATATTCTTTTCCTCCATGTTTTTCTGTCTGCAATGATTATTTATATTTCCTTTCCTTTGGAATGACTTTCATTTATCACTCTTTTCCCAAACTCTCCAGGGAGTTTTCAGAGACCTTACCTGAGGATATGCTACAAAATCCTCTCTGCTCTTGTTTCCCAATGCACCTCCTTTTGCTTTCCCGCATGTGTGCTCTGCACCGGCTTTGTGGAATTACTAGCTATTCTCTCCCAAGACTTCACATCCTCACATAAACTGCTCTATCTACTAGGAATCTCCTCTTTTTAATCACTTCAAAAACTCTATTCACTCAAGTGAATAGGATTTATTTCTGTGATTGTCTTCCATCTGCCTCTGCCGCCTTTCACCTACAGGTAACTTCATATTACTCTCTCCCTCTGCTATCATACATGTGTATTAAATGATCTTTTCTTCTATTTAAGTCCTTCCTTTCCACTAGCATTTCTTCTTTAAGGGCAGATACCAAATTTTGTTCATCTTTTTATCCATAATACAGAGAAATAGACTCTCAATTACCATTTAACAAATTAATAAATGAGTGAATGACTGATTTTTGCTAATTTTCTACAGGGAGTGTTGTGGAATATAACATGGTACAGTGGCAAGAGGGTTCATTTAAGCTTGATCAGCCCTGTGAGTTGTTAGACCCTGTGCAAGTCACTTAATCCTTCCTAGTTCCCAGTTGTCATTAAAGAAATCATTTATGTGCAAATGTTTTGTACACAGGAAAACTATAAAAAACATAAGGTAAGACATACTGTGTGAAGGCTATTTTCTATGCCCCATTAGAATGGAAACTGAAAGCATCGAGGCACCCGTTTGATTCAAAATTTGAATCTCATTCTGTCTTCCAGAGGTAGGGATAGGCACTGGACCAACCTGGGAAAGTCAGCCTGACTGAAACGTTTAGATTTTATTCATTCTTTGAAAAAGAAAGGGTTCATCAGCTATGCCAAAGGCACTGATTTTAGTAGCCATTGTACTGCAGTCATCATACTCTAGGTAGGCAGTTGTACCTGGTATTTAAAAAGCAATCTGGAGGAGGATTTCTTGGCTTTAATCCAATACTTGGCTGTGTGGTTTTGGTTTAGTCCACTAACATTTCTCAATTTAATTTCTTCAGCTTTAAAATAGGGATAATATCATCTTCGGGTTGTTGTGAGGATTAAGTGAGATCAGACAAAAGCATCAGTTATGAATATCAATAGAAACACTCAGGAGTGTAAAAAGTAGAAATTTATTTTAATAACTCAATTTGATTTAAAACTTCCCACTCCTGTTGGTTATTTTAAAAGTTAACCTCCTCAGGTCTTTGCACATTGTCCCTTTACTCTCTGAATTGTTCCAGGTTCTAGACTAGTGCTATTAATAAAAATATAATGCAAGTTGTGTATGTAATTTAAAAATTTCTAGAAATCATATTTTAAAAAGTTAGAAGAAATTCATTAATTTAATTTTAATGGTACATTTCGTTTCACTCAATATATCTAAAATATTATCATTTCAACATGTAATCAGTGTAAAACATTGAGATATTTTACATTCATTGTTTTGTACTAAGTCATTGAAAATTGGCGAGTATTTTGCATTTACAGTGCATTTCAACACAAACTAGTCATGCTTCAAGTGCTTGCTAGCACATATGGTGCATGGCTAACATATTGAATGTGTAATTCCATATTCCTATGCAATGGCAAGTTGATTGAGAGGGATAGAAGGGGAATGTACATTGGATCACACTGGCTACTGCTGAGACACCCTCACTCTGCTAGCCTTCATTTCCCCTTCAGCTTTAACTTTCTAAATGTCAAATGAGGTGAAAGGAAAGGGGAGCATACAGAGAAAAACAAAAGTGACTATCTGAAAACACCATCTTATGACACGTACTTCCTTCAGTGCCTAGTGTTATGATAAAAAGATGAGAAACTAATACATGTTAATGCATGTTATTATTAGAACTGAAACCTCGTGTGTTATCCTACCTCTTACTTGAGACTTCTTTATTAATATATTCCTCGAGACCTATAATGTATGTCTTTCCAGAATAAGATAAAGAATCTGTTAATCTAATATAACTCTGCCAGCATAAACTTTTGTTCAAAGGATACAGTTGGAGAAGACAATTTTATTTATAAAATGAGTCATGGTTCATCAAAAAAAAGAAAAGACATTGAAAAATTGCATCCCTCACAAGTATGTCTCTAAATAACTACCAAGGTTCACTTTTAGAGGTTATTCTGTGCTATTTTAGAATGTGCAGGAGAACTCATTTGACCTTGGAAACCCAAACCTCAAGTTGCTTTTGCCTTTCATACTTTTGCATTTCCCTCATTTCCTTGGTGGACATCTAAGTCAGGGGAGGTTAAATGAATTAATCACACATAAAGCCCGTAGAGACCCTTAATGGCATACCTAGTTCATGGAAAGTGCCCAATATTAATCAGGTGCTTCTCGGACATTACCTTTTTAATCACTGCAGTGAATATAGAGGGTATTATTATTAAAATCCTCAATTTATTAACAAGAAAATTAAGGCTCTAGGGAGAGTAAGTAAGTAGCCTAAGAACACACAGATAGTAAATGGAAAAGACAGTGATCCAACACAAGTAGCCTGACTCCAAAGCCCATACTCGTCAACATTTACCCACATTCTCTCTGAGCTCTGTAAACTTCAGTGGAAGAGACAGAGAGCACTTAATCAACTCAGCCTACTCAGGCTCTGAGCAGCCATTACATATACTTTGATTACTATAAATCCATGAAACTGCTACTCAATTAATATAGCTTGTTTGCTGAGCATACTCTTTTAAGGCATAGCTTAACATATACGACACTTGTATGGTATCTGTATATCTATATCTATGTCTATGTCTATGTCCATATCTAGATTCTCTCTTGGTGACCAAAAGGTCAGGAAAGAACCTGACTTTCATTTCTAGTAATAGTGATAAGGTCATGCAGACTCACCCTGTCATACATGGAAGAATGAACAGTAAGAAAATGAGCAAACTCAAGACATTCACAGCAGCTTGGATGAATTGTTCAAACAGTGGTTAAGTAAAAGAAACCAGACACAAACATACTGTATGATTCAATTTATGTATAACAAAACTAAGTTATTGTGTTTAGGGATGCACATTTAGAATGGAAAATAGTTTAAAAAAAAAAAAGCAAAGATTTGTACCAGAAAAGTCATGGTTGTGAGTCTCTTCAGGAGACAAAGAGGATGTCACGATTGGGAAGAGGCCCAACAGCAGCTTCTAGAGAGTGATAATTTTCTATTTTTCGACCTGGGTAGTGGTTATCCAGCTGTTTGCTTCATAATAGTTTATTCAGCTGACATTTAAGTTTTCTCTCCGTGTGTTATATTTAACAATAAAAATGTTTGAAAAGTCAGGAAAATATTACAAATAATAAATCATAAAAAAACAGTACAATAGTGATGACATCACTATTATACAGAGGTGAAGAATCTGATAGAATAAATTAAGGTTTCTCATTTGTGGTTAGAGTGAGGGAGGGGTACCTCCTACAGCAGAAACACCAAGGGAACTTCAAAGATGCAAGTTCTTGTGACACCTCCATCCTAGATTTCCATCCATTTGTTCAATATTATTTGTTGAGCACTAGCTATGTGCCAGTCACTGTAGGTGTTGAGGATACTGCAGTGAACAAAAAAGACAAATCCCTACTTATGGAGTTTATAGTCTCATAGGGTTTCAGAAGGACCCAGAAAGGTCTGTACTTTTACAACATTCCTATGTGATTCTTAATATGAAAACAACTGTTGTATGTGCTAAACCTTCTTCCCAGTTCATACTTCAGAAAGATGCAGGTGGATGAAATTAGAATTTAAAGGAAATTAATTCCTATCACACCACAGAAAACCCAAAGTATTTTTATATAAATTGAAATTCTTAAGCCCATATAGGTCAAAAGAAGAAAAATATTCTGGTGAATATAACTCCTTTTCTAATTGTACTTCAAACCCTTAGGTACCCTCCCCCTGCACCCTGTCATTAATCTTCTGAGCTTTAAAAGTATTCCACTCTCACAATTCTCAGCATATTTTTTTTCCTCTTAGCACAAATGGGACATTGTAAGCCAGCAATTCTTTACAGATGTAGTAAAGAAATTTCCCAGGTTTTATTTTATTTTTTTTCTCTCTGGTACAGCTAGAGCAGTTGAAATTTCATTTGGAGCATCCAAGAGCTTCTTGAATTCCAATTAGTACTCCAAATCTCTAATGAGGGAATCTACTTATTCACTGTAAAGCTCCTCCTTGATAAAAATGGTAGAACTAAATGTAACCTCTAGATTACCAGGCCCCAACTCCCACTGAAGAGAGAAAAAAACTCAAAGAGAAAGGACAAATGATCTTGCCTGAGGTCTTCTTGCTAAGATGGGACTAAACTTCATTCATTCATTCATTCATTCATTTTTCACTCAGTTTAACATGCCAGGTACCTTTCTAGGCTCTGGAAATATTGCTATAAACAAGACAAAAACCTCTGGTCTGATAATACTTACATTCTGGTGTGTGTGTGTGTGCGTGTGAAGGAAAGAGAAGGGCAGATATAAATAAAATGTAAAAGTAGGTTATTTTATTTAAAATATAAAAGTAGGTTATTAGAATTTTTGAATAGATAGTGTAGAGAGTTCCCATATGCCCCACACTCAATTTCCCCTGTTATTAATATCTTACCCTAGTAGTGTACATTTGTCACAAGAAATCAATGAACCCATATTGATACATTAGTAGCTAAAGTCTATATTTTACCTAGATGTCATTTTTTCCCCTAATATCATATTTCTATTTCAGGTTCCTATCCAGAATACCACATTACATTTAACAGTCATATCTCAGACTTCTCTTGGCTTTGACAGTTTCTCAGACTTTCTTTATTTTTGATATCCCTAACAGTTGTGAGTACAGGGCATGCATTTTGTAGACTCCCTTTAATTGGGACTTGATTGATGTTTTCTTCTGATTAGGCTGGGGCTGTGTGATTGCAGAGTTGGGGGGAAGACCCCAGAGATTAAAATCTGTTCTAATCCCATCATATTAAGGATATATGCTACCAATATTACTCATTACTGTTGATTTTAACCTTGATTACAAACAAACAAACCCAGAAAAACCTGTATATTCTTTTTCTATGTTTCGCTGTTTTTCTTCTTTTCTCTCTGATACCATTGGGAAAAACAGAAAAATGAAAAGAAGATGTGAAATAATGGGAAAAAGAAGATTAAATGTATTTTAGATGCATCAGAAAATTGCAAAGTATGTAATTTAAGTAGATCTATGCACACAAATTGACAGAATTATGACTGGGGAAAATAATTCCTGTTTTTTACCCTGAATATACATCATATTTACTTTCTTGTTCCCTTCAGACTGTACTATGTCAAACAGCTAAAGATATATTTAAAATTTTAAGAAATAAGAAAATTACATTTTCAATGTTGAAATCTTGAGACTATTTAAGATAACTACATGTCATTCAGTAGGATCAAAATGGAACTGATTCTTTCTGAGGAGTTAGCCTAGAGCTTTTCCACTCAACCTTGTAAATTTTGTTCAGAGTCAAAATTAGATGCACCTATTTCCCTTTTCTATTAAAAATCTACCTCCGCAGAAACTTTAATTTAATATTGACTTTTCTATTTGGAATGAAACCTGACAAAGCCTTCCTAAATAAGAAAAAATAGCAAGTTGAAATTAAGCCTTTTTTTGAACTCCTAGTATGTAATTTATAATGGATTTGGGAATCAGAGTGCTCCCCACATATTACAAATATTTATTTACATTGCATTGTGACTTTCTTAGAGGCCATAACCATAAAATAATTATTTTGGCAGGAAATGAAAAAATATTTGGATATTTACATAAGAACATAACCCTACCTGATTGAATTTAAGGTTGTGATAAACAACACCATCCGCACTATTCTTTATGATGTAAAAACCCAAGAGTGTTTTACTTCTTTCAACATGTATGAACCTGATAGAGTCATAGCTCAGAGTTATAGCATCCTAAAATGAAAAGAAGTGTGGCTTAATGGAACGTGAAGAAAAGCCAGACCTACTTCTGCCCCCAATGATTGGGTGAACTGGAGTCACACATCTGGAAGCTACAGCGACTCTGTCTGTAAAATGAGAGATTGTACCAGATGAACTCCAAGGTCTTTTCTTATTTCAACACCCTTTGATTCTAGAGCATCATTTCTAACCATCCAACCCCCAATTCATAAATCACCCACAAAACATCTTTCTGTAAAGATATCTGGACGCATAGTCTCAAAAATTCCCTGTGTTTCGCTAAATTATCTCCTCTTTGTTGGGAAAACATTAGTTCCTGAATAACTTCATGATGTTGATGTTAGCAAAGCAATGGTGGATTAAATTTGGCTTGTGCCTATGAAGGTATTTATCTATTCAGAGTGATTTTTTTTAAATGCCTCAATTAGCATATGGTTATACCCATTCAAAATAAAAAGCAAATAAAAATTCAATCTCTTTCTTTTCTTCTTAAAAAGTGATTGAACTAATCACTTTTATAAACTAGTTTGGCTGTTTGCATCATTTGAAAAGTTGAGCACTCCTGCAAAATTACCTTTGAGTGTAGAATTTCCCTTGTGGCTAATATAAATGCATAGACTATTCCAAGATGGGCATACTCATAGTTAGTCATTTGAGAGAATAGAGTTGTGCATACCTGTGCATCATAGAAAAACACCCACCCATACAAAGGCTGCATTTTTAACCAGACCCGAAATGAGAAAATAGAGAACTAGAATGCCTTCTTACCACCTCCACCCTAACCACACCTTCCTGCCCTAAGCCTATTGCCCAAACCTGGCTATGCCCCAGTGTTTGCCTCTTTGAAATTTGAAAAGATGTTAAGAAGAAAAGGTGAGTGAAAGAATAAGTTCAGGAAGAGAAACTGGTGAAAAAATAGATGAAGAGCAGGAAATTCATTTGAGTGTGGCTTTCCAGAGTGAATTGTCATTTGGAAATGTAAGAAAGCAATTAAGGCTGTAAAAATAGCTAGGATGTTACTCCTTTATATTTCCTCCACCATGCTCAGAAACTAGTAATACTAGTTCGCTACCAGTAAAATTAGTAACATTTCAGTTGAATTAGAGGAATAGAGGTTGTCTTAATGACTTCAAATGAATTTTTATCTCTTTAGCAACTAATGGTAGTTCAAGAAATTCATTAAAATTCTTTGTTTTGACCATTTGGCTTGGACCTCTTAAAACAGATAACTGATTCAACTTAGTTTTCTTCTCCCCGTACCTCCCAGATGGTTCTTGATCTGTACAAAAGGATCAATAGTTCACTCCATAGCGACTTCTCTTGGAACCTGTTTTATTTCTTGCTACTTTCCCTCTGTCTCTTTGGACTCTGCTTTTAGAGTATAAGTTAGCCTTTTCAGCACTTGCGTCTGCTTTGAAGCCAAGCAGCCTGCTGAGTTCTTTAAAAGAGCAGGTAAGTTCAAAGACAGAACCCCAGCAAAAACCAATAGAAAGGAAGGGAAGGTGGTGTCTAGAGAAAAGCACTTCTTTCAGGAGGTAGCCAATCAGGACTCCAATCATCTGATAACTCATCTTGCATCCACAAAGAATATATGAAACAAAATTTGAGACGATTATTTGGCTTCAGTCACGTTTTAAGCAGGTTGACCATAGTAATTAAATTCTCAAAACCATTGCTTGCTTCACTACTTCAATTTCTTCATAGAAATATGGTTCCTTTCTTGATTTTTCATTCTAAAAAGTAAAGAAAAGCTTAGGCAAGGAAGGACTTGTAGCTTGCAGAGTGCACATAGTCCTAGGGCATTTATAATTAATAATCAAAACGCAATTTCTGCAAGAAGAAAGGGGCCATCTATTAATTAGCATGTACAAACAGTTTGGTTTATAAAAGCTGAGCTGAGCCAAGATGTTTGTCATATACCAGCAGCAATGTCAGCATTGCTGAAAAAAAAAGTGAAAATTTTACCAGTGTCAGCATTGTTTCACTCAACTCTCAGTAGTGACTAAATTAATGAAGAGTATATCCCTAACGAAGAATCAGAGTTTCAGAGATATTATTGCATTTAAAAAATATCTCAGTTGAAAGCGGCTGGGAAGGAATTTGACTCAGTTTCATTACAACAAATCTTTCTTAAGCATTTATATATGTAACACATCGTAATGGCATTTGACATCTGAGGCCAATGATATCTTCCTTCAAGCAGCTTATGGAAGATAGAGTCAGATATGTGCTTTAATGCTAGATATTAAAATAAAGGTTAGATGGAGGTACATCATGATACATCGAGGTCATCAGCCCTGAGCCACAAATAGATCTGAGTTTGAATCTTACCTCCACCACTTATTATCAGTGTGATCAGTTCTCTTTGAACCACGATGTTCTTATCTGTAAAATGGGGATCATAAAAGTTGCTTTATATGGTTATACATATTAAACTAGTATGCACACAGTGCTCAATTAGAATGTATTATATCCCCTTCACTCTTTCCAGGATTCAGGAAGGATGAAATTAACTCTGGTAAGAATTAGAAAGAGTATCTTAGCGGAAGCTATGTAACTTTAGCAGAATGTGTAGTGAGGTGATTTCATTTGCTGAACAAAATAAATAGAGGCAGAGTTGGTGAAGCACTTATATGGTTGAAGCTTGGTGAATGGTCCGATGTGACCAAATCAGAGAGCATAGGAAGGACTGAAACCAGAGCACAGAGGAGTAATTAGTGATATAACACTTTTACAAGGCAATGTTGAAAAGATGAAGTAACATGATTTGACTTGTTTAAGAAAGATAACTCAGGTAGCTGTATGGAGGACGAATGTCTATAAAAATTTAGGCGATTACTAAATAGCCTTTGTAAATGATGATAACATAAATTCAGGCCATAAAGGTAAGAATAGAAATGAGGAAATGGATATAAGAAAGGATTCTACAGTAGAATTTGCAAAACAAAGTAAAGCCCCTTCCTTTGGAGACCAGAACTACCACATCAATGTTTTTTTCCTTTTTTAAGTGTTAGAGATTATTAACAATATTATCCATTATAAAAGTTGGCTTACTTTTTAACAAAATAGATCTGAGGTAATGATATCCTTTCCAATATAGATTTACATATCTATACTGAAGGAGATGTGATAATATATTTAAATTCAGTGTTTGCAGTTTTTTGTTCTATGAGAACAGTGGTCTCAGACTAACATGCATCAGAATCACCTAAAAGGCTTCTGAAAACAGACTGTTGTGTATGTGCCCAGAGTTTTTGATTCAGTAGGTGCAGGGTGGCACCCAAGAATTTTCTGGTCTGGAGATTACACTTTGAGAACACTGGTGTATATATAAATATAAAGCCTGTGGTTTTCACCTGGATAAAGGCTAATTGGATTAGTCCATTGGGGAGAATAAGAAAAGTATTTCAATTTCTAGTCTAAGAAAAAATAATCAAGGGATTAGCCTGTCCTTTTCCTCCTGCTTGAGCGGTAGCCTGGAAATTCCCTTCAGGATTTTGGTTTGTTCTGTCATTTGCCCCAATCATGAGTGAGCCATATTGATTTCAGGCTTATGACCACTTGGACAATTAGAAGTTTCCACATGAAAGCAGAAAGCTAAAAGCCATGTAGGTAATATCCAATTATTGGGGGTGGGGGTAGGAGGGTTTCACTCAAAAGAAAATAAAATTTGATGTGAGATTCTTTAACTGCAATCTGTCTCCTGGTACACTGACATTTTTTTAAAAAAATTTGCTATATTTGATTTGCAGTGTTCTGTCAATTTCTGCTGTACAGCAATGAAATTTCCATAAGATTGCACAGAAAATAGAGAATGGTTTAGACATATACATACACACTAATGTGCATTGCCACTCATTTTCTAGTTCTTAAAACATTTGAATGTAATGTGTAAGGTAGAAACATGTGTAGAGATGACTGCCAGGTTCTAACTTGGACAACTGGACTGGTGGACAGAGAAATAAATCCAAGAATGTAAATCCAAGGGTAAGAGCAATGGAAAGTGCATTTTCAGATTGACCAGATTTATTACTCAGGCCATCTTTGTGGCTTATGTGCTTTTAAATTTCTTCCAGCTTCACTGCACTTAAGTTTCCTATGATTTTTTTCATATAATCTGTCATAAACTATGTTTCTAGGTTATCTCCTACTACCTCTTATCTTATGCTCATGATAGTTTGCCTTTGCAAAGCCCCTTAGAGTTTACAAGGGAAATGGACTCATGCATTTCTTTTCTTTTTCAATCCTACAACCTACAACATTGGCAGCTTTACATCCCCGTTATCCAGTTGAGGACACTGTAGGTTTAAGAGCTCCAACGATCTGTTACAGGCCACATTGCCAGCCAACGATAGGCATGTGACTGGAACCTCAGATTTGTAATGCCAGGTTCCCTTTTAGCCTTAGATGCTCACTGTTGCCCATCTCTGCCACACACTTTTCTGTCTCAAAGACTTTATGAACACTGATTTTACCCTTGCTTGCCCTTGCCTCTACCTGTTCTCCACAGATTCTCCAAAGTTCTGCATTGTGTGGGAGAGGATTGTGCTATGTAATGAGGTTAGCTGTCCTTTTGAGTTCTCCATGAATTAAAGTGGAGGTAGGAGCTCTGTGGCTCTCAGGACAGATATGGAAGTATGACTGGAAAAGATTAACTTAATGTAAAATGTCCCCACATGGTGCAGTTTGAGCCGGAAGAGTACTTCAAATTATCTCTTTTGCAATGCAGTCATGCTGCCTGAAGATGCCCAACAGTGGAAGTGCACTCCTTAAATGCATGACTTTTGTGAAAATCTTTTTGTTTTCTTTTTTGTGTATGTTTCTTTCATTTATTTTCCCCCTCTTCATTCCTTCCTTCCTTTCTTCCTCCCAGTAGATAGATGTCTAGTATATAGTTAACCATTACAAATGCCCCAAACAATTCTGTTCCTGGCCCCAAACAATTCTGTTCCTCTGGGTGAATATATACTGTCTCTCCCATCAAGAGGTCACGCTTCTGTTTCTTACTCATGAATCTAGGTTAGGCCTAAAAAGAAAGTAAAGTACTGAGACCTCTAAGCCTATTCAGAAGGCCAGGAAACTTTTACTTTATTCCTTTTAGAGCCATAAGCCATTGTATAAGAAGTCCAGGCTACCCTGATGGAGGGAGAGGCCAAATGGAGAAGCCCTGGAAGGTTAAAGGATTATAGAGGAACAACAAAGAGCCAATCGCCAAATCCGGTTTGTAGGCCAGAGACTATGTGACTACAACCTCATAAAACTCAAGTGAGACTGGTAGAGGAACCACCCAAGTCCTAGCCAACCCAAAAGATCATGAAATTTAATGAAAATATCAATTGTTTTAAACCACTAAGTTTTTAGATGTTTTTTTATGCAGGATAATTGGTTATTTCCCTCTAATCTGAATGTTCAGTAACCTTCAGCAAGTCTGAAAAAAACTGGGCCCCAAATAGGCCAATTTGGGATAGATTTGGATGATCTAAAGCAGCATGATGGCAAATGGTATATGATGGTCATTGGGTAGGGCAAAGAGAATTCAAGCCAAAAATGGAATAGAAACCCAGAAAAGGAACTACGGAGGAAGAAAAAGTAATGTTTTTTTAGATTTTGAATTCAGTTATATGTATCTCTGATTTTCCTTCTGTCTCAGTTGTTAAAAATAGAAAAAAATGCTGCCCAGAGCACAGTTTGCCTGGGCCTGACACTTCAAGGAGTGTGGTTGTTTTCTTTTACCATGTTGATTCTTGGGTGCAAGAATTAAGAAGCAGATGCAATGAAGAAAACTCACCCAGCTATGCCCTTTGGGGGTTGGATCAAGCAAATAATCAATTTAAGCCAGTGGGTCTTTGTATGTCTGGGGGAAAAAACACATATTTTGGAACATGGAAGGTGTTTGGTACATTTTTTTTCCCCCAACTTAACTGATAGAAGGTCCCCTCCTCCAGACCCAAGTGGCTAGGGTGCTGGCAAAACCATCTCATATATAGCGATGGATTGGTTCTGGGCCCAAACTGTCTTCCATCCTAAGGAAAAAACTGGATCATCACTTGTCCACCTATTATTTATCCTTAATGTGAGTATCTATCTATCTGGAATGCCCACAAAATCTTGGATAAAGCTAAGAAATTTGGAAGAAACATGTAAGTTAAAACTAGCTCAGTCACTTGCTTCCATTTATTTATTTGGTCTGAGATGATTCCCACATTCACTTACCATATGGCATTAAATCATTCTGGTCCTTGAGTTATTATTACATGATTCAAAGAGTATAATTTACAGAATTGCCAGCCCAGGCTGCACTCTGTCCCACACCAAAAAAAGACCACAAGGAGGGGAGAAGAAAAATGACTGTTTCCTGGTAGCCCATATTTACGCAATTTTCTCCCACCACAGATTGTTTTGGCAGTCTAGACAGAGTCTTGTAAAATCCTTCCCTGATGTCATCCACATCCTTCCTTGATAAGTTCAAAATGAGTCCGGAGCAAGCATGGCTCCTCTAGCAATGTCATACAAATAATTAGTGCAGTGCCACCCCTGAGAGGCCTTTGGACTCCAGTGATTTCCACATGAAGGAACAGACTGATGAGCTGGCCACCAAATTATGTAAATATGTGGTGGAGAATGCAGCTGCTGAAGGGAAGAAAGAAACACACATATGGGTATTTCATGTTTTTAAAGAACTTTGTGGAAAAAAAAACAGATTAGAGAGAGAGAAGTAGGCTAGATTTGGGGGAAAAAAGATTAAGGAAATTATTTTCTTATTGAAGCCAGGGACACACTCTGAAATTAATGATTCCTTAAAAGACAGCTTAAAATTGTGTTTCTAAGGGAGTACACTTGATCTTATTCCAATCATTTTTGGTTTTAGGTTAGGATTTGAGGTTCAGGTTATGAGAGCTGGAATTTACGCTTTTTTTTTTTTTTTTTTGGCCGCCCCACAGCACATGTAGCCCCCAGGCCAGCAAGCAGATCTGAGCCCACAGCTGCAGCAATGCCAGATCCTTAACCCACTGTGCTGGCCAGGGAAGGAACACACATCCCAAGGCTCCCAAGGCGCTGTTGATCCCATTGCACCACAGTGGGAGCTCCTGCAATTTATTCTTTTATTTATTTATTTATTTATTTATCCATCAGTAGATTAAAAATTACACCAACTCATATATAATAGGACAGAAGATACAAAGCAATGTTATTCTTCTCTAATAGAAGATAACAAAATATATGACACATTCCAACAGTTACCAGGCTTACAGCCTCAATAAAAATCAATTCCAGTTTGTTAGAAAAGAATTTCTGGTTCAGAAAACATAAGGACAGATATATCCCCCATTAAAATTTTGAAAATTTTATTTGTGCTAAATTTTAATTTTCATGTGATCATATACCTCTGGCCTTAGGGGAATTGCAAGAAAGTTACTTTTCAAACCACAGTTTTAATATTCTCTTCACTTTAGTTAAATTGCTCCTCAAAATGAAGTTAAGAAAAAGGAGTAAGAAATGTTCTATTCCATTCTTGCATTTTCTCTGCAGTTAGTTATTTGAGAAGAAGAGGAAGTACTTTGACATGTTTTCACCCTGCATGCTGACAAATTTCTCAACTCCTTAGCCTCACCTCTCTCCACTTGCGTCATATGCCTTCCTTCAGGTCTTCCATTTCTCTTTTTGTTGGGTTGTTTTAATATCTTTCTAAGTGTTATCCTCTACAACCTCCATTGGTAACTGAAACACAGACCTAATCATGTTCTCTCATAACTTAAGGCTATTTGATGGCCTCTGAACTCCCTCCCATGCCCTGCGAACAGCCTCTGCCAACCACACACTCCTGCCTACCCTCTGCTGGAGCCACATCTTCTACCACTGCCTGAACCTCCGGGTCCTTTGAAACATGAATGCCTTGGCCAATTCTTGCCGCTCCTTGAAGAATGCACCACACTTCATCTGCCTGACATATAACTACTCATTCTTTAAGAAACAAACCCTACACCACTCTGTCAGTCTGTGTGGTCCAACTGGGCTCTTTTAATTGCCCACTCCTGGTTCAGTATCCCACAGCTGCCACCACATGAAAACAAGCCTTTTCCACCCTCATATTGGCTACAGTTTCTGATTGAATTTACTATTGTTATGTGTCTCAAGCTCATTTCTCCAAACTCTGTGCCTTCCTAGTCTCCAACTTCTATTTCATCCCTCAGTGAGGTTTGCCTCTGTGACTTTGAACTTTCTGTTTAAATTTATTTTTATTGTGATATAACTACATATATATTGTATAAAGGCAAGGTGTACAATGTATTGATTTGATACATTTATATTTCAAATATGATTGCCACGTAGCATTAGCTAAACACTTCTATTAGATCGCATAATTATATCTTTCTTTTTTTGTGGGAACAATTAAGATTTCCCCATGTTTATTTATAGCATTATTCACAATAGCCAAGAAATTGAAACAACCTAAGTGTCCCCCAATGAAGAATAGATAAACACCTTATATGAATATAATTCAGCCATGAGAAAGAAGGAAATTCTGCTGTTTGCAACAATGTGGGTGGTCCTTGAGGTCACTATACTAAGTGAATCAAGTCAGAAAAAAGATAAATACTGTATGATATCACTTATATGTTGAATCTGAAAAAGAAAGTCCTGAAAACAGAGCAGAATTGTGATTACCAGGAGCTGAGGGTGCAGGCGGAGGTGGAGTAGGAATCAGAGAGATGTTATTTAAGGTTACAAATTTGCAACTACTAGATAAATAAGACCTGGAGATATAAAGCATAATATGGTGATTATAGACAACCACTGTATTGTAATCTTCAAAGTTACTAAGAGACTGGACCTGACTCTGGCCTTTGATGTCAGTCTGCAACTACTACTTGTGTCATCTGCCTTGATTATCTCTCAGTTGTGGGGCTTAATATTTTCTCAGACTTTCTATGCTGGCACAATGGCTTAATTTTACCTCAGTTCTAGTCAACAAAGAATTCCCCAGGTCCTTTAGGGATCCTATAAAACCGTGCTTTATTCTTCTTCAGCAGAGATCATCTTGTGTTATACTTATGTTTTTACCAGGCAGTAAGTTCTTAAAGACCAATCATGGTGTCTTACTCATTTTTATATCCTCAGGGCATGGTTTGGTACCTGATATATAGCAGTGTTCGTTGGAAGAGTGGGTATGAATCTCCAGTTTCCTGATGATTCATCTCATTATATCCACTTGCTTTATAGGATTGCTTGGAAAATAGTGAACCTCAATACAGATTTTTAGATTAAATAAACATGATTTTAAGTTTCCTCCTGTACTGCTTGACTTGTTGCATGGACATAAATAGAGGTCGTAATTTTAAGTGAAAAAAAAGAATAAAAATAAAGATATCTTTGAAAACAAATATATATATTGTGATTATGTCCTTTTAAGTTCAGCACCCAACTTAGAGACTAAATTAGGAATGCTTACTTAATTTTTGACTATGTGGGAAAGTACACTGAAGTGTTATTACCAATAACAAAAATAAAAACTTTCCAAACAGGTGCAACAAAAGAAGCAATATCAAAAAGCAATTATTTTATTTAAAACTCTTTAGAAAAATCCATTTACTTGCAAGGGAACTATTTTTAAAGTATTTAATAATAGTCTAAAAAAATAACAATAACTTATTTTTTAAAGATGTGGATTACCAGTAATATTAGTCATGGATATAAAATAAATATCAGTGAAAAATAACAAATCTAAAAGTCATGGAAGTAGCTTGTCATCTGGTCCTTCTCACATTTACTTGTCACAATTCCACCATTCATTCACTCAATCAAGATAAAATGACTGCCTGCTATTTGCCAAGGATCATACAGTGTGAGATTCATGCTCTGAGAGAAGGAAGCCTATCTTTTTATTGAAATATAGTTGATTTACAATATTGTGTTAATTTCAGGTGAATAGCAAAGTGAATATTTTTTCAGATTATTTTCCACTATAGGTTATTCCAAGATATTGAATATAGTTCCCTGTGCTTATACAGTAAATCCTTGTTGCTTATCTAGTTTCTATATAGTAGTTTGTATCTATTGATTTTATACTCCTAATTTATTCCCCCATCACCCCATCTTTCCCCTTTGGCAACTGTAAGTGTGTTTTCTATGTCTGTGAGTCTTTCTGTTTTGTATATAAATTCATTTCTATTATTTTTTAGATTCCACAAATAAGTGATATCATATATATTCATTTTTTCTGTCTTTTTCTATATTCACTAAGTATAATATTCTCTAGGGCCATTCATGTTGCAAATGGCAACACTTCATTCTTTTTTATGGCTGAGTAATAGTCCATTGTTTATAAATCTTCTTTTTATTTTTAATTGCTATTTCCCCAATACAAAGGTTTTTTTCTACTGTACAGCATGGTGACCCAGTTACACATACATGTACACATTCTTTTTTCTCACATTATCATGCTCCATCATAAGTGATTAGACATAGTTCCCAGTGCTATACAGCAGGATCTCATTGCTTATCCATTCCAAAGGCAATAGTCTGCATCTTCTAACCCCAAGCTCCCAATCCACCCCGCTCCCTCCTCCTCCCCTTGGCAACCACAAGTCTATTCTCCAAATCCATGATTTTCTTTTTTGTGGAAAGGTTCATTTGTGCCGTATATTAAATTCTAGATATGTTATATCATATGGTATTTGTCTTTCTCTCTCTGACTTACTTCACTTAATATGAGAGTCTCTAGTTCCATCCACATTGCTGCAAATGGCATTATTTCATTCTTTTTTATGGCTGAGTAGTATTCCATTCTGTATATGTACATCTTCTTAATCCCATCATCTGTCGATGGAAATTTGGGTTGTTTCCATGTCTTGGCTATTGTGAATAGAGCTGCAATGAACATGTGGGTGCATGTGTCTTTTTCAAGGAAAATTTTGTCCAGATATATGCCCAAGAGTGTGACTGCTGAGTCATATGATAGTTCTATGTACAAATTTCTAAGGTACCTCCATACTGTTCTCTATAGTGGTTATACCAGCTTATATTCCCACCAACAGTGCAGGAAGGTTCCCTTTTCTCCACACTCCCTCCAGCATTTGTTATTTGTGGACTTATTAATGATGGTCATTCTGACTGGTGTGAGGTGGTTATATATACCACATCTTCTTAAGCCAGTCATCTGTTGATGGGCACTTGTGTTGTTTCCATCCCTTGGTTATTATAAATAGTCCTGCTATGACTGTTGAGATGCATGTATCTTTTCAAATTAGAGTTTTCTTCTTTTCTGTATATATGCCCAGGAATGGGATTGCTGGATCACATGGTAGCTCTATTTAGTTTTTTAAAGAACCTCCAGGAGTTCTCTTGTAGCACAGCAGGTTAAGGATCCAGGGTTGTCACTACAGTTGTTGTGGTTCAGGGCAGCACAGGTCACTGTGGTGGCACAAGTTCAATACCTGCCCTGGAAACTTCCACATGCTATGGGCACAGCCAAAAAAAAGAAGAAGAATCTCCAAACTGTTTTCTATCATGACTGCGCCAATTTACATTCCTAGCAACAAAGTGGGAGACTTCCCTTTTCTCCACACCTTCTCCAGCATTTATTATTTGTAGACTTTTTGATGATGGCCTTTCTGACCAGTGTAAAGTGATACCTCATTGTGGTTTTGATTTGCATTGAGAAGTAAACCTATTGAAGGCGAAATTCCATAAAATTGGCTATCCAACTTTATCTTCTCTAGGCACCTAAGTCTTAAAATAAGCTGCAAGAGAGAGAGAGATGTTCATTATTACACATATTTGTATCAGCAAAAATTTGACTACTCTCTTAATGCCTATCTGTAGGTAAGAAAATAAATAAATAGTGGTTTATTTATTTATTTTGTCTTTTTAGGGCTACCTGAAACATACGGAGGTTTCCAGGCTAGGGGTCAAATCAGAGCTGTAGCCGCTGGCCTACACCACAACCACAGCAACACCGGATCTGAGTCGTGTCTGTGACCTATACACTATGGCTCATGGCAACGCTGGATCTTTAACCCACCAAGTGAGGCCAGGGATCAAACCTGCATCCTTATGGATACTAGTCAGATTCATTTCCATTGAGCCACGACAGGAACTCCAGCTGTGGTATATTTAGATGATGGACTAGACCAGTTAAAATCATTAAGCATATTTTTTGTTTCTTTGTTTTTTGTCTTTTTGCCTTTTCTAGGGCCACTTCCTGTGGCATATGGAGGTGCCCAGGGTAGGGGTCTAATCGGAGCTGTAGCCATTGGCCTACACCAGAGCCACAGCAACGCGGGATCTGAGCTGTGTCTGCAAGCTACACAACAGCTCACGGCAACGCCTGATGGTTAACCCACTGAGCAAGGCCATGGATCGAACCCTCAACCTCATGGTTCCTACTGTGCCACAATGGGAACCACTGTGCCACAATGGGAACTCCATTAAGCATATTTTTAAAAGTAATAATGATGAGTGAAAAAATGCAAAATTATGTATTGACTTCTGTAAAAATTTAAAAAGCACATAAGATTACAGCATATGGACACTACTATATATATACTATATACATGTAAAACAGTAAAAACTGATTTGGAAATAGGCATTCAAAACTTAGTTTGGTCATAGCCTCTGGGAAAGGGGGGGGGGGTAAGGAATGAGAGTCATATTTAAGAGATATTTAGACTTACCTGCAAGTTTTTGTTTCTTAAAAAACACAAGGAGCAATAATGACAAAACATTAACAGTTGTTAATTCTAGGTGGTAGAAATATAAGTATTTATTATGTTGTCCTTTAAACTTTTCTATATTTCTTCCATTTCTCCAATAACATGTAGAAATGAGGGTAAGTTAACACTAACACCTAAATTGAAATGGCTCATAGCCCCATCTATCAGCTAAAGACCCTGGTCCAAATTCAGAGGAATTATGGGGGTCCTGAGGTGTCTCTCTCATCTGCAGAAGTAAGGATGCTTATGTTCTTCCACTGAAGCCTGTTGTCTTAGTCCATTTAGGCTGACATATCAGAATGCCATGGACTGGGAGGCTTCTAAACAACAGAAATCTATTTCTCACAGTCTGGAGGTTGGGAAGTCCAAGACAAGGTGCCATCAACTGAGAGAGAGAACTAGGTAGTTCATTTACTTGTAAACTTTTTTTTCTTTTTCTTTTTATGGCCACAACTGTGGCACATGGAAGTTCCCAGGTTAGAGGTCGAATCAGAGCTGCAGCTGAGGCATACACCACAGCCACAACAATGCTGGATCTGAGCCACATCTATGACTTACGCTGCAGCTCGTGGCTGCTTGTGAATTTTATTGATTGCAAAATGGTCTAAATGCTCAATATTTGTCCTAAAATTCCACTCAGACTATATCTGACCCCAGGGCTAGCAATAACTTTTGCCGTGTTTAATCCCACAGTGCTATAGATTATTTACACTACTGTCTGTTCTATGAGAATGGGAGCTTCTAGAGATAACATGATTTCTCTTTGCACTTTTGTCTGCATTGTCTTTTATATTTATATCTTTGCATTTCATATCTATATAGCTCACAGTAGGTATTTAATAAATGTGAGTTAATTGAATTAAACCTCCTGTTCATCATGAAGCCCAGTGCATGCACTATTAGAAGAAAATGTTTTAACACTTGTTACCTCCTATATTTGCTTACTCAAAGCTTAAATTTAAAGGAGCTTAAAATGGAGATTAATAAACACCAAATCCATCCAACAAAATAATGGCTTTGAGAGGGAGAGAAGTTAAATAAATTACCTAAGGCCACAGCTCTGAACAGCAGAGGCAGGACTAGCATCAACTATCTGAGTTTAGTTTTTTCAGATGATATGTAGTAAAATGTCATTTTAGAACCAGAAAATCTTTTCCCTCAGTGTCAGTGTTTCTGTTGGTTGCCCAGGGCAACTGAGGTTTCAGTGGGATTTCATCTCCATGTGGGAATTAGCTCCCTAATCTCCCCATCCCACTCTTTAAAACCTTTTCTTCAATGTTCCAAAAGGAAAAAAAAAAAAACTCTCCCCAAGGATCCCATTCTGATTTTCCATTTGAACATTCATTTTCTTTTTGTCAAAATCAATTGAAAACAAAATTTAAACTAATGTTATTTTTTCCTTTTTTGGATAATTTTCTCTCAAAATTAGAGTCTATCACCATTACCTCAAAATATTAAAATGTTTAAACATATTTGTGACAGAACTTACAAATGAAATGTTTTGATTGGATTTTCCTAAGCTGAAAACAGTTTTATCATCCTTACAAACTGAAAGCATGAGTATCGTTTAAACTGTCATATTAGCTATATTACAATTTAAATCTCTTAAAATAAAAAAAAATGTTTATTTCTATAGAATTTTCCCACAGAGTTTCAGTCTAAAAAGAATTCTTGTAAGAGAAAACAATCTAAAACAGAAGGCCTATCCTCAAAAAAAATGCTATGTAAATTATTATCTTTAAATAGAATCTACTTATAACAAAATAATAATAACCAACATTTATATTTTGAGCTTATAATGTGTCAGGCATGTTTTTGATAACTTTGCTTTTATTAACTGACTCAGTGTTTACAACCACCCTATAAAGTGGACACTGCTACTGTGCCTAGTTTACCTAGTAACAATAATGTCTAGCACATTCACATCTTCTGGCCAACAGTTATACTAAACACTAAATTAAGCACTTCCTGTACCTTTTTTTTTTGGTCTTTTTGCCTTTTCTAGGGCCACTCCCGCGGCATATGGAGGTTCCCAGGCTAGGGGTCTAATCAGAGCTGTAGCCGCCGGCCTACGCCAGAGCAACAGCAACATGGAATCCGGAATCCGAGCCGCATCTGCGACCTACACCACAGCTCTCCGATTCTTAACCCACTGAGCAAGGCCAGGGATTGAACCCATAACCTCATGGTTCCTAGTCGGATTCGTTAACCACTGCACTTATTATTTAATTCTCACATTGTCCATGGAACATTAGCATCATCCCTAGGTGAAAAACTGAGGTTTCATAAAGTTAAGTCATTTGCCCAAGGACATGTAGTTAGTGAATGGTGGAACTAAGAAGCAAACCCACACCTGTCTAGTCCAAAGCCCAAGTTCTGTCCACAGGGAGCAACTCCCCTGAAGTTGGGCGGAGATTTGTGATTCCTTCTCAACACGGAACTCACTGATACTCTTTCTGCCTCCCTTCTACTATCTGTAGCCTGAGGTTCATAGATTGGCTTTGTTTTGTTTGAGGATGGTAGTCACAATATTTAACAACCTGAATTACATGAATACCATTCCATCAGCACCAATGTGTGTGTGTGTGTGTGTGTGTGTGTGTGTGTGTGTGTGTGTGTGTGTGTTGCAAGGGGGTATTGATATCCCAAAGGTAGGACCAAGAAGACTAGAATAGTGAAATGGTGCTCAGGAACCTCAGCTTGCTTATCAACCACCATGCAAGTATTTTACTATTTTGATAAGTGATACTTGGTTATAGCAAATGAATATCCAGTGAAAATTTTCCTGAAAAAAGAAAACTTAAATCCTGGCAACATAAACTAATGATAGGAAGTAGTGAAAAGTAGTGTAACATAGAGACAATGAGCTTCGTCTCTGGAACCAAACTGACTGGGTTCAAATTATTGCTACTTAGTCATGTGATAGCAACAAATTTCTCATCCTCTGTGCCTCAGTTTTCTCATCTGTTAAATGGGTGCCATGGAAATACTTACCTCAAATGCTTGATGTCTGGTGAGGGTCAGCTCCTGGTTGGCTCATAGATGGATGTTTCCTCACTGTGTCTTCACATAGCAAAAGGGCAAGGGAGCTGAGAGAGATAATCCAGGTAAAACCCTTAGAAGAATAGTTGGTTCATAGTATGTGTCAGCTATTTTTTTTTAAGACCCTATATGTCTTTAGAGGGCATTGTCATGCCTCTTCTTTTATTATGGGGATATTTTAGAAGACTTTTAGTAGTTTGCAACCACCCAGTTCTTTCTGCTACTGTAATGTTCATGTTTTCAATATTTCTTCTTGGAAAAGTTGTCTTGCTGCATTTTTCCATATGTCTTAGGGTTAATGAAACTCTTAATTGGCTACATTAATGAAGAACAGTAAAAACAACTGTTAATGCTGAAGATTATTCCTATTTGGTTTTTAAAAAGTGCTCTCTGGGATTTTTTTCCCTCAGGAATTAATCTTTACTTCAATTCATCAAATATTTATTGAATGTTGATTTGGGGTCTTGTACTGTGCTATACTAGGGATGCAGAAATTAATAATATAAAGTCCTTGACATTAGAGAAACCAGTCTAGCATGAAAAAGGACCTGCAAATAATCCTCTAAAATATTTGCTTTTATAAAGTGGATGGAGGCCTCATCTCTGTTTTGGAAATCTTGGAAGTTTCTATGGAGAATTTATATGTCCCTTTTAGGGGGCAGAGGGGAAGGGACATCCCAGCCAGGAGAACAACACGTACAAAGGAGAAGCATGGAAGCTAGAAAAAGTGTGATACATTGAGGAGTTCATTGTGGAACAATGAGGAGTTCAAGGGCTACAGAGAATGTGGGCCTGGGAGCATGGAAGGGAAAAACCCAGACCAAGAAGGACTTTGCTCTTCTGAGGAGCTTGGATATAATCTCCTTGACAAAGGGTCTCCTCAGGTGTGACAGAGAGGACAGTGACTGTGGCAGCAGGGGACAGGTTGGATCTGAGGGGATGTCAGGAAGAAAGTTAACTTTTTCTTTATGTTTCTCTTGTACTGACTTTGGAAACACATTGTTCATTTGCAGGGTGACACCAGACATGCCAAGTAGCAGAGGGCAGCTGAATTGTAAGCCATATAATATGCCGTGGACATATTATGATAAGCTAGGCCTGTGCTTCTAGAAGGAGCCTCCTCCAAGAAGGGTTTATGGGTCCCTAACTCGCACTCTCACATCATTTGTTTCCACTTCTACAATGCTCTTAGCACACTGAATTGTGCCTTTACATGATGAACTGCCACTCTGGCCCCTGGTTTCTAAGGAAAATGCCTCTGCCTTACATCCAGTGAGGTTTATAAGGCACTGGGCATGAAGAGGACAGCAGTGTGAACCCTTAATCTGGCATAAGCCCTCACTGATATTCAGTTGCACTTTGGATAAAATCCCTACAAGGCCCCTCTTCAAGCCCATTAACAACTTTCACTCCACAGCTGCTGCAGGTCATACCCACATGCTGGGCCTCTCTCATATCTCCTCCACCTCACTCTTTGAAAGACCAACTCTTTCTCATCTTTCATCCTGGTGTAAATATAGCCCACTTTGGGAGACCATTCCTGATCATCTTCCACAGTAGGTCCCCTTGCTCCCTCCAGACCTTCCTTCTCCATCCCTGTCTCTTTGCCACTTTGTGGCTTATGTTGAATATTGTAATTATACTTTATTTTCTTTAATATGCTATAATTGCTTCTTGAAAATTTACAGTATGCAAAGTATATTAAAGGCTCTGATAAGTCCTGCAGTTTAAAAAACATTTTTAAACTTTGTTTAGCCCTGTTTATCAAACTTATTGGGGGACAGAAATCTTCCTTCCTCTCTTGGTTTTCCCCTCAGAAAACAACCATAACATCCTTTGGAACTAGTGCTTGCAGAGCATATTTTGCAATGAAAGGCAACAAGGATGTGCTGACCAGGGATATTTAATGCTATTACTTGGGAAGAGTCAAAGTTTCATAAAAGGATAAAATTGAACACATAGTTTCATCTCAGACTCTATATAGGAAGAAATACTTCCCTTCCAGGGTCATAGCACCCAGAACACAGGCAGCACCCAGAGACACCATCCAGGGAAAGCTCGTGCTTGACAGGCCCTGCATCATCTGCAGCATTTCTGGACAGTAACATGGGCACAGGGCATGTGAGGCCAGGTGGAAATGGCAGGATGTGGGAAAGAGACAAGCCAGTGTGGGCCCACATGAAGCCCATCTCCTTGGCCATGCTGGTTATGGGGAGCGCTCCTGTGGTGAAGGGAGACTGGATGGCATTTCCTGAGCTCCTAGTAGGCACTTTATACCTGTTATCACAAATATTCATGATAAACAATGTACATGGAGCACAGGATTTTATAGGAACTTTTGTTGTTCCTTGCATTTTTCTGAGGTGATGCCTAGCTGCTGTTATATTTGCATGTTGTCCTACCTCTTCAAGGTGTCTGCTTGTTGGCATACTGTGTAGGCTATTTGCATAAGTTGATATGCTCGGGTTTCATCTTTCTGTGTTTGGGTTAAAATAGGGAAAAAACATTTATTTTTTCCAATTTACTCTCTTATCTCTTCTTTTACTCCTTTTGCCTGGACCTCAAAAAGACATGGAAAAGATGAGGAGGAGGTGGTGGGTGGACCAGGGAAGCATTGTGTCTATTCCTTATAGCATCACCTTAGGGATTGGTACTAGGTGCCCATAGTGATGAATTATCTGTGCTCCTGACTTGAGGACTGTGAACAGAGGCAGGCTGTCAGGAGGCCCAGGTGCTAAGGGAAGGGGCCCAGAACTGAAAGGGAACTAGCACACATGCACACACGCACACTCACATCCACACAAACATGCACATGCACATACACCCACACATGCATACACATGCACTTCAACTTTACCTTAGACTATCCTGTGCCTTTGGATCCACCAGGGCTCAGGCAGCAGAATCCAGCCAAGTAGCACTGTCCCAGAAAGTCTGGATTCTGAACATAATCAAATGCTATAGACTGAACTCTTGTGCCCCTCCTAACTCCCATGTCCCTCAATTCCTATGTGGAGACTGCCTCCCTATATGATAGTATTAGGAGGTGAGGCCTTTGGGAAGTGATGAGGCTATAAGGGTAGAGCCCTCATAAATGGGATTAGTTCCTTTATAAAAGAGAAGACAGTGAGAAGACTGTATGAAGTGGCACCTTTGGAAACAAGGCAATTGTTTGGGTGGGTATTGGATGTTTAAGTATTGTTCCTACTCAATAGATAAGTTTAGAGCTCTCTCCAGGCAATTCTTGCAGCGCCATATTTAAAATGTTTTGTAAACAGCAGGACAAATCTCCCACTGTCACCATAGCCTTTGCCTATAGAGGACTCAGTTCCTTCCACTCCCTCTAGGCAGGAATAGGACTAACCCAAAGTTATTTTCAGCCAGCAGTACCTCTTAGATGAGTTACCAAGCAAGCCAGAGCATAGATTTCAAAGGAACATAGGACAGCAAACAATTCTTATGTGGTATTCTGCAAAGAACCAAAATTGCTTCAAGAACTACACCAATGTCATTTAAAATTTCTAGGGGTAATTTTTCTTGCTCATGAGAAAGCTGGTTCCCTCTTACAGCATCCAGCTTCTTCAACCTGGCCACTGGCTTTGGTCTCAAGTAATTAAAAACAAGAGACTGCTTAAAAGATGGGTTTTCCTGGAGTTCCCGTCGTGGCACAGTGGTTAACAAATCCAACTAGGAACCATGAGGTTGCGGGTTCTATCCCTGGCCTTGCTCAGTGGGTTAATGATCCCGCATTGCCGTGAGCTGTGGTGTACGTTGCAGATGCGGCTCGGATCCCGAGTTGCTGTGGCTCTGGCGTAGGCCGGTGGCTACAGCTCCGATTAGACCCCTACCCTGGGAACCTCCAAATGCAACGGGAGCGGCCTTAGAAAAGGCAAAAAGACAAAAAAAAAAAAAAAGATGGATTTTCCTTTCAACAATTGTTTCCTCTATCCTGACAGAAAATTGGAACATCAAGAGGATGTATTACCATCTGTCTCCTCCCAAGTAGGAGACAGTTAACAAGAATAACAATAACTACCAATTTTTGAGTCCTGTTCTGAAGCAGGCTCTGTCACAGACATTAGTTAGCTAAATCCTCTTGATTATCTGTAATGGCAAGTACAATTTTCCCAGAAGCCTGAGGCTCAGAAACATTAAATGACTCAATAACAAGAATATGGTAGTTAAACATTAAAATATCTATTTAGCCAGGATTCATCCTAAGTGCTGGTGAAGTGCTTATATTCTTTACATGATAGCCATGAGAATGGGGGCAGGGAATTCAAGTTCATCAGCCAAAGAGCCTTTCTCTCCTCTGCAAAAGAGTCTTCTGCGATCCAGTTACCCCAGAGAGATGTAGATCAAGTAAGACTGATATTCTTGATGATGCAGAAAAATCTTTATGTATTTGTCATATGTTTTGATCATCTTAACCTTTGTTTGTCCCTGTTAATATCTGCCTATGAATCATGTCCCTAGGAATATCTGTAACTATGTGCCAATATTCTAGCAAAAGTGGCTGTCAAGTACATTTTCCTATTGTCTTCAGTGTTAAAATGGAAACGTATTCTGATCGAAGGAAACAAGTTTGGATTCTAGACATAATCAAATGTTATTTTAGGTTATAGCACACTTTATAAGAGCTTTCTTAAAATTTTTCCTTGTCTAAAATAAAATATAATACTTGATATATAAATAAGAACCCAGAGGGATTTATAAAGATAGCCACAAAGGAAAATGAATGCAATTTAAACTGTGAACACTATATCAGAAGTTCTTACTTTATATTACTTTTTCTGCAGTGGCAGCAATAAAGATGTAAACATTTAAAGTTTATTTGTATTTTTTATTATTTTACTTAGCCTATTGTTTGAAATCGTATCACTTGATCTTGTCAGATGTCTTTTCCCAAGAACACCTATAAACTTTTTGTTTTTTATAAATATATTTAAATATTTACCGCCTTTTCTGTAATGTATATTAGGAGGTTTACAATAAGTATGTAAAATGTGATCAAGTGCCATAAATTTAAAGTGGAATAAAGGAAATACAATCAGGGACAAAGACTAGACAGAAATAGGATAAAAGTTACATGTCATTGTGACCCACATGTACCCTGGAGTAAGGTATAAAGTAGGGAGGCAATCTGGCAGGAAGCCTGCCAGTAGCTAAGTCAAGAGAATGTGATCAGTTATATAGTTCAGAGTCTATAAGATAAAAACAGGCTGACTTCTCAAAAGAATTTTATCTGTTCTTGGTAGTGAGATCAGACAGGAATTTCTCCTAGGAGTCCTCATAAAAAGGATAATGGAAAATTCATTTCTGACAACAACTTTAGAATCAAAAGCTTTTTCTTATAAAAACCCCCAATATAAACTGATGCGACCCTATTGAAGCTCAGCTTACTTAAAGGATTACTTCTGAGATCTTCAAATTAATTACAGTTTTCTTGAGCAGAAGAAAAGTAAAGTCCAGAAAATTAAAGATGGACTATTCTGATCCTTCTTGGGAAATGAAGTCTCACTTCAACTTTTAGCTCAAGTCCAGAATCTTTCAGGGGAAGAGAAGAGGCACAAAGGGCTCCCCATTGGTAACCCTCTCCCTGCTGGTAACCACTGCATGTTCTCTATATCTGTGAGTCTCCTTCTTTTTTGCTATATCCCACTAGTTTGTTGTATTTTTTAGATTCCATATTTAAGTGATGTCATACAGTGTTTGTCTTTCTCTCTCTGACTTATTTCGTTTTGCATCAGGCCCTCCAGGTCCATCCATGTTGATGCAAAAGGTAATATTTCATTCTTTTTATGGCTGAGAAGTATTCCACTGCTTATGTACAACTCCTTTATTCATTTATCGGTTGATGGACACTTAAGTTGCTTCCATATCTTGACAATTGTAAATAATGCTGCTATGAACATTGGGGTGAATGAGGGTATATCTTTTTGAATTAATGTTTTTGGTTTTTGTGGATATACACCCAGGAGTGGAATTGCTGGGTCATATGGTAGTTGTGTTTTTAGTTTTTTGAGAGACCTCCATACTGGTTTCCACAGTGGCTGTACCAATTTACATTCCCACCAACAGTGTACAAACTGTTCCCCTTTCACCACATCCTCAAAAAGTGATGAATTTGGAAGCTGAATCTGTGAACACTGCTTATAGTAGGGTCTTTTTCATAGGATTCATACATGAGTCAAGTAGAAGGGACATAAAAAGAGCCTACCAAGGAGTTCCTGCTGTGGCACAATGGGATAGGCTGAGTCTCTGCAGTGCTAGGATTTGGTGTTGCCGCAGGTTGCAGCTGAAGCTCAGATCAGATCCCTGACCCAGGAACTCCATATGCCACAGGGAAACCAAAAGAAAAAGAAAAAGAAAAGCCTACCAGAGAGGACATTTAGGAAAGGCTTGATTATTTCCATTTCATCAATGAAAAAGGGAGGCACATTAAGTGACTTGACCTAAAATACATGCTAGTTAGGTGGCAGAGCCAGGATGAAAACTCAGATTATATAATTAGAAATCAGCGCCCCCCTTTTTTTTTTTGACATATCATGAGATCTCCTAAGCCAAACATCATATATTGTGTCAGTTAAGAGCTCTTGGTTATAAACACAAAAACTTGCTTTTATATATAGTAAAGAGATTTATTGGAAGGCTATCAGGTACCTTACTGAATCGAAGGGAAACCTGGAGAATTAGTTTCATAAATAATTCTGAGATAATTATGGACAAGCCAAAGAAAGAGACCTGTTTGGACACTGACATTGGCATTTGTGGCCTCTGTGCCCTTGCAGCAGCAGCAACTGTTGTTGCTACTCTTCTATTAATATTACTAATCACCTCTGTAATAAATATCTTGGAGTCTTTGCGTCATTCCTCAGGATCTAAAGTCTGAGGTGGGAGTATCTGATCAGTCAAGGCTCAGTCACATGCTCAAGCACCAGGTGGTTTAGAAAAGAAACATCTAGGACTGTGTGCCTCCTTCTACCCAAAGCATACATGTTGAGTAACAAAGAGGGGTGTCCAACATGAAATGAAGTTTTGATTGTTGACTAGGCAGAAATAAGAAGTGTCTGCTAAATGAATTTTTACCTGTATTGATCTCATTTTCCCACTCTATTGCAAGTTCCACATGTACTACCATTCTCACTGGAAACACATAATTGTTGGAGAAAAGGATGCCAGGAGATGAAAGTGAGGAGTGCTCAGCCAAGTCTAGGGTGTTAGCTAGTGCAGTCCACAATATGAGGTCTCTGCCCTCAGGAGCTGGTAAATGAAAAACAGGGAAAGAGAAGAGGAAAGCACTGGCTGAAGGCTGGGACTTGCACCCCATCACCATGACAGCAATACCTGTTTACCTGTCTATTGGTGTAAAGCAATCAGAAAAGATGATATGAAAGACTTTATTACATCAGCCTTCTTTGATGCCAAGATTAAAACAGGATAGTCTGAGGAAGAATTGCATTTTTCAGAGTGACATGCAAGAAGGACTTTCAATGAATTTCCTGCATGACATCCTTAGCAGAGTATGAGAGTCTGATGTGTGCAGTCTAGCAGGAGACTCTCCGTAGACTGTAAGAGAAGGCTCAGAATGGGAAAGGGCAGAGAGCAGGACAATAGTTTCAGCAGCTTTGGGATTTGATCAGAGGAAAGGAATAAGTATATATTGATTTTCTTTATAGAAGCAACAGGGAAATTCAAGAAGGGAGTCTGTAAGAAAGGGAATTCCAGGGTCCAGATTAAGTTGAAAGGAGAATTACTCAGAGGAGATCATGAGTGAATTTGGCTAAACAGTTAAGAACAAACACAGACAATGAGCCAAGGTTTTGTAAGCAAAGTTAGACTTGGCATTGAACTAAAATGATATGATGAAAAAAGAATGAAAGATTAGGTCCATTACTAAGGGAGAAGAAAGAATAGAACAAGGAGCCCGTTATAGAATATGGGAGGGTAAATAAGAAAATAAACTCTCCAACATTCTGTAAGATTGCTTAGCACATCCAGTCTGGGAGGGATCAAATTCTTAAAAGGCAAAAGAGGCTGAAACTTAGCATTTTTAATTTATCGATTGTCTCATGCCAACCAAATGCTCCTCCCTATTTTACAGTGGAGCAAATTGAGGCTGACAGGTATTAACTCATTTGCACTAAAAACACATATTTAGCAGTGAGCTAGCCAAGACCTAAGCTCAAATATATATGAGTCAGGGAGTTCCCGTCATGGCGCGGTGGTTACCGAATCCGACTAGGAACCATGAGGTTGCGGGTTCGGTCCCTGCCCTTGCTCATTGGGTTGAAGATCTGGCGTTGCCGTGAGCTGTGATGTAGGTTGCAGGCATGGCTCAGATCCTGCGTTGCTGTGGCTCTGGGTTAGGCTGGCAGCTACAGCTCCGATTAGACCCCTAGCCTGGGAACCTCCATATGCCACGGGAGCAGCCCAAGAAATGGCAAAAAAAGACCAAAAAAAAATGTATATATATGTATATGTCAAAAGCCCAGGCTTGGAGTTTCCATTGTGACTCAGTAGGTTAAGAACCCAACATAGTATCCATGAGGATGAAGGTTTGAGCCCTGTCCTTGCTCAGTGGGTCAAGGCTCTAGCATTGCCACAAGCTGCCACGTAGATCATAGATGCAGCTCGAATCCTGAGCTGCTGTGGCTGTGGCTGTGGTGTAGGCCAGCAACTGAAGCTTTGGTTTGATTCCTAGCCTGAGAAATTCCATATGCCTCAGGTGTAGCCCTAAAAAAACAGAAAACAAAAACAAAAGCCCGGAGTCTTTTCACTTTACATTGATAACCCTTGCCTTCATAAAGTTTAAATTCAGGAATTATCTGCTCTTTCATTTATTTCCAACCTACATATTAAGTAGAAGAGAGAGCTGCTTTGAGATTCTTAGTAAATTTTACATAGTAAATTTTAAAGGAAACAAGGAGAAGTAAAATGAGAAAGACCAATAAGTACATCCTTTGCAATTCTCTTTCCCTCCACATATATATGTGATCTCTTCAGATTTTAAGACTTTGTTTTGATTATTCAACTAATGCCACTATGGGAGGGAGTGATGACTGTGCTCCAAAGATGTGGGCTCCTTTCCTTGGTGAAGGGTTGTTGTTGGGTCAAGCCTGTTCAACCAGAGATTACTCATTCTAGACCACCCTTTTATCAACATACAGCCATGTAACAAATTAATTCCAGACCAAAGTTGTGAAGAAGCAGGTACGTCCTCACCGTTGCTCTTCCTCTCTCTTCTGACTAGATATTAACACCTAGGGATGAACTTGGAAGCCACTTTGTTGAAGACAACAGAGCTTCTGTCAGCTACCTCCTGAAAAACTTACCGTCATCTCCTCCCTCTTCCTATCCCCCAGTATGAAGATCAGTATGAAGCTGTTACTTGAGTAACAAATAAACTTTTAGGAGATCTGTTTTTTGTTTTTTTGTTTTTAGGGCCACACCTGCGGCATATGGGAATTTCCAGGCTAGGGGTTGAATCAGAGCTACAGCTGAGGCTTATGCCATAGCCACAGCAATGCAGGATCCAAGCTGCATCTGTTACTTACACCACAGTTCACAGCAAATCTGGATCCCTACCCACTGAGTGAGGCCAGGGATCGAACCCGCATCCTCATGGATGCTATCCAGATTCGTTTCCACTGTTAAGGATGTTAAGGATCTGGTGTTGTCACTGCAGTGGCTCAGGCTACTGCTATGGCATGGGTTGAATTCCTGGCTTGGGAACTTCTGCTTGCCAAAGACACAAGCAGAAAAAAAAATAAAGTTTTACTTCATGTTAAATCATTGATATTTAGGGATTTATTTGGTTATAGCTGATAGCATTACCTGAACTAACACAATTCATTAAATTTTCCAGGCTCTTTAATGTTCTTCTCTTCCTTTCTCATTTCAGTTTTGATGCTTTGTATTAGAACTTGCTTAATTATTTGAACTTAATTTGTGAACCTGAGATTCTGCAGCTCATGGCTCACATTTTCATGGCAGAGTTATTCCATTTGTTACTCAATGAGCAAGTATTTAATAAACATGTATCCTGAGATATATGTTAAATGATATTTTGGACTATGAACAAAAATTTTTTAAATATCCATTCATAAGTGACTAACACAATGATGTTAACTACAAGAATATTAACATTGCTCATAATAGCGAAAGAAATGGAAATATATAAATATTCAAGAATAGTAAAGTGGATAACTAAGTCTATCGTGTATTTGTCTAATAAAATACTTAGAATTATTTTTAAGGGAAACTGAGTGTGAACTTTATCCGTAGGAAATTCAAGATCATTAAGACTTTTTGAGAAGATAAGTGAAATGATCAAATTATACTTTAGCAACAATAATCAGCCAGTAGTATAAAGGGTCAATTGAACTAATAAGAGAATTGTTGATGAGATGACCAGTTGCCCAGTGTTTGTTCTCCCATTCTCTTATTAGTAAGAGAATTCTGGAGTATTAGTTGATCAAATAGCAGCCCAATTAAAGTCAATATTTCCTAGGCTCCCTTGAGATAGGTGTGACCATAAAGCTCTGGCTAGGGGTTGCTGCTTTAAACAGGATATAAGGCTGGGGTGTCACACCTATCATTCTCATGTACCTCCCATTAAGACATCTTGGCCAGATGGTGAGGGCCAAACCATTGGCAGGGTAAACTGCCTTCAGATCCAAACCTATTGTTTCAAGGACCATAAGATAATAAATTAAGAAAGACAGGGCAAAATAAGCAGATCACAGATGCTAGTAATTGCCAGAGTTCTTAAGCACAAAATTTATGCTTGAGCTGCAAAATTTATGCTCTTGACACAGTAGTGCCTTTTCTCTTCCTGGATGCTCTTGATCTTCCCTCAGTCTATCACAATACCCTGCAGGCATTTCTCCTGGATGGGATTCCTTTTAAAATAAACACACAGTCAGATCCCATTGAGGTTTTTTAGAAATTAAGAGCCCTGATGTTGGGAGGTTGGAGTTCCTGCAATGAAATCCTCTCACAAATTCTCTCTTGCTCTCCACCTTTGCAGCTCCTTTGTAGCCTCACATGAGTGAGGAAGTTCAAAAGTTGCATCGGTGTTGACAGCCATGATAGTTCTACCTCTCAACTAACAATGAGATATAGCATCTTTTATTGTGCCCTAGTAGAAACTGAGACAGGACAAGTTCCATTTTAATTCACAACCCCACAAATAAGAGAAAACCACAAGCTAGACAAAGCAAACAAACCAAGAAATCAAGAAAATTTCTGTTAAGGCTATGAGAACAAAAAAAAGGTGCACTATAAGACCCACGATAAGGAATATGTCAGAACTCAGGAATAGTAAGGAATCTGCTGCTGGGAAATCAGGCATCAGGGATATGGCTCTGGATTCTGAGTTGCTGGCTCTTGTAGCTCTCAGAAGGAAAAAAAAATCTTCTCTTAGTATACCTTATTTTTCTGCTATTCACTTCACCTGGTTGAAGGTAGATGTCTCAGAACTCTCTAGTTTTTACATAGCCTCATCTTGAGGAATTAATCTAAAGTGAATTGGAATTTCTCAATCCTAATTCCAAATTCCTAAAGGACAGAATGTGAATGGCCCAGCTTTGATCAGGTACCCAATCAACTATGGGCATGAGGGCAGGAGATAAACATAGCATACTGAAACCCATCCTCTGAGTGAGGGATTGAAGGTTATGGGTCATTTAGAACTGGAGAGATACCCCAAAAGTACCTTCTTCATCTAATGGCTATAGATTATAGGAAATTGAGAGATATTGTGGAGATAGAATCAACAGGCCTTGAGGGCAATTGACTGTAAGGGAGAAAAGAAGGAATCAAAGATACTGAAGATAGAGTCAGAGTAAATCAGAGGAATAAACTAAGCGATTTAAATAGGTAATTGTTCTTTTTGGATATACTGAGTTTTAGATTCTGATATAACATCTAAACGGCAGTTGGTAAAATGCCCTAGAATTCAGAGAGAGGTAAGAGTTGGAGGTATTAATTTTTTCATTTATTTAGCTGAAGAATGGATTCTGAGTAACTTCTTTTGTGGCAGGAACTTTTTAAGCCTTGGGAATACAATGATGAACAAGACAGACAAGTTGTCTTAACTCAGATAATTGTTTCCCTCATGGTTTCATGAATAGGCTTACAAAACTCTGTGAACATCTTAAAATACTAGAAAAAATGCATATGTGCTACGGACTGTGCGTATCCTCCCAAAAGTCATATGTTGAAATCCTAACCCCACCCTCTATGTGTATTAGGAGGTGGGGCCTTTGGGAGGTGATTAGGTCTTAAGGGGGAGCCCTCATGGATGAGATTAGAGCCATTTATAAGAGACCCTAGAGAGCTCGCTTGCCTCTTCTCCATGTGAGGACACAGTGAGAAGACAATAGTCTATGAACCATAAAGCATGTCCCTCTCAGACAGAATTTGCCAACACCTTGACTTTGGACTTCCTAGTCTCCAGAACTATGAGAAATAAATATTTGCAGTTTAAATCACCTAGTCTATGGTTGGTTGTTGTTGTTGTTTGTTTGTTTGCTTGTTTAATAGCAGCCTGAATGACTAAGATAATATGTATATACTTAAGTCTATTTTTCTGGGAAAAAAAGGCCCTGGCTTCAGGGAATCTTAAAAGGGTACATGATCCCAAAGAATTAAAGAATGACAGGTGCAAAATTATGGTTAGCCATTGAAGGAAAATATATATAAAGAACAGAAGCTATTTATTGACAATGTCTTGATTAATACCGTTGTTGAGAGTGTGGAGGAATGAAGAGAAACCAGAAAAGAAGCAGTCAAAGTCAGTCTAACAATAAGATTTTGAAACATTACCCAATGTATTGTATTTTTCCTTCTTGCCAATTCCTTTTTAGCCACAGTTGACTATAAACCCTGAGGCTGAGGCTTAATGTATTAAGGAAACAAAGAATAAAGTATGTGTGTATTTTGGGTGGGGGGGGGAATCTCAGCAAGAAATAGAGTTTATTCTTTTTGAGTTCCAAAAGAAGCTCTTGAAAAAGACACTAACTTTGAAAGAGAAAGTTTTTTGTTTTTTTGTTTTTTGTTTCCATAAACCCCATTCCCTCCCCTCCCAACCCAGCACACACAGAGACACACACTCAAGAGTCTGGTGGACTCAGAGTACTCTCTTCTTTAAACTATAGACTGTAAGAATTTATGATCATCCAAGAGCAGATTTTGTACTATGAGAGAGAAGTTGGAATCCCTTCTGCATTGAGGAAAGGACAAGACAGGAAAGGAACAGGAGAAAAGATCAAGGGAGTTTAGATGCTGGTGAGAGGTGTCACCTCAGGGTCCAAATCTGAGTGGGAGACAGAAATGCCCAGATGGCTTTTGGAATTGAAAAACAAGGGGCGCCATGCTTTGTTGTTGTTGTTGTTGTTCAAGCTCTGGAAGGAGATTTATTTCCCAAGGGTCTTTTGTCACCTGGAGTAGCCAGAGGAAACTGAAAATGTTTACTTGAAGATCTAGGCAGAGTGTGGCTCGAGATAGCCTCTACCTATTCTCTCCATCTATTTCCCAACCTTTTTAGATTTCCTAGAGATTCATAAGAGATCCCAAAATGTTCTGTGTGTCTAATAAAACTAAGAAGTCATATTCTCCCAAGCAGTTACCACAAAAGATAACAGGTCAAAATGACAGGGATAAAAGAATAAAATGAGGACAGGAGAGCCTTCAGCAGAAGCAGTAGGGTGGGCAGTGAAAGCCATGAATGATCAGAGGATGTGACTGAGACTGAAAGGGTCACAGCACCAACCTCTGTGAGATAGGAGAGAGTCTGCAGAGGCAAGCCACCCAGTTTCCAGAAGCAGCCACTTGCAGAGCAAGAGACCGGGAGATAATTCCAGCAAAGACAGTCTCTCCCAGGTGAGAAGCAAAGGTAGACCCCTCAAAGCTTAGAGAAGGAAATGGAGAATGAGAGAGGCAAGAATCAATTACATGTGTGCTTTAACACAAAAAAGCTTCAGTGATCCTGATTTGATAAATTTAAGTTTTTCAACATTAATGGACATGAAAGTCACTAGGTTCACTTGGAATGAAATAAAATTTCTTATTTATTTGCTTAGCTTAAACCGTATGATGTGTAAAATTTATACCTGCTACCATAGGAAAGTCAGATGTCAGAGGAGCCTGGCAGAAAAGAGCACATGGTCAGCCCCACCAAATCCAGAGAAGATGGTTGCATTTCCTTAGAATTTTGGAATTTCCCCTCCTCCATTAACTATGCTGACCTCCTAATTGATCAGATAGTAACACTAAAAAAAGGGGGGGGGGGCGGTTAGCCAACGGGAAGTGCTGGCAACAGACTGGAAGGAGAGAGAGTAGAACATTTTTTTTCCCCATTCCTCCTCTGTTTGCCACTGCAGTTTTGGTGTTGCTGCCATGGATGTGCTATGCTGGATATTCTTCACTTATGTCGTCTGGTATCTTCTGAGTTTGGATTAAATCTCCTCAGAACTATTTCTCCTCTTCCCTGCCCTGTTATGGGCCCTAGAAGACTGACCTCTGTGGACTGTATCACCTGACTGCATTTGCCTTCTGTCTTCCAGCTGAGTTCAGTTAATGGGAGTTATCAGAAGGAGATCAAGGTGAAGGTGTTTCCTGTTACCTCCCTTTGGTGCTTTGGTTATGGTTTCCTTCCTTTGTTGATTACAACTCCTGTCAGATAGTCAGTCCCTCCTCGATAGCTCCAGTTCCCTCAGGCTCCCATAGCACTATTACCCCTCCTATACGTCTAGGGATGGAATGATTTCCCAATATTGCTGATTGAATTTTTTAACTACAACTACTTTTCTGTAAATAATACTTTCATTAAAATCATGTTAGTTAAAACATCTAAGAGGAATTCAGTTTTCTGCTGGGATCTTTACTGACACCTCTTAGAACAAAAGACATAACTGAAAGTTGAAATTTTATACTCCATTCCACAGGAGAATTGAGACAAGTGACCCTCAGGTTGAAGACTGAGAGCCAGCCAGCATCTGGAAAAGGTGGGATGGTCAGTCCCCAAGACGGGGAGATGAGCTTGAAGGGAGAAAGTCATGAGCTTGGTCACAGAAATTCACTAAGACCAAGAAATGTCTCTAAGGATATTACACTGGCAGTTCCAATCATACTGATCATCTTCCTCTGGCTTCTGGAATCCAAAGTCTTTTTTAGGTCCATACCTGTGACATATGGAAGTTCCCAGGTAGGGATTGAATTGGAGCTTCACTTGCTAGCCTACATCCAAGCTCACCCGGCCAGGGATGGAACCTGCATCCTCATGGATAATAGTCAGATTCATTTCCGCTGGGCCACAACAGGAACTCCCAAAGTCTTATTGAGTCCTTGGACTATGGAATTTCCACATTCTATAACAAAGCTCACTGTCTTCCACCCTTCCCCAGTTTATCACCATCACAATAGCAGGCTTGGACTTTGATATCACCTGCTCAGTGGGGGGCTCTTCTGACCATGCTATCTCAGGTAAGGAACCCCTTCTCATTATTCTAGTTATCAGCTAGTCTGCCTTCTTTATAAGACTTGTAAGATTTATAATTATTTTATGCCTTTGTTTACCCTTGTGACTATTGTTCCCAATAGAATGTAAGTTTCATGAGGGTAGGGGCTATGACTGATCTGTTCAACATTATATTCCTAGAGCCTAGATTAGAGCCTGGAAGATGAAATAGAATAACTCATTGAATAAGTGAATTAATGAATAAGTGAGAGAGAGGGAGAGAAAAGGGGCATGCATGGTGTATATTTACCTTTATCCCTACTAATTGTGGCAAGCTATTTAAGCCATGACTCTCTGAAACTCTCATGATGGCCCAAAAAACTCATTCTGCAAATACAGGTAAAAAGAGCTAAGAACCTTGTTAGAAAAAAATGTCTGAGGTCCAGTGAAAAGAACATAGACTTTGAACCAATAGTCATGGGGTAAATACCAGGCCCCTCAGTCAGGACATCTTTGGCCTTGGCCAAGTCATTTATTATTTCTGAGCCTCAGTTTCTCCTACCATACATGGTGGGAGAATAATTCTAACTTGACTGATTGATAAGCAAGGCACTTAGCAACAGTGTGCATTCAATAGTTGCTACTATTAATGGCAATATAATTACTCTTTAATAAAATGTTTTTACCTACATTTTCATTGGCCAACAATCATCTTATTCACAGCTATATTTATTCTGCCTATAATACTGCCTGACACTTTCAGATGTTCAATAAATATTTGCTGCATGAATGTTGAGTAAATGAATACTTGCACTTTAAAAACAATAGCTAGAGTAGATAAGATTTATCCAGGCATTCTGATAAGCACTTTTTTTTTTTTTAACAACCATACCCTTGGCATATGGAAGTTCTACACTGCAGCTATGGCAACACCACATCCTTTAACCCACTGTGCTGGGAAATGGGATGGAACCCATGCCTCCACAGGGATCTGAGCCACTGCAGTTGGATTCTTAACCCACTGCACCACAGTGGGAGCTCCCCTGATAAGTACTTTATATATCTCATCTGGTTCTATGTCTGTACCAAGTGTATACTATTTTTTTCCCATTTCATAAATAAAGGAACTGAACATTACAGAGGAAAAAATGAGTTACTAACTAAAGAATATAAATGCCTCCCCTTCCTATTCCATCAACTCCAACCTCTTAGGAGGAGGATAGCTGTCAGTAGCTTGGCACACCCCTTCCAGAAGGTTTCCGAATCATAACCTAGGTGTTTTTTAATTGGATGATAACTTATTTGGGGATTTTCACATGTCCTAAATCTAATTGCATTTTCACATGCCCTAAATCTAACTTCATTTCCAAGGCCATTTGGTGCAATTATGTACCTCTATTTTCATCCTGCATATTGCAATACGTAAGATCTTTGAACAATAATGCAGTCACTAAAAGACTACATCAGCAGAGTGAATAAATTATTAATTTTACTTATAATACATTAAAAATGTATTAAATTGAGATATCCCTGATACCTCATTTTGGTGGCTCAGCTACATCTTTAATACGTAACCAACATAATTAAAGAAGATGGGACTTGGAGTTAGATAGAGCTCGATTTGTAGCCTGGCTCCTCCTCATATTAAAGTGATCTTGTCCAACTTTCTTAGACTCCCTGAGCCCCAGTTTCTGATCTGTAAAATAGAGTTGATAACACAGTGTCACCCTGTGGCTATAGGTATTAAAGAGATAATCCATATGAAAGCAATTTGCATAGAGCCTAATGGAGAAGTTCTATGTAAATACTCAACTTTCTTCCCTTTCAGTATTTTATCTTCTGTCTTAACAATTAAGTAAGTGTTCTATATTTGGGAATTTTTCACCAATATTTTTACTTAGTCTTCAAGGTCAAGGTAAAGTACTTTAAATTCATCAGTTTGGGAGAAGCTTCTACAGCCACTGTTTTCGTTGTGATTTTTCTCAATAAACTATACCACTTACCCTTCAGATTTACACATCAGTTTTTTGTGAACAGGGCATTTACTAAAATATAAACATGGAGGAGTTCCCATCGTGGATCAGTGGTTAACGAATCCAAGGTTGCAGGTTCGATCCCTGGCCTTGCCCAGTGGGTTAAGGACAACATATTATATATAGATAAAAACTCCTGGATCTGCTAAAATCTTTCCAGAATTTAGAAGGTTTGAGTTGAATGGTTTTTCTCCCCAAGACCAGAGGTAGAAGATACATTATTTAAAACCAAATGGAAGGAGTTCCCACTGTAGCTCAGCAATAACAAGCCCGACTAGGATCCATGAGGACATGGGTTCAATCCCTGGCCTCACTCAGTAGGTTGAGGATCTGGCATTGCCGTGAGCTGTGGTGTAGGTCACAGACAGGGCTTGGATCTGGCATTGCTGTGGCTGTGGCATAGGCTGGCAGCTGGAGCTCTAATAATTCTAACCCTAGCCTGGGAACTTCCATATGCCATGGGTGGGGCCCTAAAAAGACAATAAAATAAAATGAAAAAATAAACAAAATAAAATAAAACCAAAAGGAAATGACTCGGATCAGGGCAGTCTCTGATATCTTAGGTTCATGATCTTTTATCAGAAGGATTTTTTTTTTCTGGTTGATTCATTTGTTCAAATATGTATTCAGCATCATTTGTGTATAGTGCTATGTGCAAGGTACCAAGGTGAGCAGTCTATGCCCTCAGGAAATCTCTAATCTAGAAGGAAGAGAAAGCATGTTTTGAAATAGCCTTAATGCAAGGTAAATGTGGGTAGATACCACAGGAACATTGAAACAGAGTATTACGGTATTTTGAAAAAGAAAAACAAAATCATTTCCCATTGAGGGCAGATGGAGGCACTTTTTATGTTTCGCTAATCATAAAGGAAGAGCTTAGAAGATGCTGCCATTAGGTGAGATGTTGGGAATGCATTAGTGATCTAGAATCTCAGTCGAGAGGAAAGAAAGTTTTGGTGACTGTGGTACTTCAAACCCTGGGACTTCAAAGGCTCCAAGGACACTGTCAATCATGGGTCAGTATGGGAGAGCACTTTGGTGCTCTTGGTGCATCCTCAGTTATGGCACAAGTCCACTGCATTCTAGCCATTTATTTTTCTGATTTCCTGGCTAGCTGATGAACTCCTGGAGGGCAGAGGCTGTGTCTTCCTTTTCCAATACATAGCCAGACTCTAGCAAATTACAGACACTCAACACATGATTGTGTTATGGAAAGGAAGACCTTCCAAACCAGAGAAGCCAGAAAGGAAGAATGGATTTCAATGTTGCCTGTGAGTTTAAATGCCTCATAGACAGAAGTTTCAGGGTCTGGCAGGAATAGTACGCTCAGGTCATGTAGGCAGGAGGCTGGGTCTGGACTGCTTCCAGAAGAGGCCAGAGTTGGCTGGGCTACAGTGGCACACTGAGCCCCAGGGAAGGTGAAACTATGGCATTACTCAGTCTTGCTCAGTGAAGAAAGCTCTATTCTTCTCTCTTAGCCTCTGGCTTGAGGTTAGCGGTAGTGACATGAGCCTCAAATTCAGGCATGTGGGTGTGAAGATGCCTAAATGAGGGGGGAAAAATTGGAGTGAAGTGACTCAAGAATTATAGCTTAGAGAATCCGTTGCATTTTTCTACCAAATCTTCTGGCTGCGTATTCTTCTAAAGGGGTAAGTGATAATTCTGAAAATATCTGAAATTCTAAAGGAGTAAATACATAGTTCTTTAAAAATAATATAGAAGGGTAATTTGGGGAAAGTCTGCATTCTTTTCTGTCTTCTGAAATGTAATATATGGACAAAAATATATCATTGGCCATGTAAAAACTGAGAGTCATGAAAATTTTTAAACCCTGGGGAAAATGCTATCTCCACACTTCTCTTTTTCACTATGAAATTATTTTTAGGCCTAATTGTTGGCCAATGCACAGTGCTTTCCAGAATATGAGAAAGGAGTTCATAGAAGAGACCAATACAGCAGACTATATATTCAAGAGCAGAAATTTAGTCAAGTTAAGTGTCTCTCAAATTAAGTTTCTTAGACCCCAAGTGCTATAGAAGTGCTTAACTGATAATAATAGTTAACATTTATTGAATACTTCTGTGTACCAGGCACAGTTAAACATCTTGCATATATTAACTCACTTAATCCTCACAACAACCCTATGAAACAGGTACTATTAACATGGCCATTCTACAGATGAGAAAAATTGAGGTATAGAGATTAAGCAACTTCTCAAGGCCATGCAGCCCCCAAGGGCAGAGCTAGGACTTGAATTGAAACTGGGCAGTCTAGATCCAGAGCCTGAGTTCTAAATCACTATTTTATGCTGTCTTCTGCACAGTAGATATGTCTAAGGATGTTATACAGAAATCAACTTTCAGTTGTGATGAATTATTGATTCAGTCATTATTGTTTATGTTACGATATCTGCAAAATTAGAAAGAGAATTCAGAAATTCTCTTGTACAGAATGACATGCTGTTTATGTTAAGATGCACACAATATCCTGTGTATAAATGCTAAGATTTGACATTACAAATATCAGACCTGTTGTGTGATGTGGTTTTCACAAAAAAATGCTGCTGACTTGAGTTTCAAGGCAAGAAGGTAACTAAAGAAACAAGAACCTCCAGAGACCCAAGTGTGTGTATTTGTCTCTCTGTGTGTAACTAACTTCTTTCTTTCTGCATCCATTTTTCTTTTCTTTATTCATTTTTGGCTCAGATTTTGTGGACTTGTTCAGACATTTTTTTAAATGTATTTGACCACATACACAGAAGAAGTATTCCTTTTATCTCATATCTCTGGAGTTTGTCTTCCTGCTTGAGACTCCATGGCACACCATGGCCATGGGGGAGGGGAAAAATTAAAGCAAACCAAGCTGATTAAGAAAGCCTTATGAGGAGTTCCCATTGTGGCACAGCGGAAATGAATCCGACTAGGAACCATGAGGTTGTGGGTTTGATCCCTGGCCTTGCTCAGTGGGCTAAGGATCTGGCATTGCCATGAGCTGTGGTGTAGATTGCAGACGCTGTAGTGTATATCGCAGATGCGGCTTGGATCTGGCATTGCTGTGGCTCTGGCATAGGCTGGCGGCTACAACTCCAATTAGAACCCTAGACTGGGAACCTCCAAATGCCACGGGTGCAGCCTTAAAAAGACAAAAACACATACACACACCCAAAAAGAAAGCCTTATGATTATAAAACAAAATGGAGCTATCCTCAAATCGAATGAAATGTAAATGAAAGAACATTTCCTAAAGGTTTATTTTTATGACACTTACAGTTTTATTTACATTTTATAGATCACTTTTTTCTTTATATCCAGCATTCAAGGATGTTCCTGGTAAAGTTTGAGCTTTCAAAATATTGAAAATTGTTGGTGGCTGTCTATAGTTACCCTTAACTAAAAGCTATTCTCTCATTCCTTAGGTATAGTTAAAATCCCCTTTAACACAGCCAGCAACTCAGGTATAGTTAAAATCCCCTTTAACACACACACACACACACACACACACACACACACTAAAACACTACCCCACATTAGGAGTAAGAGCAACAGAAACAGGGACAAAGTTGCAAATAAAAAAATGTGAATTTAGCATTTGCCACCAGAATCTGGAAAATAAAGGCCAAGCCAGTATGTTTTTAGGTTTATGCGAACAGATTTTATTTTACACTTTCCTCTAAGAAGCTGCAGTTTATAGACTTGAAAATTCTCTGTGTATCCAGTTTTAATGTAGTCCAGTGCATGGCAAATACAATAGAAATTAATATGAAAACCCAGTATAAACTAAATTATGGCAGCAAAGAAAAATATACAAAACATATATGCTCTGATATAATTCTATCACAAGGTGACCCTACTTTTCTTTCACTTTTTGATTTTCTATTTTCTAATAAATTGTTATGAATCCTCTATGTCCAAAAAGTTGTTTCAGCAGTTTAATAGCACAATTGTGTTCAAGTGCAATTTTTACTCTATTTATTACAACATTATAAAGGCAGACTTTTCTTTTCTTTTTTCTTTCTTTCTTTCTTTTTTTTTTTTTGTCTTTTTGCTATTTCTTGGGCCGCTCTCGCGGCATATGGAGGTTCCCAAGCTAGGGGTTGAATCGGAGCTGTAGCCACCGCCCTACGCCAGAGCCACAGCAACGCTGGATCCGAGCCGCGTCTGCGACCTACACCACAGCTCACGGCAACGCTGGATCGTTAACCCACTGAGCAAGGGCAGGGACCGAACCCACAACCTCATGGTTCCTAGTCGGATTCGTTAACCACTGCGCCACGACGGGAACTCCAGGCAGAGTTTTCTGATGATTCCCTTTCTCTCATTCTTTCTCTTTCTCTCAAACACATGCACACTCCAAATACAGTAATAAAATAAATTCCTGGCCTCTTAGTGAATTAAGGAAGTTTAGTAAAAGTCAAAGTTGTAGAAACAACATGGTAAGAAAGAGCCAAGATATAATTCATAAGATCAAAGATGTTCTTAGCTATCTCTTCCTATAACCTTCTGCAAACAAAACAAAACAAAAAAGCAATGCTCTGGATGTCATAGGAACTTTCCTCATAATGATATCAGGTAAATAATGTGGATTGGCTTAATTTTTTAAAATTTCATTTCTTCATTTTAAAAATTTTCCTAGTCTTCACTTTATTTTTCACTCTTTATTCTTAAAAGCCTGTCAGTGTCATGAATTCCACATTGTCAGTGAGAGAAGATGTGAATTATAGGGAGCAACACTTGGCACTCCTTTAATATTTTTCAGGATAGCTGAAAACTAAGAAAGCAAGGGGAGAAGATAAAATATGTAATATATTATAGTAAGCAAAAATGTATATGTGAATCAAATTATAGCTTCATTTGACAACATGTTAAAATCAGTTTCTGATTTAATAGCATTCTTTGCACTCTTTCTAAATCATTTAAAATAGTTTTTCCACCAAACATAGCACCTGAGCTAAATTCTGTGTGTATCAAGTAAATTCTTTTTCCTCATGATAACGTTAAATCAAATGTGTTTTCCTTTAGAACTTTGTGTATGTTGGAAGGCATATGAATGATTGGAAAGGGCAGGGGTAGAAAATGATAATGGTACCTGCCCCAAAGCACAATCTCAGGAGTGGTTAGGGCCTTAAAAACATAAACAGCCCTGTTGGTGATACTGTTTGTGAAAGTGTTTACTTCGGCTTTTGCCTATAAAACACCAGTAATCCAGCAAATGCCTCCCAAAGAGCTTGGACTGCCTGTCTTCAAAAAATGCCAGGACGGAAGACTTCTGTCCCTTTCCAGGTTTCTTTTTTTAAACTTCCTACCACCTAGCCTTGAGAGAAGATAAATCTGCTGGGGCAGTGATGGATTACATTGCAGAAGATTCAGAAAATTTCCAAATTCACATCTATATTACTTAAGATTATTTTTTTCTTTGTTTTTCTTTTTCTTTTTATCTCTTCCTTTCTCTGTTTCCTTTTTCTTTCCTTTCTTTTCTTTCCTTTTTAATTTTTCTATTCTGCCTGACCTCCCAAATATTCAACACTTGTAAACCAAATATGTAACTTTTACTAATGATGGTCTACCCATCAGACTATGCAAACAGCTCCCCAAAACAACTGGGTAAAAAGAGAGGAGAACCTGAAAGTATAAACTATGATGGTAGCAAAAGCACTATCTTACACTCCACTCAGGATATTTTTAATTAAATAGTTGTAATATCATTTGGAAGCTCAAACACTCATCTGAGGTTTAAGTGGATGGTTTCTTCAGGAATAAAGGGCTTCCAGTTAAAATTATTTAGGGTGTTTGAGTCAGGTCTACTTTTGGAAATAATAAACAAAAGTAATCTAAAATTGGTTTCATTTGGGGATTGTGGAGAAAGATTAGGGATATACAAATTGAAAGAAGTTAGGACCAGCTCTCTTTTTCTCTTACAAGTACTCTTTAAATTAGGATTTCTTCTGGTTTAAGAAAAAAAAATTGCCTTTTTTATGTAAAAAAAATCAGTGACTTCCATGTTGGTAATTGGCATTTTGTAGGTCATAATACATATTTTCCTGCTCTACTAAGTAAAACAAATAAGGTAGGTAACAGATACCTCTTTTGTCATTCTTCTCTAAAATTAAATGTCCCGGTTTTGCAAAGCTTTAAGAATACATATCTTGAAACTAAAATATAATTGTAAAAGAAAAATGTGTATCATAAAAACATTAAAACAAATGCATAAAAATTCATTTTACTTACTATTAAAAGCAGTTTTGTGGAAAGAAACTTGAAAATTCCACAGAGAGTTATGTGCTCAGTAATCTGCCCTGTGCAAGAAAGATGAGTCAGCAGTTCCTCTGGGAGCAAATGGCTTACTTCTGTTATTTGAATTTTCTTTTTTGAAATATTTCATCAGCATCATACGTCAACCATTTCTTCTGACATTAAATGGTACCATGGGGTGCTATAACAATCCCTGCCTCTGTACTTAGTTGATAAATAATTACATTATTTTCTCTGATTCTTCTAGATTATCACATGGCACATTTGCAGAGTTGATTACATCCATACCTCAGCCAAATGGTCAGTGTGATTATCCCTTGTTTCCAGGGAAACTTAGGATTGGAGCAGCAGAACAGCCAAAGATAAAACTTGTGGTAAATTAGTTTGACAAGCGTTTCTCAGTGTTTACTCAAAAGGTACTTTGTTATGAATGCAGGAAGAGAGTTCCATTATTACTCTGTATACCAGTGCCTTACACAATACTAGCCACAGATTCAGATTCTCAATATGCAAAATTCAGCTATCATTTATTTTCCATTCGGATAGCCCGACATGCTGCTAGGGTTATGCCAGTGTAGGCTGCCTTCACTCCAATTCACGTATGCTCTTTCTCAAGAATTAGAGTCTCCCCTACCCTGAGACAGGAGTGACAAGCCGAGTAGAGACCTGTGGCATTAATCCAACACCTCCTGGGTCTGGCTCTAGGATCAGTATTTTACATACACTATATATAGGGTTTAGTCCAAATTATTAACTTTCATTTTACAAATGAGAAAATGGGTTCAGAACTGTTTGATCTCAAAGTCCTTACTAAGGGGAACTGGGGTTAAGATTAGCATTTAAATAAATGTTACCTCAAATAAGTTAACATCATTTGATGGTGGTTGAGAAGTTACTATGTACCAGAAAAGAATTATGTGAATCTCATTAATTTTTTCTCTGTTTGCTGAAACACATGCATACTGTAAAAGGCAAGTCTTGGAATTCAGTCTTTGCAGGCCCTAACTCATACCCTCAATTACATTTTTAATCTTTAGTTTTATTAGAGAAATAAGACTCTTCCTGACTTATTTCTAACTACATTTGAAAGGATTTCTGTAAGATTTACTTAAAGTCCATGAAAGTTTGCTTTTACCTTACTTTTTTTTAAAATTAAGCTCATGTCAAACTGAAAGAGAAAGTAAGTCAGGCAAGGAAACCTCTGTGGTTTTGTTTTTTTTGTTTTTTGGTTTTTTTTTAGCACAATAACACTCAAATAGTATGTGTGCAAATAAGGCTGTGTTTTAGAGTTATCTGTAGTTTTTAAATCACAAAATTAAAAGTTCCAAATAGATTGAGATGAATACTTAGGAGAGCTATAACAAACTTTCATGAGTTTTTTTACAATAATTAAAATCCTCATATAAAAAGGGACTATAGAAATTTATAAAAAAAAATCAGTAAGACCACCATGCATAAAAATATCTACAGTTTACACAAAAGGAAATAGAAGTAGCTCAATAAAATTTTTTAAATAACTAGCATTGTTAATTAAAAATGAAAATTCAAGCAATAATGCAATTTTATTTTCTGTTAATTAGCATGATTTGTTTAGAATATATAATGCAGGTAGAAGTTTAAGTTTAAATTAGCCAGTTTTGTAAAGCAATTTGTAATTATACATCAAAGAAGTTTTAAATATGCTTCTAAGGTTCTACTTTAAGGAAACATTCTGAAATGCAAACAAATACTTAAATATAAAGACAGTCTTTTATAAAGTAAAAAATAAGGAATCTTAAATGTCCTTAAACAAGAATCACATATGAAGACCATTTAATTACAGTGGAAACTAAATTTTTATAACCTAATAATAATGTGGAAAAAACCCGAGATCTAATACTACATTACAGTATGATCTCAAGTATAGAAAATGATACTTAGAGAAAAATGTACATGACAGTAATAACAGTAGTTGTCTTTGTTTTTGAATTATTGATTACTTCTATTTTTTTGCTATGTTCTTCTGTATTTTACAAGTTTACTTTTATAATTAGAAAAAGCATGGGAGAGGAGAAAAAGCATAATTAAAGCTAAACTCTAATTACATAGGCTAAATAAGATACAGAAAGAGAAGAAGAATTGAGTCCCCAACATCTCAATTTGACCTGGATTCCTTTGTATTCCATCCAGGGTAAAAATCTAACTCAAACCAGTATTGGTTTAGTAGACCACATGGTTTGTATAATATGCTGTGACATAGTGACCACCTGAGCAAATACACTATTAGGATGCATTAGTCCAATGTCCAGAGCAAAGGAGGTGGTGGCCCAACCCACTCTGAACTCACCAGACCCTGTCTAGAGCATGTGGTTAGTGCTTTGCACCACATCTGAAGCAGAATGGTGAATAATTGAAGTCAGTCCAGGAAAGGTGGGCTGAAGTTGTAACATGTCTGGAAATCCTATGACTTCTCAACTTAAAATTCCCGCCCTCATTTCTGATTACTCTCACAATAAAGTTCAAAACTGTAAGATTCAGGATATCTTGTAAGACTCTCCCCCTTGCTCACAAAGTTCTAATCTCACATATTCTCTTTAATATATTCAGTTCCTCCTCACTTCAGAACCACTTAAGAACTGCTCCACTAGCCTAGGGTACCTTGTTTTACCCCTTCCTCCTCTGTCTCCTCCACATACGTACTTTCCTGCCTGGCCAATCCCTACATTTTTTCAGGTCTGAGATCAACTATTCTTTCCCCAGGAATACTTCTCTGGCCACCCACCTAGGAAAAAATGCCCCTTTTATACGCTCTTGTTCTCACTCTCTAGTTGTCTTTGGAAGATTATCTTTCTTATGTATGTAATTCTTGCTAGTTGGTAAACGTTATGAGGACAGTGCTATGAGTCTTATTATGTGTCTTGTCCATTCAGACCACTATAACAAAATACCATAGACTGAAACCTTAATAATTAACAGAAGTGTATTTCTTATGTTCATGGAAGCTAAGTCCAAGATTAAGGCACTGGCTGATTCAATGTCTGCTGAAGAAGCCCCTCCCTGGTTCATAGATGACTTCATGTGTCCTCACATGGTGGAAAGGGCAAGGGAGCTCTCTGAAATTTTGATTTTGTTTTGTTTTGTTTTTTGTTTTTTAGGGCCACACCTGCAGCATATGGAAGTTCCCAGGCTAGGGGTCTAATGAGAGTTGCAGCTACTGGTCTATACAGCAAGGCTGGATCCAAGCCGCATGTGTGACCTATACCACAGCTCATGGCAATGCTGATCCTTAACCCACTGAGAAAGGCCAGGGATCGAACCCGCATCCTCATGGATGCTAGTCAGGTTCATCACCACTGAGCCACAACAGGAACTCCCAAAGCCTTTTTTTTTTTTTTTTAATTAAAAAAAATTTTTTTAAGTAAAGTGTAGTTGATTTACAGTGTTGTGCCAGTTTCTGCTATACAGCAGAGTGACTCTGGAGTCCTTTCTATAAGGACTAATCCCATTCATGAGGGTTCCACTCTCATGACCTAATCATCTCCCAAACACCCCGCTTCCTAATACTATGAACATTGGGGGTTATAATTTCAACATATGAATTTTGGAGAATTGCAAACATTCAGTATATATCCCCAGAACATAGTACAGTGTCTGGCCATTTGTTGAATGAGTTCCATAAAGTACATCTGTGTGTCTTTTTTTTTTTTTGTATTTTTTGTCTTTTTGTCTTTTTTGTTGTTGTTGTTGTTGCTATTTCTTGGGCCGCTCCCGCGGCATATGGAGGTTCCCAGGCCAGGGGTTGAATCGGAGCTGTAGCCACCGGCCTATGCCAGAGCCACAGCAACTCGGGATCTGAGCCGCGTCTGCAACCTACACCACAGCTCACGGCAACGCCGGATCGTTAACCCACTGAGCAAGGGCAGGGACCGAACCCGCAACCTCATGGTTCCTAGTCGGATTCGTTAACCACTACGCCACGATGGGAACTCCTGTGTGTCTACTTTTATGGCCACCCTCCACTTTCACACCTAATTTCTCCTTAATGCTTAGAAAATGGAATTAATCTGAAAACAAAAAGAAAGGAAGGAATATGATAGGTACTTGTCACATAGACATTTTGTGTAACTCTATTCATTGGAACTAATTTCTAAAGTAATAAGAAATTTCTAAAAATTGTTAAAAACGAAATTAGCACCCTGTATGGTCATGAATTCCCTTTCATGAAATATGTGCAGGTCATATTTGGACATAAACGTGGATAGGAGTTGTAGAGGAGATTCCTATATTGGGCATTTGGATTTGATGACTCTTAGGATCCCTTCAAAGAATGATTCTATGACCTAGTAATCTCTTTGGCTGCAGAGGCACTACATGAGGGAGAGAAGAAAAAATAGGGCATGGACTAAACAAAGACAAGCTTGGGGAAGAAAAGGAACTGTAACACTGTCTCAAAACATTTGATCTCAATCATTTAGAACCTTTGCTGAGGATGGGGTTGGCAGGCCTCCCAGAGAAACCAAAACAAAGCAACCTAACAGGCCACCACAAAAGGAAAGGAGACCTAAGCTGGGAGATGAGAAGATGAAAACTCTTCATTTAGATTCACTGAGGAGAGAGGGGAATAGTGCAGGGGCAGAGAGGGGATTGGAGAGGAAAGTCAGGCTTTCAATTCACTTAAAGGCACACCTCTGAAATGAACATACTCCATAGACAGAGAGCAGTACCCTGAATCCAGAAGTCAGGGTATTCATAAACATGGCTAAAGGAATTGGGTTGAAATGTCAATGAAACTGCTTTCTGTATCTTCATTATCCTCAACCAAACTTGTGTCATCATTCTGGAATGAGCACGGCCTGCTCAGCACACCCAGGTTTATCATCTCCTTTGTATCTGCTTATTCACAGTTCAGAAATAGTCCAATGGCCTTCTTACTCTCTAATCAAAGGAATTAATGTTGAAAGGAAAACAACTTCCATTTTATTTGAGAGAAAGGCTCACACGATGTCTCTGTTTGAAATGAGAAAGTTGAAAACCGAGCTAAACTAAGGCATAGCTTCGCCTTGCTAAATGGTGATTTTGTTTTTTGTTTTTTGTTTCCAGCTGCAGTGTGGAGACTCCTGATGAAGTAGAACACGTTTTTGTCAATTTTGACTGCTGCTAAAAATTCTTAATGTTTGCTGGGTGCCTTAATGCTTGCAAGGTACTGAGTGGTTTGTACACAGTATCCTCTAAATCCTAACTATAATCTGGAAGTAGATACAATTACAGTGTCTTTTCCAGAAAAGGCCTGGAGTGGTAGGTTGCTTACCTCAAGGCTATAAGCTTATAAGGTAGAGCCTGAAAAAAGTGTCAAACATTTGATAATCACCTATTGGGAGAAGGTTAGCGTAAAAATTTAGGGATCTGCTGCTATAACAAATCCCCCTTATAGGCCTTGTTCATTGTAGACAGAGGGGGTTCTGCAAAGAAGATGAGGTTCAGAGATGGTTCAAATCTGGAGTCCGTATGTTCTCTATCACTATAAGAATTGGAAATGTGTGATAGTATTGAAATTAAGAGATGTAATATTGCATTTAACTTTATTATAAAAAATTCAAATAGTCTACAAAGTAGAGGGAATATTATAATAAAGTCTTATGTACCAACCACCTTGTCTTAATAATTGTTACAGTTTACCACATTTTCTTCATTTATTTTCTCTTTGCTAAGTTATTTGAAAGTAAACACTAGATTTTGTGACCTTTTGGTATGCCTCTAAAAATTAAAGGTATTTTCACTATTATCTATTTTACTATTACTGTTATTGTGCCTCAGAAAATTAACAATCCATATTCAGATTTCCTGCATTGTTCCCAGTTTTACCATTGGTTTTTATAATTGCTAAACTAAATACATCATGATAGTGATGAAAGCAGTTTTAAAAAACTTGCCTCTATAGACACAGTAAATGTGTGAGGGATTTGGAAGCAGGGTGAAGTGGGATCAGTATCTGGTTCCCCTATGTACTCCAGACACTCTGGAAACTCAGCCTAAGTCACCAATACTACTCTCAGACCCCACCTGGATCCGAGTTTAAATTAAAACAAAAACAAAAACAAAAACATACCATAAATCATAGCATGGCCTCTGGAATCAGACCGACCAAATTCATTACTTGTTAGGTGGGCCACTTTAGATAAGTTCACTTCTTTGTACCTTAGTTTAATTTTATATAAAAATATGAATACTAATAGTATCTACCTTACAGAATTGTTAAAAGGATTAAATGAAATAGTATGAGAATTAAGTGACACTAAACACTGTCAGGCACATAATAAGTGCTCAATAAATGTAAACCATTATTATCCACCGCCACCACCACCACCATCATCATCGTCATTATACTTATCCTAATAAGCAACTGGCTCCAAGTTAAAAACTGATCCTGTAGCTGATCAGGATGCAGGAATGATAGGAATTGAGAATTAAGATAATGGTTGGATATCAGTGATTTTATATAATTATTTTTCCAAATTCCCTTTTTATGTGGTTGTATGATCTTTTCTATAATAAGTTATTTTAAATCCACCTGCTTAGGACTGGTAAAAACAAACAACCTACAGTCTTAAGCTAGTGTCTAGCCCCTCTATGTGGACCTCCTCCAATATAGCATCCACCATCAGCCTGACTCTTTTGGCCCTTTCTAAGCCAAAATCCTCATGAACTCCATTAACTCCCACCTCTCTGCTTCAGCTTTCCTAACTTGTCTAGACTATGATCTTCAAGTCTCATTTTCTATCATTTTCTAGCTTTGCCTTTTCACCCACCCATCAGTTTAGATTCTCTTACTTTGAACTTCTCTTACATCTTCTTTCACTGTCTTATTTCTTTATTGTTTCTTAGCAGAAGAAAGTCATTTGATAAGCTTTATAGAACAACCTACTGGGATTTCCTGTTATGGCTCAGTGAAAAAGAACCTGATTAGTATCCATGAGGATGCAAGTTCAATCTCTGGCCTCACTCAATGGGTTAAAGATCCAGCATTGCCATGAGCTGTGGTGTAGGTTGCAGATGTGGCTCAGATCTGGCATCGCTCTGCCTGTAAGATAGGCAGGCAGCTGTAGCTTCAATTCAACCCCTAACCTGGAAATTTCCATATGCCACAAGTGCAGCCCTAAAAAGCAAAAAACAAAAAATAAAAACAAAAAACAACCTACTATGTGGTAGGCACTGTGGTCAGCATTGGGAATATAGAAATGAATCACACAATATCTCTACTCAAAGGAGCTCAGGATCTAACGGATCCTAGAGAAGCCCTCCATGATCTACCAGATTCCCAAAATATATTGCCTGTATACTACCTCTGGATAGCCACTAACCCAGTCTGTTCCTGCTTTAAAAGTGTGTCACAGACAACAAGACATTAGAGTCTATATTATTGATCACCATTAGAGGAGTTACATTGTATTGAATTGTATGTTTAGTTATCTATTTAAAAAATATTTCCAATTAGTCCATTCATATTTATGACTGCCATAAAAATAAATTTTGACAGTTTATGTTATGAAACCAAACCAAACTTAATGTTGGAGACTATTAGGCAGAAATGGTAGAATAAAGAATACTAAATTAGGACTGTTCCATGCCTAGCAGTCACAAAGCAAGGGAAAATTTCCAATGTAAATATAACCCTCAATTCTGCAGAATTTCTGTAAGAATTAATTATTTCTCTTTCTTCCAAACACCTATTTCTGAACCTTTGTTGGTTGCAAAAATTGTTGCTGTTGCAAAGTACTTTGCCAAATTGGATCAAGATGAAGCTCCATAAAGAGAGGAACAGAGAAACAAAACCTGTTGTGCAAGCCTCAAAGAAGATTCCCTGGAAATAAATGACCCAGCTCTTTGGATGTAACTATTCCTGTCCAATTCCAGATGCCTTCATTGGAGGTTTGGAGCTGTCACAGTCTGTCTTCCCCTCCTTCCAGCTCAGGAAGTTGGCTCCCCTTAACCTTTACTATGTACTCCTTTCATTTTTTTTTTTTTTTGTCTTTTATCTTTTTAGGGCCACACCCACGGCATATGGAGGTTTCCAGGCTAGGGGTCTAATAGGAGCTACAGCTGCTGGCCTACGCCACAGCCACAGCAACACGGGATCTGAGCCTCATCTGCAACCTACATTACAGCTCATGGCAACCCTGGATCCTTAACCTACTGAGCGAGCCCAGGGATCAAACCCTCAACCTCATGGTTACTAGTGGGGTTCGTTAACCGCTGAGCCACTACAGGAACTCATTCTTTCATTTTTGAGAGTGATTTATGAAACCTCTTGATTGATGCTGTACATAAGAAGCCTCATTCAATTTAAGGCACTAGCCTCAGTGGTAGAAAGGATGATTCAGGGAACAGGGATTCAGCAGAAGAGTTGAGAATAAAGATAATAGACAAGTGCAGATTCTGAAGCATCTAGAGTGGGCAGGGAGGAGCTGCAGGGAACAGGATACAGGCCAAATATGTGACAACTGCCTACATCCTGTCACTCATAGGTTTTCCATCCTGTGAATTGGTCTGGTTGGAGCTGGTGGTATGAATTCTGTCCCTAGTACATATATGCCCTCCCTTTTTTTCTTTTCTTAATTTAATTTTAAGACTAAGACTCAAAACATGTTGACCTATATGTTGGAACTGGCCCTAGAACTGACTGCCTAAGTTTGTGTCCCTTTCTAGCCAATGACTTTGAATAAGTTACTTAAATAGCATACCTCATGGAGTTCCTATTATGGCTCAGTGGTAATGAATCTGACTAGTATCCATGAGGTTGTGGGTTCAATCCCTGGCCCCACTCAGTGGGTTAAGGATCCATGTGAGCTGTGGTGTAGTAGCAGACATGGCTCAGATCTGGTGTTGCTGTGGCTGTGGCCTAGGCTGGCAGCTGTAGCTCCAATTTGACCCCTAGCCTGGGAATCTCTGTATGCTGTGGGTGCAACCTTAAATTAAAAAAAAAAAATCATACCACAATTTCCTCATCTGGACATAATAGTTGCATTTACTGCAAATGGACATAATAGTTGCATTTACTGCAAAGAATTATGAGGCTTACTTGTGAATGAATACAGGTAAAGTTCTTACCTATGAAAAGGGCTTATTAATTAGTTATTAAAATCTAAAATAATGTTAGCCTACAATCTGCAGCCATACTTTCCATCACAAGGAGAAAGTCCTTCTATAGTAGGACAGAATAAAGTTGACACATGGACAGAGATAGGAGAGGGCAAAAGAAAGTCTCCCCTTGAGTATTTGAGTCCTTGACCCACTCAGTTATCCTTGAGCTTCCCTCTGCCTGCTCAGGCAGTTTGCTTACATGACAGTATGTTCTTCAGTTTTCTTAAGAGACCTATAGTTGGGTTTCTGTAAATTGCAGCCAAAAAAATCTAACGTGTAGAACCTACTTTGTGACAGACACAGGGCTAAGCTCTGAGTAATTCTTATATCTTATATACTCAAATGAGTCCATTATAGACAAGGAAACTGCAACTCAAACAGCTCCCCGCTGCATTGTTACCCTACTAAAAAGGCAGCAAAGAGTGGTAGTTAGAGGAAACGCTAGAGACAGAACAACTGGGTAAAAACTCCGGCTCTATTACTTACTAGCTGGACAACTTTGGAATAGTTACTTAACCTCTCTGAGACTTCATTTCCTCACCTGAAAAGGAGAGGTATTAATAGGGCCAACTTCATAATATAATGTGAAGATTTAATGATGATTATATGTAATATATGATTATATGTAGTTCTTGTACATACTGAGAACTCAATAAATATTAGCTATTATTATCAGAAAAGCCTTTCCTAATGCCATTTATAAAACTTTCTGTCATTCTCTGACCTTCTTGGCTAGCTTTATTTTCTCTTAGATCATCATACTTGACATCATAATTTTTTATTTACTTGTTTATTGTTATTCATCTTTAACTGGAATATAAGCTACTTATCCTCAGCACCTTAAAAAGTACCTGAGATATGAAGTAAGTGCCCAATAACCATTTGAAGAATGAATACATGAACTTATCAAGGTCTTACAGCTAATTAGCAGCTAAGCTGAACAGGATTCTAGTTCAGGGCTGTTTGGATCCAAGTCAAGCACTTTCTAATATAACCACCTGAAATTTCCAAATCTGTAGGTTATTAATGTGTAAAGTGTATCATTTTAAGTATGACTTAACTAGAAACAGTATAGTGTAAAAATAAGAATGCAGAGCTTGGAGACATGAGGTCTTACCAGTTATTATCTCTGTGACCCTGGGTAATTCACTGGCTCTCATTGAACTTTATTTTCTCATCTCTAAAATGAGAATATTAAATAAGATTATTCCTATGATTTCCTCTGTTCAATTTTCTCTGATTCTATTCCAAAAATTAAGTGAGCCAAACTCATTAGCAAATAGTCTTTGTACCATGGTATATTTTTGTATTCAAAGCATTTTTCTCTGAATTTTTTCCTTCTACAGTGAATGAAAAGGGAAGTTATAAGAGAAATTACAAAGAGAATTTTTAACAGCTAACAATCTACTTGTGCTGGAAGCTACATTGATTTTTCTCTCTGAAATCACCTTCTAAAATCTGTTATTCCAGAGAAATCATTTTTGTGTGTATTTGGCTGTGACGACAAGGCCCAAATTGCAAATGAGTATTGTCACTGATGACAGAGAGAAGTGTCAAGGGACAAAGCCAAGTGGAAATCTAACTGCTCCCAAATATCTCCAGTTTTCTTAGCTCTCTCCATTAAACAGCTCTTACTCATAACATCTTTAATGTAATGTACTTTTGGAGTTCCCATCATGGCTCAGTGGGTTAAGAACTCAACTAGTATCCATGGGGATGAGAGTTCCATCCCTGGCCACACTCAGTGGGTTAAGAATCTGGCGTTGCCATGAGCTGTGGTGTAGTTCTCAGATTTGGCTCAGATCTGACCTTGCTGTGACTGTGGCATAAGCTGGCAGCTGCAGCTCCCATTTGACCCCTCACTTGGGAACTTCCATATGCCTTGAGTGTGGCCCTAAAAAAAAAAAAGAATATACTGTCAACCATTGCTACCTAGGTTAAGTGTGTCCATCACCTAGAAGTGAAGTTAGTGAGGAATCCTAGCTTACATTTCTATATTCTTTGCCACTTTCTAGTATAGAGCAAGATTCACATCAGGTGCCAGTAACTATGTATTAAAGGATTGTTCTTCTCTGGGATTCCATTTGGTCTCCCTTTTGTGCACCTCTTCTCAGTCTCCTCCATTTTACTTTCCATGTTTCATTCTGTTTCCTTCTCCTCTGCCTTTTACCTTATATCTGGAATTAAGCAAGTTTAGTGCTCTAGTCCTGACCAGGGACACTCTCATGTTCCTCAGGTGCTGTTAATGGCAGCACTCTTAAATTCTGATTTTCTAAAAGCAAACATTTATTTTCAAGATTCTGGAGAGAATGGTGGCTTGAGTGTTGGTGATGGTAAAGTGATAAATACTGAACAGCATAATGTAAGACTTAACACTATTTAAGTTTTGACTTTAAGTTCCATTTCCCAGTCCACTACTTGGGTTCTTTTCCATTCTCTTATTTTGTCACTGAAAAACTAGGCAATCCTTTCATTCCTCATATTATATCAGCAAAAGGGTTATTTCTGCAAAAATAACAGCATTAGACAAATGTATGCATTTGGTACAAACATGAAGTAATATTTTGATCATATGTGATAAATATTATCCCTAAAACAACAGAAATGTGAATGGAAAAAATACCAATATGACAACTGTTAAAATCCAGGATAATTTCTAAAATATTTAAATATATGAAGAAATACAGGCAAATGATATTTTGCCATACACAGAAATCCCATTTTGGTAAGGGTTTGGTGTTAGATAATTTGGACTGATTCCATCTCCAGTTTTTCATCGTTACAGAATTAGAGCTCTTTAACATTGAACTTGTATTATAAATGTGTCTTAAAAGATTATATTTAAAATAAGATGACAAGGCAAAGTGTGAGAATATGTTTCTTAGAATGCACTTAGCTTAGAAAACCAGAATTTGTATACCAGTAGAGAAAAAGAATGATGTCATATCGATTGGCAAGCTATGCTTTTTCTAAATGCCAAGACATCAATATCTTAACAAGAATGTATTAAAAGTTGGTTAACTAATCGGATCAGTTATTTAATCTAGCTTATTCAAAGCTTTAACAGATTAATTCTAAGACTAAAAAGAAGTACGAAACCCACTAATATTCATTACGAAACCCACTAATATTCATTACGTATTAATAATTACTTTTCATTTTTACTGCTCAGTTGCTTTTTACATATGGGAAAACTAGAATTAATTTGGTTAGGGGAATTTATTTTCAGAAACACTCTTTCTTTCTCTTCGTAAGTTTTAACAATGGGTCAAGACCAAAAATCAGTTCCTTTAGGACTTCCCATGTGGCTCACAGCACAACTACTCGGTGTTACCTCTACAGTGGCTGTGGCTCGACCCCTGGCTCCGGAACTTCCAAAAATCAGTTCCTTTAGAAAGTGCATATGATTGAATCAATAGATGTTCAGATTTCTCTTTAAATTCTTTTGGAGACCTTATGGGTATTTATACAAAATCAGGTTAGTATATATAAATTTTGAGAGCTTAAATATAAGAAAATAAGAAATGTTACAAGCTAGTGAATACTTTCAGCCCATTGCCTGTCTTTGTGGTGTTCCTGTTGTTTTTCTTAAAACTAAAACTCTCCCCCAAATATCTCCAGGTTCCATTGCAGCCCATTTTAAATTTATGAATCCAATCAAATCACTTTTGAATCTATCTCATTTTTCAGGCTGCACCTACTAAAGTTTTATGCTCTCGCAATTTATAACCTTACATGTAAAGAAAAACACTTTTGTACACATCTGAAAAACTACAATAAAAGTGGTTGGTCCTAGTATTCAGTAAGTGAATTTATTCATCATTCTGTTAAGTAGAACTCATTAACAAGTATTTATGGCCATGCAAGGTACCAAAACATTAAGTTATCAAAATGAGACCTCTGTGGCCTTTAGCATTTTAAAAGAGATAATAAATTATGGTTACCATAAATAAATCTTTGAAAACTTATAAGTTTAACATATTATAATTATTATCATCACACATATATATTCTTCCTGAATTCATCCACAAATGGCTTTTTTTTTGTTTGTTTTTGTCTTTCTCAAGCTTCATAGATTCTGGAACTCAGAGACCAAGTCTGTACCGGTTGTTATTTTTAAAATGTCAATAATCTTGCTGTTCCTAGTGTTCCCTTCCACTCATCTTCTTAGTTCTACCTTTTCACACCAGCGTGAAAACTGTTTGCCTGTTTTACAAACTGTAGGCACACATACACACACATGTGTGAATACACACATATATTTTCTTTATATTTTCTCATCCTCATTAAAGTTTTTATTTTCTATTTTTCATCTATATCCTGCTTTTATTTCCTATTCTGTTTCATGTCAACTTTCTCATTCTGTTTAAGGAAATAGTCAAAAGTGATTAAAGTGTTCTGTAAGGGGAAAGAGTGAAAAAACAACCCATTACAGAGAGCAGAGGACAAACTTGCTATGCAAAGACAGTCCACTTTTTAACCTAAAAGCAAATACTTAAACACCTAGCTAGAGATTCAGCACTAGTTCTTAAGAGAAAGTAAAAGCAGAAAAACAAGACGGAGTCTTGTGTTGGGGCTAAACATACATTCTTGGGGGTGGGGTGTATTCTTTTAAATGAAAAGGCTCAGATTGCTTTGAATTGAAATTATACAATACAAGCTTGTTCTTATCTTAGAAAGAAAATACATAATGAATTTTACTAGCTTTTTAAAGAAACTTTGACATTTGTTTCAACATAATAGGACTCATTTCAACGTTAAAATCAATTCAGGTGAACAGTGTTTAATAGTTATATAGTAAATTGTTTACATATATAGTGCATCTCAGTTTCTCTTATGGTGATTTGTTCAATTAGTAGTAATGTAAGCTGACACTGAGTATTGATTTCACAGACTTCAAGAAAACATGAGTAATTTGTCAGCAAAGTTGAACCTATCAGTAGTTCCTTAGCTGTGTGAGCTATATCAGTTTAAATGCTGTCTTTGCCATTTCCCCTGTGTCTTCTTAGTCAAGCTGCCTAGCTTAGTTGAAACTCAGCTTCCTCATTAAAATGGTGATTGTGACTTTACCTTATAGCCTTATTGTGAGGGTCACAAGTAAATAGATCTTGAACTCGTCCTGGAAGTAGAAACTCAGTAATTAGTTTTTCTTCTTCACATAAGCTAAAGAGATTGTGGGATAAAGTTTCAATGTATATCTCAGATGATAAAAACAGATTTTTAAGGATTATGTTTCATATAAGCAATAACCATGTTTTCATAACTTCAGAGCAAACAGGATACAATGAATTCATTACTTTTTTTTTACTCCAGTTAGGAACAAAAGACAGTCTCTTGTATTATTTTTTTAAGTGAAAGACGTGTTCAATAAACATTTCCATCCACAATTTCCATGGTTATATAAATCTGCATATTCAGTGAAAAATTAAAAAGGTTTTTAGGAAAGAAGTTTCCAAAAGTTAAGAACTGTTGTCAAAAGACAAAGAGAAACAAAAATATTCCATGATGTCACAGGATGGCAGCTCATCCTTTTAAGCATGATTTTGTTTTACTCCTACTCCTAAATTTAACCTCCTTTTCCCTTATTTCCCCTTTCTGACCAAAGTCTAATTATAGACTAAGGTTGATATTTATGTAAAATAAATAGAAATAATAACTTCATTTTAATTCACCTCTTGATCACTTTGTTCAGTAAATTAGGGAATTTGATACTAGAATAAAAACCTTGCTCTGGCCCTATCTATAGGGCCAAGCAAAACATCCGGCACATGGTAGGCATGCAAAAGTAAAGTGATTGACGTAGGGCTGACATGCATCTCTCTGGCTTGCACTGGTATGACCAGCTTTGTTAAACATTGATATATCTCTGTACTAGAGATAAATAGCTATTATCCTGTGGCTCTTATCCAGTGTCCCTCTTATATCCCTAGCCCCTTACCTGTGGGCATCCCCTGACCCTGGATTCAGCAATTCATGAGTTATGTCCTGACAGATTGCAGGGGTGGAGGTAGAGGGAAGTACTTTCTAGACTTCACTCTGGAACCCTGATTGCCTTCAACCCTGGTTGGCCAGTGCCCAAGCCATATTAATTGTGATATATTTTAAACATTATTTTCAATTAAATCAATATTCTATGTGTTGATTTAGCAATGGTTACCAGCCCTGATCCAACAAAGGGAGGAGAAAGTACCATATTCCAAGGTGTATAAGAGAGTAAAAGAGAAGAGGTGAAAACAGAGGGAAGGTGGGAGAGTCAGAGAAGGTGGGAAAGAAGCAGGAGGAAACCTCGTACAAGAAGATGACCACCTGCAGGGATTTGTTTCACAAAATCACCTTGCTCATGTGCATTCCATCAATTCAAACTGTCTTTCCAGTCCCGGGACGATGAGAGAAAGCTCTTTGAAAAGTATATGATACACGTCTAGAACCAGAGCTGTAATTACTATTTGCAACGCTGACACCATTGTCTGACAAAATATTGTGCCAAACATTTCCCTTCTTTTGCTCTTTATGCTGGCTTACTTTGGATAAAATAACATAGTCAGATTCATATCCAGCCCACGTGAAATCCTATTACAATGCACTCCAATGAGGAAGGGGTCTAAAGTGTCTCATTGTGCTGAGATTCCATTGTATTAAATATTGCTGAAAAGCTGGTACTTGTGAATTTTTTGGTATTTTGTTGAAAGGTTATTACACACTGTAATTTAGAAAGCCTTAAAGAACTGCTGCTGAATGTGTAAATTGCTTTTGTTTGGATTAGAGCTGAATTTTGCAATTATTGCCCTGCTAAACTCCAGAAAAGTGAAAGTTGGGTTTGATGGTTAAAAATGTTTGGGAAGTACATGCATGTTAGAATAATAATGACTTTGAGAAGTCACATATTTTTAAAAAATTATTTAACTTTTTTAAATCCAAGTTTTCTCAAACTTGGTTGACCCTCAGGTTTTGTCACGAAACACCTAATGTGGGATAGCGGGTTTGAGAAATACAAATTCTGGACCAGGGTATTCATTTTGTGTTTATAGAACACCTGCCATATGTTTGGAAATGGGCTATGCAAAGACAAATAAGGCACAGTATTGTCCCTGAAAGGCTAGAGGAGGAGATATAATGCAACTGATATGACAGAGCTGTTTTGGTTTGTTTTCTCATTTGTAGGAAAACAGAAGACAAAGCAACTGAGCAAGAAAGAAGGGAGGTTAGGACTATGTCTGGGAAAGCTTCCCTATTATAAAGGCTCACAATAAGAATATATTTATGCAAATGTCTAGTACTAGAGATTTATAAAATAGCCAGCAGGGGATAAAAGACAACCCTCTCATATATCCTCTTCTGAAATCATTTAAGATATATCCAAGCAACATAAATGCCTCCTACATCAGGTCGTTGGGTATGTCAGCATGTCTTTCTCAAGACAGGCAGCTATCATTTCAGAGAGTTTCATAGAAGGTAAGTAGTGGCCATAAAGATAATCTGCATTTTTCCTTTAAAACACATACCCACCCACAATTTGGGTCTTAATGGGACATCTACTTAGATCCCAGCTTTCTTCCCATGGCTGGACAGGGATTTAACAAATGTGCCAGGTTTCCCTGGCTGTGAACTTGTTTTTTCTTGTATCCAACATGCAAACTGGCATGGTCTTTATTAACTAGTCATTCAGTGGATGGGGAGTGGGAATGGATTGGATTCCTTGATGTAGTTCCAAAAGTTGCTGGCTTTTTCAACCTTAAAACCAACAGCCCAAAGACATCTGAAGGTCTTTGATGTGTTCTGTATAGCACCTAATACAGTAGGTGTGTAGTAGCACCATGACAGAGAAGCAGAAGGAAAATGGAACTAATAGTGTCTGTCTGTCTCTCAGAAAGAGAAATAGTGTACTCTCCACTCTACCAGGCAATTGATGTACATTATTTTGTGTAATTTTTACAACAACCATATGAGGTAGGTATTACAGTGTTTCTGCATTTTTTTCCTGTGCACAAACTGAGGAACAAAGATGTTGGGGATTTATCCCAGGTAAAGGCAGAGTGATGAGTAAAACAGGAGATCTGCTTCAAACCAACACCTAAATACATTTTCCACTGCACCACTGCAATGCTAGAATAAGAGGATGACTAAAAGACATTTTGTATCAGTCTAAAATAATCCTGGAGTTCCTGTCGTGCTGCAGCGGAAACAAATCTGACTAGGGACCATGAGGATGTGGGTTCTATCCCTGGCTTCACTCAGTGGGTTAAGGATCCGGCATTGCGTGAGCTGTAATGCAGGTCACAGACATGGCTTGGGTTTCCCCATTGCTGTGGCTGTGGCATAGGGCAACTGCTACAGCTCTGATTGGACGCTCATATGCCACACGTGCGGCCCTAAAAAAAGCAAAAAAAAAAAAAAACTAAAAAATAATCCTAATTTAGTGTGTTTAAGAGTTCTTTACTTTAGGCAAGATGTATTGACACCTTCTTTTTCCAATGAAAGTGGCTTACCATTACTTAACTTTGTTCACAATGCTTCAAAACACAGTTCATAATTTCTCTACTTTTCTCCCATATTCTTTGGAGGTCTCAGTCCAGTTCTTTTTGAATAAGGAAAAAATGGCTAGAATATAGAATGGTACTCAGAATGCTTCAATGGCTGCCCTGTTATTATGGGAGAGACATGCAGGAAGGGACAGGCTTTCTAGAATCTTTCGTTAGTTTAGGTTGACCCTTAAATATTTAGCACTTTAGAAATACTTTCATCATTGAAAATATTTTGTCCAGAATAATAGCTGATTGAAAGGCAAATTACCTTTGCTGAGATTTTTTAAGGGCACTGATATTATGTTGCAGATAATTAAAAGGAATTAAAATAAGCAATGTTTTCAAGTAGAGATTTGTTTTTAAACCTTGACATCTGAGGAACGACACAATGAAACAGGATTTAGAAGGAAGGAGGATGTATCAGTGGTTCTTAAAATAAGTGGTAGATCCTTTGAGAATCGATGAACGCTAAGAACTCTCTTTTTAGAAAAACAGAACTATACAGTCACATGTTGCATATTCAGTGGGTTTGTCAGACCCTGAAACTAATCTTAGACTCAACTAGGAGGCTTTGTTGTGGTTCTGAAAACCTTAGGGGGAAAAAAAATATCCAGAAAGAAGAAGGGTAAAGGTGATCTTATTTTTCAAGGTAACTTTGTGCCTCTATTAATCTATGATTCCAACGGCCCAGTTTTTTAATATTTCTCTAAATCCTTGCTCCAGTAATCTTGTTTCCTATTCGAGTCCTTAATAAAAATTTTAGGAGTGATAGTGATCGGAAGACTTTTGCTTTTCTCCAGCAAGAAAAGCCAGGGAACTAAAACCAGGGGATAGGAAAAGTTTATATCAACTCTGGCATTTCTCTAGTCCAGAATTTCCCAAATGTTATTACATACACATGCCACCTGGGGATCTTCTTAAAAATGCATATTCTGGTCTAGCAGATCTGAAGGTAGTATCCAGGATTCTGCATTTCTAACAAATTCCCACGTGATCCTGATTCTGCTAGTCTTTAAGCATACTTACTAAGTAGTGAGATTCTAGTAGAGGATCCAATTCTGCATCTCTACTGCAAGGCACAAAGGGGAAGACCCTCTTGTCTTCCTCTCCTGTATAACCGTGAGCTGCTCCATCTTACCATTCAACTAGAGCCTAAACTTACACAAAGCGGAGGATAGCACCAGGTGTTAGGTAAGACAGAGTGAACTGACTTTTACCCTTAGGATAAGACTGATTTGAGTTTTGTATTATATAGTTCTACTTCTGTGGTACTTGATATTTTGGTGTGTCTCAGTAAGATCTGAAGTGGATTACAAATAATGTGTATGAATGATTTATCTCTTTTGATTAGAGCAAACTTAAGATTATCCCTTTAAATCACTGCTTTTACTTGCTTTCAAGAAAAGAGCAGCAAGAGATGGAATCAGGGTTAGTGAGTACTAAGAATAACACTATTGCAGCTTAATAATTGATGCCAAGCCCATGTGTATTTGTATCATCATTGTGTGTGTTGGAGTTGAGAATGACTACTCTCCCTTCTAAGTACCAGGGCCAGCCTTTGAGTCTTCAAAATCTGAATGAGTCAAAGATAAATAAGGGCCCTGATCAGAAAGATAGGTTTATTTCTGAGCCAGAGATTAACTTTCTGTATGTTAGTAACTCATGAAAGTTTTTTGGCAGCTGGAGTTATTGATTACATTTTCTGTTAAGAAAAGTTTAGTAATCGTTCCTAAAATGGGGGTTGAACAGGCAACACTGAAAAATTAATGGAAATTGATTTAGCATTTAATAAATGTACTTATGCCTAATGGCAACTGCACAATCCAAGAATATGTCATTTCATATTTAAGGGAATAAAAACCATGAATTTGATAAACGTCTTATAAAAACCATATAAATAACAAAATTGGCGATGGCTCATTTTTTTCCATTTCAGTTTATTTCAATAATATAAATATTTATTTTACTATTCCTACTTTACAGAAGTTAGGTGAAATAGTGCTTCCACTAATTGTTTAAAGAAAAAAATACTACCATGCATATAACATTTCAAAATCAGCACGGAATAAAAGATATATGTCACATAACATTTTCAGCTTGTTCCTATTTTAACTATACTATTTACTTTGGAAAGCATGGCGTTTTTTTCTTTTAGAAATATTCACTTCCTCCTATCTACAAGCACACACAAAAAATGATTCCTTCCCACCTCTTTCTACATTTACAACTCTTATCCAGAAAGTAGCAGGCATGCAATTGAAGCCACAAAAAACTACAGATGGAAGATGAGTGTTAAAAATTGTGTAAGGACAAATGAGGAATGACAAATAATTTTCAAATTACCCCAATGTTTTACTTACCATTGTTATATTTTCTTATTTCAATTTTTATTCTTAGTTGTGGAACATTTCCAAATGTCAACAATTCATATACCCACTTTCTAGTTTTAACAGATATTAACTTTGCATAGATATCTGTTCTTTGTCTTTTTGGCAAGTTTTTTTTTTTTTTCCACTAAAAAGAAAACATTAAAAGTATTTGTCATTGTCACCAAAGAGGTGAATCATTTAAACTGAAATTATCTGTTAACTTCCATAAAAAAATTTTCAGAATTTTAAAGAATGACAGAAAGGCTTCTAATTAAGAAATTCTTTCCCATGCCCATTATTTTTGTACCAAACTTGAGTGTTCAAAAATAATACCAATAATAATAACCAAAATTCAAATTTGTTTATGGGGGAAATTTTTTCTAAATAAATCTATTTAAAATGGAATAGAAATTGTATGATTTTTTTCATACATATTGTAAATATTTTTGAAAAATATATTTTAGTTCTTATACTCTCATCTGTCCTGTACTTCATTTGTGTGGGGTGCAGGGGGTGGGTGGGTGTGATATATTTAGGTGCTAGGAGAAAATTTGGCTTATTTGTTCTTTTTAGGTACTGTTAGAAAGTAAGCAGTAGTTTATCTTTCTTTGCATGTGTAGTACCCTGGGGCAGCCCTTTTGATAGTTTAAGTGGAAGATACCAATGTTGTTTGCAACATGGGCTGTTTGTGGCTGTGTTCTATTAATCCTCGGTTTATTGTGATACTACACGTGTTTGTCTCGAAAATAGCTTGTTTGCCTCAAATCAAAGTCTAAAAGATAATTCTTTTTTCTGCAGGGGCTTAAAGTAGCTTTTTGTTTGTTTGGTAGATTTTTTTGTTTGTTTGTTTGTTTGGCTGCTCCTGTGGCTGTGGAAGTTCTCAGACCAGGGATCCAAACTGCACCACAACAGCACCCTGGGCTGCTGCAATGACACCACCAGATCCTTAACTCACTGCACCTTGAGGGAACTCCAAGATAGTTTTTTGGGGGCTGATATTTACTATTCGAGGTGAACTGGTCCTTCTTTGGCTCTTTTCTAGTCATGATATTATGATATATAATTTTAGTTAAGCAATTGTATAATCTTCTATAACACTGTTCTGGGCTTCTGTATAAAAGTTTAAAAAAATGCTTATGCTTGCTTATTCAATATGTTTTCCTATTGGGTTTGCATAAAATCTTGCCTAGTGGAACTCACTTATAATGAAATCTTTTTTCCTTTTACATATTATGTTTGAAACATAGTATTTTTGTTTAAAATTTTTTTTTAAGTCTGATGATACTATGCTTTCCATGAACAAGTTAGAGCAGTGTTTTTTTTCTCACTTCAAAGAATACTTTGAGTTTCCTGTAAACAAATTTCACTAAATATATATACATACATATGTATATATATTTAAATATATATACACATATTTCAAAGCATTTAGCTCTTTTGAGATTCATAATCTTATATCTTAGGCACATTTTTCATGATTTGCATAATACCTGAATTTTCCTTTACACTGTGACTATAAATTTTGAAAACTCAGTTTTCAAAAGTTATCAGGAATATTTTAACAGAAATAACCTTGTTAATTTTTGCTCTTTATTTCTTGGTCAAGATGGCTTGAGATTTCTGTTTTTTAAAATAGTGGTCATTAATTCAACCTGTTTTAAGCTGAAGTGCAGGTGAGTTTCTTTGATTCCTATCTACTTAATACCATTAACCATTAAATACTGCTCGCTCAACTCTATTTTATAAAGAAATTTTAAAATTTGAATCTTCCATACAGTCCTTGAGCTCAAGGGCTCATGCAAATCTAATTTCTGTAATACACCGACTGCATTTGACTTATCTTCTATAGTTGGGTAAAGAAAAGAGCCTTTAGGAAGTACCAACTCATTAAAGAATCAGATGAATATTTTTCATTTTGACTGAATGAACTTTTATATGTATTCCACCATAAATAAAATACCGCTATGAACCCTGCCTTGCTGACCTCTACCCCGTGGAATTTTTCTTTGTGGAAATTAGAATGACCTTTGCCAAAATTTAATTATATTCACACTCAGAAATAAAACCTCTGCCCCCATCCTGTATCTAGGTGCAAGGCGCCATGCTTGGCTTTTAGAGGATGTAGATAAGTAGGAGACAGCCAGAATTTCCAGCTGGGGCACCTGGGTGCATTCTCTGTACCGCTCACTATTTGCTTGAAAACTTCCAGAGATGAGCAACTACAGCTTTTACCTCCAAGGAATTTTAAACCCTAGTGGAAAGGATTAGGAAAGCACAAATCCCTCTGCTTATAAACTACAGTACTTAATATGAGTCCGCAGAGTAAAATAAAAATGTGTTTAGAGACCCCTCATTGCATTTCACAAAGCTTTCTCACCCAAAGGCTGGGCCAGTAGAGAGGTTAAGGAAGCCCTGCAATCCAAAAGAGGGCGAAATCAAATCTGAGCGCGGGTGGGCACCTGGAAAAATTGCATAGTGGAGACAGCATCTGATACAGGCCTCGAAGAACCCACAGGGTTGCGAATACAGGAGAGGCCACTCCAGATTGGAAGGTCCCCTACTTGTTCTATAGGCAGTTAGTTACACCACGGGGCCCATGCTACCAGCCAGATTTTTAGAAGACCCCTACAAATGCTGGGGTCCGACCTGGGAGGCACTTCCGCTGAGCAGTTGGCTAAGTTTAGATTCGGAGAGTGCAAGGGGGAGCTCGGACTCATGCAGGTGGGCACCCTCTTCCTTCCTTAACTTTGACTCTCCGCGAGCCGCTCCCACCAGAGGAAGGTTGCTTGGGCCATACAGACTGCAGAGGCTGCCGCTGCCCACACCAGATTCCTGCGCTTCGGAGCGCGGCTGCAATGAGGAGACCTGGGTCCCGCCCCAACCCGAAGGGGGAGGCGCAGCGCCCAGCTAGTGATTCGGGCTCAGGGAGCTTCTTCCCCACCCCCCTCCTTCCTCCTGCTGCAGCTGAGGCTGTGGAGACTGCCTGAGCGGGGGTGGGGGGCAGGGTAAGGGGCGGAGCCAGGGAGGAGTCGCGGCGTTGGCTGCCCCGGCGGCAGCAGGTGTGGACCCCACGGAGGTGCGGGACTAACCACTCCCGCCTGCGTTTGCGGGAGGCCGAGGCTCTGGGGCCAGGACTGCCTACCTGGAGGCGCTTCGTGTGCGGCTTCAACCTGCGCACAACTTGGGGCGCGGCCCGGGACGCGCAGGTTCCACGTCCGGCGCCTGGAAGAGAAAGACTCACGGCCCAAGTCGCGGCGCTAGCTCGGACCTGACCTGAGAGGAGGCGGCCTGAGGGTGGCGGGGGCTGAGGGCAAGCGGGATGGCGCCTCTGCTTGGGACCCTGGCGAGGCCGCGCGGCGCCTCCGCACTCCAGCCCGACCCTCAGGTAAGCGAGGAACGCGCGGGAAGCGGGGAGGCGGTGCATCCTTCTCCGAGTTGAAAAGGGGCTTCAAGGCCTGGAACGCGGCCGTCGGCGCTCGGGTTCGAGGGCCGCGGCGCCCGCTGGCACTCGAGCGAGGATGCTGCAGCCGGGTTCCGCGCATCCCGGGTCACAGCGGCCCTGGTTCTGCGCAGAACCGCTCCTCTTCTTGCCTAAAGAGCAGGTTGTTTCCCTGGCGGGATCTCCAAAGTCACAGGTCGGCTGCCTTCCCCTAAACCAAGAAGAGAGAACTGTGTGTCCAGGAGCAAGTAAGGGGCGAGAGCTTTCAATCAGCGATGTTTGATGAGAGCCCAGTTACGATTTAAAATTACTCCCAATTTACCACTTACTCTGCTTTCCCCTCTTAGAGTGAAGAGAAGTTAGGCGTGTGTTTTAAAACACCTTCCTGGTAGGATTAGAAGGGTTTTTTCGCCCTATAAGGTGGGGAGATGTTGCGCCGTAAAATCCTGGTATTTCCAACGGTACTTCACTTAAAAGAGCCTGCGATCCTACAGCGAGACAGTGGCAGTCGTGAAAAACACCACAGAAATGTTCACTTAGCGCCTCTTTGGCAGGGGAGAAGTTAAGGAAAACTTGAGCGTAAGTGACCCCTTAATCGGCTTCTTGCGGGTCCGTTTTGTCCCTGCGTAAGTGGTATTAGGACTAAGAATGACAGCTCAAGACCTGCACTTGGGTTGGAGCTGAGACTGTGGCTGGACACCCCTCACCTCCCGGGGACCTCTAGTTTCTGGAATAGGGCCTTTCAGCTTTCTTCACTGAAATCGTGGAATTAGGAAGATGATCCATGATCCTTTTTTCCCCCCTTCTGGAGTTTATTGCCTCTGCATTAATATGTCTCACTCATGGACAGAAATATAAACAATATTCTAGTATATACTTTTTTTTTCACTAATTACCTTTTATTTCCCCAATACAGTTTTTTTTTTCCTACTGTACAGCATGGTGGTGACCCAGTTACACATCACATGTATACATAAAGTAAGTCAGAAAGAAAAAAGACAAATACCATATGATATCACTTATATCTGGAACCTAATCTACGACACAAATGAACCTTTCCACAGAAAAGAAAATCATGGACTTGGAGAATAGACTTGTGGTTGCCGAGGGGAAGGGAGTGGGGTGGATTGGGAGCTTGGGGTTAATAGATGCAAACTATTGCCTTTGGAATGGATTACTTTGTTTTCAATAGATTTTGCTTAAATTGGTAAAAAAAAAAAAAGAATTGATTTAAAATTGACAACCAAGCTTAGGTTTATTTATTGTGGAGTTTTGTGTCTGGTTGGAAGAGGGACTGACTTTCAAGTTATTTTTCAAGCCTAGTACTCATTATTTTTTCATTGTCTCCAGACAGTAATCCTTAAGTAAAGGCCTTTATCTTGATTTTAAAGAACAAATGTAAAAATTACAGTGGTTTAAGCCTACGCATAAGAATTATAGCCATCCTCCCCTTTTAACTTGAGACAGAGCCTCATGAAAGTCCAGCAACTTCTTAAACTTAGGATGTAAGAAACCTCTTAAGTTGAATTTCAGGCTCCCAAATGAAAAATTTTTTAGTTGTGTTTATCTTCACAGAATTAACAGACTTTATGGAATGATCAGTATGTGATGGTTATTCTTTATGCCATATTAGGAATTTATTGTACGTGCAGATATTGCATTGATGGGTAAATGTGGGGAAACGTCAAGACACTTCTTTAAAAAGTACAGAGTTATTCACTGGGTAAAGCTTTATAGTTCTGAAAAGCATATATCAGAGACAAAACTTTGATAACATGGACTGTTGTCTCTTTTTGAAATTTTCAATAGGTTGTTAAGAAGGGAGGCATAAAATGCTTTATACTTTTAACATTATTTTTTAAAATATAAGTGGGAAGAAAAGGTAAGGATATTGTTTTTGACAGTGTAATAACTACATAACTAGTCTAGAAGCTATAAAGTGCTTGAGGAGATAAAATTAAAAGGTTAACATTAACATTTTGTATTGTACTATTAGAATTTTAATGAAAAGGAACTCGTAAATCTCACATACTAAAGTGAACAGTATTAAAATGAATGAAATAGAAAAAAATTTCTGCATGTGATTTTTTCCTCAGATTCAAAATATTTATTTTGGTTTGCCTTAAAATTGAAGTTACAGTTAAATTTTTTTGGTAGCTGTTTGGAATAATCCAGAGTACTTTAAATCATTTACAGGAACAATTTTCTTTATTAATAGATTTGTAAAATGGCTTTTGCTTATTAGGACATTGACATTTAATGATAGTAAATGTCATTAAATTTTTCATGTAATTGCCAGTTTTTCTTCATTTTGTGTTTTTAAGTAGTTTTAACCTATAAACACCATGAGGTCTCAACGTATTTAAACTGTAAAAAAGAAATAGATTAAATTCCTGATTATTAACATTTCAAGGTTGAAATCTAGCTTTGACCAAATGGCTTTTTGGAGACATTTTAGAAGACATATAATGGTATGAATTTTAGAGAATAATAATTTTATAGTTCTTTTTTAATTCTTTGGGATCTTATAGTGAATTAAGACTCAAAGAATCAATTATTATGTTTCAGTAGTTTTTTTTGATGTGTCTTACAGAGTGTTTCCTTGGGAGTGATCTTCCAAGTGTTTGAAAAATTGGTATGGGAAGAAGAAAGTTTATTTTTTGTTAAAACATGTTTCTGTAGACGAGAAAAAAAAAAAACTTGTATCTAGAGTAGGTCAGTCTTAAATAAGAAACAATGAAATGTGATATTTGTATTGTAAGGACTTTCACTGAGGACTTTTAAACTTTGTCCTCTTTTTAAAAATGTGAATATAAAGTAAATCAGTTATTTCATTGGTATGGTATAAGTGCCCTAGTTTGCTTGCTTTATTCATGACTATTGAGGCTTTCTCCACTTCTTATGTGAAGGGTCCAGGAAATTATCAAAATAATTTTGACAAGGATTGAGATGAAAGGGAAAAAAAATTCATGCATGATTATGGTGTACTTGTGTTTGGGTTGCAGCAAGGAAAGGGCGAAAAAGAAGAGTTTGAGATCAAAATTTATACACATTAACAAGATTCTCTAGAATCTACTTTATTATATAATTGACTTTTTAGCCAGTATGTAGTTATTGAGTGTACTAAAATATACGGTAGACACCAGAAAAAATAAATCTCAGTTGAAAATCCTTACTCGTGGCTTTATCAAATATGCAGCCTATTCTATATTGAGAATTATAGAAGTTATTCAACATTTGAGACCAATTTATAAATTAAATAGTTATAAAAGTTAATTAAATAAGTAATTTCCATCTGAAGAGAAAGGCCCCTTTTGTGGGCCTGTTTTTAACATCGCAAATAGCACCAATCCTTTGAGTAAAATAAGAATGGTTATATTAATTACAAATTATATTTTTAGGAAAGGGAAATGCAATTTTTATTGGCCTTAAAGGCATTCATGTTAAGTAGTTTTTAGCCCAGTTTCCAGTTATCTATCCGCCCTGCCTCTTAACAAAGGATCGGGTACCAAGAGATGAAAGACTGTGAGGAGAAAAATTTGAAAAACAAGCTACGTGGGTTGATCATAGTTCTGTCTTGTAAGCTTGTGTCCAGGCGAATTCAGAACCAGAAGAGAAACTCTGAGAGTCGAATTCCGGGCAGACGTTTTACACTGATTCCCGTGAGTTAGCAGTGCAAGGAAGGGAGTCCTCTGCCATTTGCAAAGCCAACTTCACATCCACAGCAAATCAAACCCACGAAATCTTTTAGTCTTAACCAGTTCAGCTCCACTTCCTTGCCAAGGGCATAACAGCTGAAGTTAAAAGACATACCCAAATGGGAAAATTAGTGCCATTTGTGTATAGGCAGTAGCCTTGTTCATATTGCTTTCAACCTAATTGGAAAGAAAAAAAAAAGCAGAGAATAGGATTTGATTTGAAGTCCTCAAGGGTGGGTAGCATGTAGGAGACCTTGGCTCAAGGATGCATTTAGGTTTTTCACTCATTTTAAATTACTTATAGTTTACATTGTAATTCTCTGGTGTGTGGGGGGATGAGGAGTGGTGTTTACTTCAGCCTCTACTATTTGAAAGAGGGGGAAAAGTACAATGGTAAATCTTAATGTGACCAAGATGATATAGCACTGGTCACATAAAAGCCCTTCCACTACTGCTGAAGTACTTCTCTGTTGGACTTTCTTCTTTGTATTGTAAATCTAAGTTCTTTGCTTAGAAGTAATGCTGATTCTGAGAAGGGTAGCAGGAAAGGAAAAGAACTATGTCTAAAAGCCAGTGCCCTCTGACAACCGACAGTTTAAGTTATCTCTGTAAAATTTCAGGTGGACTTTGGCCACATTAGTAAATTGGATATGTATGAAATATGATAAAGAAATCAGCCCAGAAAGGCCTGCTCCAGAAATTTGTGATATGTGTGCTTTTCTAAGTGATCTAAATGTGACATGCAATGATTAATCAAGACCAGTTATTATTAGACATTTGAGGTAAAGCTGTTTTGGAGTCTGAAAGTTGATGTAAGCAGAGAATTGGTCTCCTCAAAGTTAAACTGTTAAGATCTTACTAAAATAAAGTAGTCCGAGATTTTTGAATCACAGTGCATGCTTAAGTAGAAATTCAAGTCATAAAGTCATTATTGAATAACCCTGTGGGGTTCTGGTAATTTTTCCCTTCTTTAAATCTGACCTTTTGCCTATTATCTCAACTTAATTAACTTTTAAAAAAAAATAACAAGAAACAATAGACTAAAGCAATAAAGATGTGAGAGGTCTCAGTCATAAAATCTTCATGTAGTGAACGAAGCCTTTTAAATTAGGATTTAACTGGCTTTTAACTAGAATGGGTTTTTCACGTAACTAACTGGTAATACTTGACATTTCCTTTACTTATTCTGTGCCAGGACTCAAAATTGATTTCCTTTTTATAGTAAAGAGTGGAACTATGTTAAATTAAAAAACAAAAGAAGCAATTTATAGCTTATAGCCTAACTTTTAATATTCTTGTAACACTGATGCTGTTGCATGTTTGCCAGTACCCTAATAATGATAATAATTAAAATATTTATTATTTATTTTTGTTTTTGGAATTGAGATTAGGTTTTTTAATGAAAAGAGTAACATTAATTTCCACTTCAATTGAATATCTATATGCATATTAACTGTCAGTCATGACAGACAGTAGTTTGAATTATAATTTGAAGTTAAAAAATTACGAGTTAGTATCTGGACTGATGTGTGGTAAACAGCATTCTAATTGCTTCTGATAATTGGACAATTAAAATTTTATCATAGCTTTTTAACATTTGGAAACAAATTTCTAGTTTAATATCAAAGAGAGGAAAATATAAGACATCTTAATCTTGTTAAATATTAAATCAACTGACTTAACAAGATTAAGTTTTGTGATTTTCCAACAAAATATCTTTATAGATAAAAGAAACTGGGTTTTTTTTAAGTCTGGAGAAATCACAGTAAATAATGTCATGACAAAGATGATCGAAACATTTAGCTAAAGTCAGTTTTCTTTTAAAATAAATGTATTTAGTAATTGGTAAAAGCTAATGTTCTGCATTTCTTTTTTAAAAATTAATGCATTGTAGCAAAGAGACCAATGAAAATGGAAAGGTAATAATTATGAATCAGTTAATAACTTTTAAACCATTTGTTTGAAAGGTAAATCTTCCTTCTGAAGGTGTTCATTTTATTAACCGTTAAGTGTTAGTAGATATTTTTTTGAAAAATTTATTTAAGAAAATGATAAAACAGATGCATATTTCAGAAAAATAGATGTGCTGGAGAACTGTTAGCTAACCTGAAAACATAATTTATATTGAGAATATTAAACTATAAATGGAACAGCATAATTTATTTTTGTATGCTTTTATTTCAGAACACATGTCCAAGTTACTGTCTAGAACTAACAAAAACTATTTTCCAAAACCACTATGGTGGTCTACTTCATCTAGATCTTATTTCAAAAGCAAATATTAAAATGAGTCCAGCTTTTCTAATTCCCAGAGCAATAATGGTAATGACAATTATAGCTGTCTTTATTGATTATTTTCTGTGTGCTGTGCTTTGTTCGCATGCTTTATCTGTATACCTACAACAATCTTCACAGCAACCTTACAATCTAGGCGCCATGATCGTTCCTGTTTTACAGACAAGAAAACCATGGCCTGGTGAGATTAAAGGGCTCAAGCATCTGCTAAGGGGTGTGGCTCTGCAATTCAAACCAAAATCTTTCCTATTCCCACCACTCTACTCTTGGTTGCTTTGCTATACTTTGCAGTAATTAAGCAGAATATTTGTGGATCTCTTGTAAAAGACTGGGATTCACTGGTATAGCATTTTGAATGGTCTCAGTTATAGCACATATTTTTCTTTCCCTTTTAGAACTACTTCAAAGCCTTTTGTGTCCAAGTTTGGCAAAAGACATAGATGATATAGGTTGTAATGTGTGTAGTCAAAAGATATAGGTAGTGTCTTTAAAGTACTGAGCCTGATTTTTAGATGGACTGTAAATTTTCTCTGAAATCGTTTCTAAAGAATCACATAGACAATTTGTTTTTTGTTTTTTGGAACTGTAACATTGGAAATAGTTAAAACCTTTGGGATACCTAACCTATCATGGGTGTCCAGTGACTATTTTTTTTGAAATAATGAATGTGAAGGAATGAGTAAAAACATAGCATGTCTTTGCCCATGAAAGTCATAACATGCATTTGTGTGTTGACATGTAATAGGCAAGTTTGGGTAGCTTACCATTAACTGTGATGCCGGGGACTAGTCACTACACCTTCTTGAACCTCTGTTTCCTCTTTTGTGAAGTGGGAATCATTGCATCTTTCTTGGTTAATTGTTGTGAAAGTTAAATAAATGATAATTCACTTTTCTTTACTATCGCACTTGACCTTTTGTGGGGGTACAAAGCCTATTGGAGTGGCATTGTGAGGATTGAAGAAAAACCTTCAGAGCCAGCTATAAATAAGGCCTGGCTTGAGACAATGGTTTGTGTAATTGAACCCATCAGAGGAAGAGTAAAGAAATGAGGTGAAAATGGCGGTTTGCTTGTTCTGAAGTAAAGGTCTGAGCCCAGGCAGAGAGCCACAGAGGAAGGGGAATCTTTAGGGTTGACTTTAGATAAGTCACCTGGGCTGTCAGTGTGTAAACCGAGGGGACATTTCATGGCTACCTAAGAGACGCTTGAGTGTGGTCCATCTTAAAGCTCTGCTTGCAAAGTTTCAAGTGCCTCTTGTCCCTGTACCTCCTCTAGGGACCTCAGGGTGCGCTTCAGGGGAGGACACTGCCATTCCATGCACACACCCTCCTCTTTCTCTCTCTCCGACTTCCATACCCAGGTTAGCACCACATGGACCTAAGCTTTTCCTTTAGCAGTATTCTCCCTTACCCTCAGCCTCTTCCACTGCTCTCTACGATGGCAAAGGAGGTAGGGACACTTCGTTTTTATTTGGTAGAAGTTAAAGACCCTGCACTCCTGAGCAGGATAATTGCAAACGCCCCTTTCAGGGTAACATTTTTCAGTGTCTGAAACTCAGCGTATGGATACGGTAAAAGAGCAAGAGCAGAAGGCTAAAGAGTGGACTGAGGCAGTTTGCAGGCTGAAGAAAACAGGGATTAAAATGCAGAGAAACAGGAGTTTCAGTTGTTGCTCAGTGGAAAGGAAGCTGACTAGTATTCATTAGGATATGGGTTTGATTCCTGGCCCCACTCAGTTAAGGATCCAGTGTTGCTGTGAGCTGTGGTAAAGGTTGCAGACTTGGCTCTGATCTTGCACTGCTGTGGTTGTGGTGTAGGCTGGCAGCTGTACCTCCTATTTGACCCCTAGCCCGGGAACTTCCATATGCCAAAAGTGCAGCCTTAAAAATAAATAAATAAATATATAAATAAAATGCAGAGAAACAAAGGGAACTTTAATAGCAAAAAAATTAGCAAAATGAGTTCAGAGGTAAATGCAAAAATGTTAAGGACAAAATTAGACAAATTTATGTGAGACGAAAGTAAAAATGTAAAAAACAAATTGCAGAATGGAAGAATGATATTTAAATGGTAAAAGCAGTTAAAGCTCTCTGTCTTTTTTCATCTGAATTCCTCTTTTGAGACCTGTCGGAGTAGAGTGGTTATATTCCAGAAAAGCAAACCTTGTATGTGCATGGGGAAAGAGAAATTAAGAGGAGAATGATATAAAGTAATATTCTAGGACACTACTAAATCCAAATCCAAGCATTTTGAAGGAGAGATTTTTTTTTTTTTTTCATGTGAAGGTATTTTCAGTCTGTCAGGTATGGACACATATACCACAGGTATAATGCATCACAGAGAGTGAGGCATGCTTTAAATAGAAAGCACAGAGAAGGAAAGCCCTGGTATTCATCTCTTTCTCTGGATCTCTTTGAGCAAATGTCACAGACACTGTCCTCCCAGAGGCTAGGATAATTCGGGTGCTGAGATGAATTCACAATACAGACGAAGTAAGTAGGTTGTCACTATAACCCATTTGGTATCAGGCGATTGCTTATTTTTCTTTTTTTTTTTAAATTGAAGTATAACTGATTCACAATATAGTGTCAGTTTCGGGTGTACAGCAGAGTGATTCAGCTATAGGTACATATTTTTTTTCCCATATAGGCTATTACAAAATGTTAAGTATAGTTTCCTGTGCTATATTGTAGGTCCTTGTTGACTATTTCATATATATATAGAAGTGTGTATATGTTCATCTCAAACTCCTAATTTATCCTTCCCCCCCTTTCCCCTTTGGTAAAGAGAGATGTTTGATAAAAAGAAATTCTAAAGCAGTTTGCAAGTAGGAAGTCATTTTCTGTTTTTTCATCTGAAATGGAAAACAGGGACTATACAGAGTGAAAGTCACCTGAAATTTAAAGCATTTAAAGAAAAAAACCAAAACAGACATATATGTCATCAGAAATATTTCAAAAAAATCTTTGGAATCAAAAAGCTAATAAAAATAGAAACAATATGACAAACACAAGACGCTTCCAGAAATAATAACAAGTTCTGTGAGTCAAAGGGACCTGATTTAGTTGCTGGAACCTGTGACATTCTAGAAAATGACTCCTATTTATGCACAGTTATGTATGAGAGTGAACTGCAAGGAAATGAGTGGATGTTGCTTATCAGTCACCTGCTCAAACTAGCAGTTACTTCCTTAGGTAGGTTGCTGTAGACAGAAGAGTCTTTAACATTCTTTTTTGTTGTCTCCCTCCCCCACCTCAACGTCTGACATACCACCCAGGAGAGACGGACTAGGTGTGGACTTTAACATTGTGATTTCTGTTTGAGTCCCAGCTGAGCACTTAACTTCTGGCTGTGTGACTTGGACAGGTCTTCTAAAAGCTCTCTATCACTTTCCACATTTGTTCCATGGGGTGAATGCTTATCTAATACCTTCCTCCTCACAAGGCTGTGGTGAGACTCAAATGAGCTCTTATATTTTGTAAGTACACCTTGATTATTTACTGTTACAGAGAGACCTTTTTGAAATTATTTCCAGTGAGGAGAAGAAATTAATGTGATGAGTTACTTTTTTGTTCTTTTCTTTCCTCAAAGTTCTTGAGACTTCAGGACATTACCCAATACAGGGCTTCCTAATATATAGGGCTTCCTAACCTGGAGTCCATGGATTATTAGAGGACCTGTGGATAGAATTCAAGGGATTGTAAATTTAAATGCAAAAATATTTTTCTTTGTTTGCATTTTATTTGCACTAACCTCTAATTGAAACTTAGCATCTCCCTCAATTATGAATGGGGGCAAAAAGTTATAGTAGTAATTTAGCAAGACCTATGACTTTATCACCAGTAGAAATCACAGATACTTTCATATCACATTTCAGTTGTTTGAGGACATCTGGGAATATTGTTTATGTATGACACAGCTTTGACATAATGGTAGTTATAAGATACACTGCTGGGTCTTATTATTTAATGTTAATAAAGAATCATATATTACCATATTAAAATATGTTTTGATATTTAGCTACTTCAGTATACTTGGTTTCCTTTGTCATCTGGTTACTTTTATTTTATGCATTTCATCTGAGAAGGGATCCAGAGATGCAAAGAAGGTTATTATTCTGCCGGAGGGCCTGTGTGCTTCACCAGATACTAGGATTAAAAGAATTACCTGTACACTGACTGCTTAGATAGCCATGGCTGATAGTGAGAAATTTCAGTTATGCAAATTAAAGTTGCTTAAAGTTGGAATATAATGACACAATGCCCTGGACAATACAAGGCACAAATCTCTTCACCCAGTGCCACTTCTGTCTTGCATGACAGATTCAGGCCAGATCATACAGATGCACTCTGAGGCGTGAAGATCACAGGGAATGGCAAGACACATTCAGACATTCCACTTTAGGTACCTGTAGATGATGCTTGAATACCAGTCAATAAGAATGTTCATCTGGAAACCCAAACAAGAAGATTGATGTTTACATTTAATTTTTAAGGTTTATTTTGTGTTTTGCCATTGTACATTTTACTTACCAAAAAATGACAGTAACTATTACTCTTCTCCGTGGGCTTTTGTTTGAACCTCTTTCAGAGCCCTCATTTGAATGCCTTAATATATGCGCATGCTTCTCCCCAAATAGAGTTTTATTTCCTTGAGGTGGCAATCCTGTCTTCTCATGTTCTCTGCTGATTTTATTTAGCGTTTAACAAGAAATAGTTAAGTAGATTATACTGGTGAGCATTTTGAGTAGTTCAGAATTTTTTTTGTCTCCATATACTTCTGTGCTAGCCCCGCTCTCTGCTTTAAAAATTAGGGCGCATTTGCAGAAACAACAGCAACAAATAAACTGGTGTTTGTAGTGTACATCATATTACACTACATTGGACATTGGATGTTTGAGCTTCTTCAGTAATAGGAGTTTGGTGAACGATTGTCCTGGGTTTTGCCACAGCTCAACTTTGCTTGACCATGGTGTTCTTGTTATCTAATAATGCATGACTTTGAGGTCTGCTAGTGATATTCAATGTGCAGGAGAATTGGAGCCTGTGAGAACTGGAAGAGCCCAAATTCCCTTTTGCATTGGTGATTGCTGAGGCTGAGAAGGTCAGGGGATTTATTGAGGCTTTAGAGTGGGTAAGTGGTAGATTCAAGAGCTGAATCCTGTCTGTACATTCTTAGTGCATTGCCCTTTCACCACACAAACCTGTCCTTAAAGTGTGTTTGATACTATAAGATTCTACATAGGATTCTTCACTCAGGTCAGTTGTGAAAATTCTGCATGTCATATGGTATTGCTTATTAAAGATTCTGAGAAGTTCTGTAACGTAGAAACTTGTCTGATTTTAAGCACAGTTTTCCAGGTTTATTTAATCATAGAATCCTTTTATTCCCACCCCCCGGAATCTTACCTAATATGATTTCATACTTTGGGGAATCCTGCCTTGCACAATGGTGAGTTTTTGATGATAGTGATGATGGTGGTGGTGGTGATAACAACATTTACTAAGCACTTACTGTGCCATAGGCATTGTTCCAAATGCTTTACATAATAAGACTCATTTAATCCTCACAACAACCCAGTGAAACAGGTACTATTATCATCTCCATTTTATGGATGAGGAGAGTGAGGCCAGAGAGGCAGCTGTTGCTCAGTCAACAGTTTCACCTGTAAACCAAGGTTTCTCAACCTTGACACTGTTAGCATTTTGATTATATGATACGTTGTTGTGGGAGCCTGCCCTGTGCATTATAGAATGTTTAGCATCATCCTTGTCCCTTACCCAGTTGTGTCAACCAAAAATGTCTCCAGACAGTACCAGATGCCCCCTAAATTGCTTCTGGTTGAGAACCACTGCTGTAAACTTATAGCAGAAATTACTTTTTCAAATGACCTTCTTAGTAACTTTTATAGTGACTCATGATCATGATTGGGCAAATTACACATTGTAGATTCTGTGACTATAACAAGCTGTGTACACTCATGTGGGGGTGGATGTGAGTTAAACTTGACCCATGCTGCTCTCTTCTACTCTGTTTCCTTACACTACTTCTGGTAAAAGCCTAAAGGCTAAAATTGTGCTTCTGCCTGTAACTTCTTTTAACTGCCTGACATATATCCACCCCCAAATCATGTATTATTTCCATTTTATACTTCCCCTTGGACTTGACCCACATAAGTACACACACACACACGAGTCTTGTTTTTTTTCTCTATGTAATAGAGGACTTAACACATTTGAATTACTCTGCAGTAAGAACTTATGTCTGAGCCAAGATCAATAGCTGCCAAGAAAAACATACCCAGTAATGAATAATTCAAAAAGATTTGGCAAAGAAAAAATAAAGTTATATGATGAAGTATATTGCTAAGGTATTGGGTTTTATTTTTCCAGTGTGTGGTAACCTGTTAAATTCACACACTTCAAATGGATTCAAGGCTTCTGGTTATTGTTTCTTTGTAATTTAATATGCCATTTTAAGGAGCAACTGAGGTATAATAAAAGGAGCAATGAAATACCTAGGTTTCAATACTGGCTTGGCCAAACATTTACTGTGTGACCTCACCTCTTTTTTCTAAGGATTTGGTTCCCCAAAGATGGGGACTGCTATGAAGTTGATCATATTACTGAAAGGTTGAAATGAGAACACAGATGCACGAATATCCAGCCCAGGTCCTGACGTGTTAGTTTTTGTCCTCCCTTCCAGGACCAGTGTATCAAGGAACTCCACTGTGGTTTCCAACTTCATAATTCCTTTTGGTAAATCTTTAAATGCAAACCAATTGTCTTTGAAGGTAACAGAGATAACATCAAGTAGCCTGGTGCAGATAACTTTCATTATAAGAATGGGATTTGGAAAGAAAGGAGGGAACATACGGTACTCAAAACCATTAAATCATGAAAGCTTTACATTTAAAGATATAGCAAGGTAGCAGAGAGAGAGAAGGGATTCACAGAAGAACTTTAAAAGCCAAAGCTTACCCTCTCATCCTAGTGGCCATTTACTGATTCATCTTTTCAGTGGATGTTTGAGTGACTACTGTGTTCTTCACTAAGCAAGATCTAGGAATACAAAGAGAAAATAATAAGAGCTACTTTACCTCTGCACCCTATCCTCTTGGAACTTAGTGATGTGCTATGTCTATGTCCTAACTCCAGTTGATGTTTGGTGCCGAAAACACCAGTTTGGAAAGAGTCCTAAGACTTGACTGAACTCACTGGAAAGAATGCTGTGACCCATCAGTGTTGTCTGCCTTGGACAAGATAAAGGCAGTGGCAGCACAAGATTTGACAGTCCTCTGGCACAGGGATTTTTTTAAGCGTGGGTCTGACCCATTTTAGCGTATCATGAAATCAATTACGTGCATCATGATAAGCATTATTTAAGAAAGGAAATACTGAAATAACAGAATGCATTACACATAGTGATTACAAGTATTGCTTTGTGAAACTTTTGCATTTGTTATATATGTATTGTGTGACATGTCGTGATGTAAAATGCCTTTCCTACAATAGGTCCCCTAAAAAAATGTGATTCTAGTGGTTACCTGAACACTTACTTTTTCTTTGTGTTCGTACTAGTTTTGCTTTTCTGAAGTTACTTGATGTGTTTCACAATTTGTGCCCTGTTAATCAAAAACAGAACAACTCATACATTTGAGGAGTCATTCTTCCGTACATGGTATGTTTTTCTTTTGAGTCTGCTCTCATTAGAGTCTTAGTATTTTTTCTGAGGTGGTTAATAATTTTACTTATAGTCAGTTCCGCAGGAAAAAAAGTAGCCAAGTAATTAGAAGCATGGGGACTAGAATGAAACTTGCATTATATTGTAGACCATGCCAATTTAGAGCTGCGTGACCCAGAGAAACTACTTAAAATTAAAACTTGGATTCTGTGACCATCACACATACATTTATTTTTCACACATACATGCAGAAGATTGTGCTTCAGAATTCTTTGGTTACTACTTAGGGTTACATAGATTATGCTCTTCTATTGAATAGTCAGATCATCACATCACATAGTAAGAATATGTAAAAGCATCAGAGTTAAACATGAGAAGTAAAGATGCTGCTGCATATCACATGTTGGAAGCATGTCCACCATGAATGATTAAGAGCTACCAACACCATTTTGGCACTTGGACCAGCATCTGTTGGTTCTGTTTCATTCCAAAAGTGTGCAGAAATAAAGGAAAGTCTATAATAAGGATAAGAGAAGTTTCCATAGGAGGACTTTGGAAACTATGAGAAAAAAGGGTTGAGAAAAAGAGGGTAAGAAACAGGCTAATATGAAAGACTTCTCTTTTCTTTTATTCCAATGCTGGTTTCAAGCACAAAATCATCACTTTAAAGTCCCATGATGATTCTTTATAATTAAGGAAAACCCTGCTGCATGGCTAGCCTGACTGTTCCTTGGACAAGAATTAGGTATTTTAAACATGCTTTTAAAATAAGTTAATTGAAAGCACCTTGAGTTTGGAGCAAGACAGGACTGGATTTGAATCCTGGTTTTGCCATTTCTCCACTCTTTGGCCCTCAGCTGGTCACTTCACCTCTTGGAACCTCAGTCCTATTTTATGTGAAATGGATGTAATGCCATGTTTCATAGGGTAATGATCAAGAGTTACTGAGAGCTACTATAAAAAATCCTTAGCATGTGATAAGTGGCCCTCAAAAGTTCTCCTCAACCTCCTCTCCTATAGGAAAAAGTCAGATTTGGAGTGTATTTTTTATTTTAAGCAGTTTTCACATGAATATGTGGAAATTACAGACGAGAGTATTGTTTGAGAATATAAAGCAAAATGTCACAAAAGGACCTTTAATTGCAGAATTACTAAGTCTTTCACGCTTTACCTATATATTTGTAGCTCCCTGCTTTGTGACAGAGGAGAAAGGGTGCACCAAGGCCATTTCCTCCATAGTCTGGCTTACTCTCCATTACATTTCATGCCACACACCAGATAAACAAATTGTATATCATGCACATTTAATGTGAATTTGGTATTTCTTGTAGGTTAAGAGGTCTCACAAAGGACTTGCTTTTACTTCTCTGAGCTGGTTAAATAAGGCAATTAGACTATCCAGTCTAGTCCAATAAAGGTTCCATCCAAGCTTTCACATCCTAGCATTCTATAATTTTTCCTTTAGTTGAGTCATGATCTACAGTATCCCTGTTAACTTTTCTTTCAGTTTATATCTCCAAGACTTTTCAGCTTCCAGTTGGCTTGAGTGGTTACAATACCAGTGATTAAAACTATGCTGTCCTTGATGCTTCCAATCTCCACCTCCTAAAAGCCTTTGTTTTTATATCTCAATAATTTCTGATGGCCAGACTTCTTTTCAAGAAGTAATCAACCAAGTGCCAAGTGAGAAACCATACTTGTATGGCGAGCACAAAGAGATGATATATTTGTCAAAACAGGCACTAGTTATGCTTGAATTTTATAAAAACTCCTAGGAAAATGCACCTCAGTGAATGGGCACTTTAAAAAGTGGAAGTTAATTCAGTTTCCTGGGAATGACCAATCCAGAGCTGACCTTGTTTGCCCTGGCAAAATATGCTACATGATGATTTTTCTCACCATTCCAAGAGTTTTCTGCCATCTATCCATGAATGACTTTGCTCTGTATTTTCTTTTCTGCTGGCTCTTCTGTAGATTGGTGTTAAGGGTTAACTTGTCCAACCATTCATAGCTTTGCTGAACTTTTTATATGAAAATGTTCTGCTTGGTTAGTTAGGAGCATAAAAGACAGAGAAATACTAACTTTATGAGAAGGTTTTGAAATTGCCACTCTGTGTAATGTGAAACACTTCATCACCACAGTTAAAATTCTAATAGCTACTGATGAAGAAAAGAAATGTCATTCCAATAACACAAAATATAGCTATTTTATCATCTTCCTGGACTTGGGGATATTTTTATTAATTAATTTCAAATTGGCAATGGTTTATGCTATTGAAATCTATGAATTAATTTAATTTTACTTTTTAAGAGTTGATATTTTATAAGCATGATCTTTAACACAGATGATATGAAATTTTTACAGATTTCCTGGCAAAATACTGCAATTATGAGTCCTAAAGGAGTAAATACTTTTTAAAATTTTATTCACTTTGCCAGCTTCTCTCAGATCATTACAAGAAATGTGCTTTTCATTGGATTTTGGTTATAGTTTTAGGACATGCCTGCTAGGTACAGACAAAAGCTAAATAAATACTAATATGCAAAATAACATGGTTTTCTAAGTAGATCTAAGAATTTTAAATGTTTTAAGTTTTCTTAAACCTGTTGGTCATCCTTTAAAATCTTTAAAAAAAAATTTTGACACCATCAAAGTGGAGAGAAAATTTAAACAATTTGGTTTTTGCTTTTGCCAGTGGGCATTTTATGCCAATCAGGTTAGTGAATTGGAAGACTGTCAAGGGTTTGACAAGCTGAATGCAGTGAACTATTTTCTCTAGAAGCCAAACCTCCTAAATAATATTCTAGAGCAAGTTTTCTGATGTTCTCAGTCTCAACAATGTTTCCCACTTCCTCTGCAAGTGCCTCTGACCTCCATGAACAATCACCATGTACTGACTTGATAAATACACACACGCTTGCATGCACGCATGCACGCACACACGCGCGGGCGCGCGCACTGTATGAAGGCCACACAGTGCAAAGGCTTAGTATGCAGAGGTACTGGCAGAAGGGCAGGCATCTAACCTCAGCCTCACCAGTTTTTTACTTCCTACAAGGAAATCACTAGATTCTTCTAGTGACTGGGTTTTCACTTTTGGATCCCACTAGGAGTTTGTATTTTGAGAGATCATCCTTTTTAAAGTGTTAAACATTTAATTATACAATTTATCAAATTTCCACAGCGTATGGTGTTTGACAATTTGATACATAGAGAAAATAGGCTAGTTGCTAACACTTGGTTATTTGCGGTAATACGGAGGTAGCACTGTGGTTGAGTGGAGGGGTCGGCATAAAAGTCTGTGTCTCCAGGCTAGGATTTATGAGAACTGTGACTGTGATCACAGGGCCTTCAGAATCTGAGCTGGAACTTAAAAGTTTCCCCTTTGCTGCTTTTTGAGACAGTGGTTCCTTCACACCGAGAATAGTGCTTTTAAATGTGCTTAATACCTGAAAATTTTAGAGAGCAATATGTGGTATGAAAAGTGCATTTTTTTTTTTTGGCCTGATTTAGCATTTACTTGAAAGAAAGTACAGGCTACATGCTTATATCTGCACTGCCTTCTGACTTTGGGGGATATCAAAGCATGGATTAAAAAAGTAATAAAGATGCACCAAAAAATTGTAGAATGGTAGCTCCCTATGATTTTATTTTTTAAAATAATTATTACTCTTGACACGTTTTATCTTCAAAGTGCTTAGTGAATATTAATTAACTTTTTAAAAGTATAAAGGAACTCAAGTCAGCTTGCTTTTTCATAGAGAATATCCCATTGAAGTTAGGTGGTATAAGATTGAGCTATAATTGCGCTATAATAGAATTATTAAAAGATTCTTTAAAGAATGCCTGGGCTTCAAAGACTGGAGATCTAAGTGGAGTAAAGCAACATACATCTAAGAAAGTAATTTAGTTTGTGCTGAAGAAAAACTGCATTTATTGTCTTAGCCAAATAAATTTATGCCCAAATGAAGTCCCTTAATGGTGAGAGATGAACTGGGTTTAATTTGATTTCTGCATAATTCAGGAGGCTGTAGAATGACATTGACTGATATTTATATTAAACATTTGTAGATTTCGACCCACCTGGTCCTGTTATTAAAGAATTACTTTTTCCATCCTTGTTAAGTAGCAAAAATTAATAACCTCAGAACTAACCCATTCTAATAAAAAAAAGTGACTTAAAATGGTTAACATTAGAAAGCATTTTCAAAGCAACAAATACAAGTATTTATCAATAGTTACCAGATCCAGACCTTCTGTAATTTTAAAAGAATTTAATTCATATGTTGAATTTCTTAAAATATTTGTTTTCTTTGAAGGTTTACCTTTAAGGTGATTATTGCAGCATGACACACAGTGTTTCCTGCTTACTCGATCTCCAAACTGCTTACGTTTATGACATGTCCCATTCTTGCTTTCCATCTACACACTCACAGGCACACACACGCACGCAGAGTTAATGTTTAATTTTTATTATGATGAGGAAGTGCTCTGGTGGGTAAATCCAAAGCCCTGAACACCATTAATTAATCTTAATCCTTTCCATGTAATGAGAGCAACTGATAGAATACAATACAAAAAGAGGGAAAAAAGATTGCATATAAACATAAGAATAACGTAAAGCAAATAACTACCCATGAAGGTATAATTCCAGAGGTATCTAAACTAGCCCTTATTTCTCTGGGCCTCAGTTTTCTTTCTTGTAATATGATCTCAGTTTAAACAAAATAAAAAAAAAAAACAAAAATGAACTAGCTCAATCTTTGTCATATAGTATGTTTTTCATAAATGCCTACTCCCTGCCCTCAAAGTCAAGATTGTTACAAATTTCTATTTTAGGAGAAAGAGAGCAGAGCTAATTCTGTTTAGTTCCTGGCTGTTTCATGCTGAGATTATTTGCATGGACTGCTTCTCTCCTAGAAAAGTTCTATTCTGCCTTATCTGGTTTTTGAACCATTGTTTAGTCTTCACGGTCCTGCTCCGTCATTAGTTCCTCTGTGAAGCTCTCCATGACCTCTTTCCAGAAAAAAATTATCTGTCCTTTCCCTATATTTAAAAATCTTTAGCTGTTTCATTTCTTGCCTGTACTATAGTAATGTGCTATTTTTCAGTCTGCCCACTTTCTTTACTTGGTTGTTAGCTCATCAGTGCTGAACTGCTTTAGTTCTTTTAGTCTCTGAAGGTTAAGCAATAAATCTAAGTTGAGATGGAATGAAGTGAAAATCCTCACCATAATCACTAAAAGGTCTTTAAGATTCAGTTTGAAATGTAATGTAGCAACTCCTTTTTTTAAAAAAACTGTGCTCCGTTTTTTAAAAAGTTATTTTTGTCCTAATAATTAAATCAGTTTTATTGCAGAAATTTTGGAAAACATTGTTTTAATTTTTTTTTTTTTAGGGCCGCTTCCACGGTATATGGAAGTTCCCAGGCTAGGGGTCGAATCAGAGCTGTTGAATCAGAGCTGTAACTGCCAGCCTACACCAGTGTCACAGCAACACAGGATCTGAGGCAAGTCTGTGGCCTACACCACAGCTCATGCAACACTGGATCCACTGAGCAAGGCCAGGGATTGAACCTGTGCCCTCATGGATACTACTTGTGTTCGTTACCACTTAGCCACGATGGGAACTCCTGGAAAACACTTTTATTTTTAATGAAGAAAATTACAATTTATTATTTAACTCCTCAGAGATAGATATTATTAAAATTTTTATATATGCTCTCAACTTTTTACTCTAAGATAAATATATGTATATATGTATTTAAACAAAGTTGGGATTTTTACAGCCTATGCTATTTTATAACTGCTTTTTACAAAATAGTTTGTAATTATCTTCACATATTAGTAAACATTCTTCTAAGATATGGACCTACTATAATTTTTAATTGGCATATAAATTTTGTCCAGTGTTTTGTTTGTTTGCTCGTATAAATCATTCTGCAATGAACAGCATTATATACAGGTTTCACTAACATTCAGCTGGTATGGCTATACTTGTTAAAATACTGAAATCATTCTATATTGATTGAAAAGTGGTCACCACCCAGCCATCCTGAGTCCTGTCTCTCCACCCCTGCTGGACTTCTCATGGTCCACTACCTAAGGAGTAATGCCTAGCAGAGTAGGAGGCCTCTGGGACACAGGTGACATCTATTCTAATTAGTCATGGCTGTGGATATCTTTTCAAAATTGTTAATGATAGTCTTGAATCTTTGCATACATCTCTCATTATTTCTTGAAATATCTAAACGTGAACATCTTTTGCAAGCAAATATATCAGGAACCTATCCGGAAATAGATCACTCAAATTAGGATAATTCAGGTAGGGTTCAATAAAAGAATTATTTAAAGGAGAGGGGCAGAGTAAGAAGGACTTGTAAGAAGAGAGACATTTTGCACTCCTGAGCAAAGGGGTGAGGGGTGGGCCTCACCAACAAGAAGAGGGCCACTTTGAGAAGACCTGTGACTTTGGACTGAGAGTCACAGTTGATCTGTGGCAGTCCCACATAGAGCAAGCACAGGGAATTTATATCCTACTTCCCTTTCTTCTTTCCGTTGGGGCTCCCATCAGGACTCCTTGGTGCTGTCTCTAATAAGGAGTCAGAGGACTAGGAAATTGTTTATTTAGTCTGTTACAGCTCAGGTGAAGAGTTGACTGGGAGAGGTAAACCCAAAAGACAGCTGGAACATGTATAGCCTCTTTATTCCATAATGAAAATTCATCTCCAGAAAAAAATGTTTTAGGGCCTCGAATGTATGTAGGCTGTAATCTGGGTGAGTGTTGATTACATTTACTTTACAGATAGTCTGAATTGACTCATAAAGGAGTGCAATCTGGTGCAGTGGTGGGAGGGAGAAGTCACGGGAATATTGTGCACCTGGGAGATGCAAGGACGGGGAAGGCCTCTGAGGATGGAAGATCATTTTGGATAAACTCCTCCTGCCCATGGAGTTGATCCATGCTGAAGAGTGGGGGGGTGTAGGACCACAGAGAACAGAAGAATCACTGTGATTATCTTAAATTCTTTTTTAATGCTGGACCAGTAGGCCAATTCCTGATATTCATGTCACCCTGGATGTTATAAAATTACCTCAAAAGAGACCTTAGGGGACATGCAGATCATCCATAGTCGAACTGTTTTTAACAACAGAATCCTGCAGAAGCAAAATGTACAAAACTGGCAAAAGTATAGCTGCTATGATTAAGAGTGGTGAATCTTCCACTCTGCATTTTCCTCCAATTCTGCACCCCCAGAGACTTAGAGAATTTGCTGAAAGGCACACAGCTTTCTGGTGACAGAGTCACACCTAGGTCTTAGATTCTCTGATTATTGACTCCATCCTCTTATACCTACAGATAGAGCTTTCTGTGGTCATTAGGTCATTATTAATTCATCATGGAGGCTTTCCCTCATTTTTTCTCCACTCAACATTATTGGTTCACCAGCTTGTTAAGCTGCATGACGTAATCATCCATCTAGCTGAAAGCTTTCTAACTGCATATTATAATCACATGGGGAACTTATATAAACATACAGTTACTCAGGCCCTATCTCTGGAGATCTTGATTTATTCACTGTGCTATGGGCGTCCAGGCATCAGTAGTTTTTTCAAGTCAAAGGATTCTAGTTAACAGCAAGGTCTGAGAACCTGTGTTCTGCTGGAAGCTTTGAAAGCACTAGAATTCCCATACAGAAGAAGGGGTCGTTTAGCTCCAACCCCAGGCAGTAGTCTGTACCTTCAAGAGTTTTACCTTATCTCCCGGTCACTAACTGCAATTTAGAGGAAATTTGAAGAATTTCCAAATTGGAAAGTTAGCTTCTTATCTGGAAGAAAACTGTAGAAATTGGGACAAAACTGCTCACTGCTCATAATTATGCTGCTTTTAAGATACTTCATAAATCAGAAATAAATTGAGTAATTCAGCTCTATTGAGAAGCAAATACCTGTGCTTTCAAAATGTGATTGGAGCCATAGAGTTGTATTTTCCTCTGATTTATTCATTGATAATTCCATCATATACTTTAAGGAGTTATATATATGAAAGAAAAATAAATGTAGTTCTTAAACTTTAAGTTTATTGGGAAAAATGCAAATTGTAATTAGAGTGGTTATGATTTTAATGTTTCTGAAGTGGCTCAGAATTATCTTAAGTTACTGAATAAATTCTTAGTAGAATTCTAAGGCATAGTTTAAAGAGAATATTTCTAAAAAGTATACATTTCTCCCTTTCAATAAATATTATGAAAGCTTAAATGTGAACCTCTGTAATTTATGATAGGAATACCTTTCCATGTTCATTACCTAATGTTTTAAATGAAGAGCAATGAATTGTATTCTTTTGGTTTACATTTTCTTTTTACTAACCTTCTTTTGAAGTCCATGTATCTATGGTTCTGTTCTAACCATCCATTGTGTTTGAAAAGTGACTTATCACCTATTTGCTTCTTCCCAGGAAAATCCAGCCTAATTCTTTGTTTCAGGTCTTTAAAAAGTCATTTTCCTTGCCAGAGCAGATACTTATATAGAGAAAACTGAATAGTTTGCATTTTCTTCTGGATTTCAAACATGACAGACTCAAAGTTGAAATTACTTAGTTAAAGCATTCTCCATTCCTTAAGAATTTTATATTGCTAAAAGCCCAACACAACTTATGTCTCCAGAAGAGAAAGCCAATTGTAAATTAAAGCAAACGTTCTTCCTCTGTTTCTGTCTTAAAAGTGTAGCACGTGGTTATTTGCCTTAGAATGCCACATACTAATTAATGACTATCATCAGGAAGTGGAGTTATTTTGATTTTGCATTTCTTGCTTTCTTGGGTGAACATTCTCAGGCTGACATCAGTAATCAAGACATAGGGCTTTTAGTAAAAATGTAATTCCTGTCAGTACAAGCAGAAACAGAAATATGTAAATGAATCTTCACTATAATAAAAAAATATGTTTGTAGTACTATATCCCATCCCATGAGAAACTAAAATCCCAAGGGCAGGGGCTTCCTCACTGTCTGGGGGGATAAGCACTTTTTTCTGTGGTTATATCAGATTACCAAATGCTGGCAGAAAGAGTAGCATAAAAGGCGAGTGATGACAGTTTAAGTATGATGTTGCTACTGTGGCCAGAGGGCAGCCCCTTCAGTACTGCCAAGTTCATTACTGTTTGGACTTGCCTCCTTTTCACTAAAGCTGACCTTGTATCTTTGTTTCTCCAGGTTTTCTTTTGTTCTTCTTACTTTTTCTCTCTTTTGTTTCTTGAGCTTATTTGAGATTCTTGTAGGCATTTATTAGGAAAATGATTTATTCATTTTAGAAGTATTTGCAGAGCGCCAGAGTTGTTTAGAGGAAATATCTAAAAATACACACATTTACTCTTGCTCTTGTTTAATATCTATTAATATTTATCTTCCTTTGATGGATATTAAAATTAAAGAATTTTAGCCTGATGAAAACTTGGAGATATATTTAGTGAAAAGGCAGCACAACTGGAAAAACGTGGTATTAATTTATTTTTAAACAAAGTAGAACTCCTTTTCATGAATCACATTTGGGTTATAAAGCATCAGTTCTGCACATTCTCTATAAAGAGAATAAAATGGGAATGATGATGTTTACCTTTCAGGGCTTTTGAGAGGACTGAAAATAATCCAATAATAAATCTAAAAGTCTAGCATAGGGCCCTCACAGAGTAGAAACAAATGCAAGCATTGTTGCGGTTATCACTGCTGTTCTCTCCTACAGACTGTCCATCTTTCCACCCTCTACCACAGGTTACTTGTGACCTATGCCCTATGAACAACACTCCAGTCTTCTTGACATGGTTGGGTCATATTCCTTCCTAAAGCACCTTTCTGAAATCCAGCTCTTTTGGGAGCCTTGGTAGTCTCTGAGTCTGAAAACTGCCCTGTCATTATTAGTGGTTCAGGGCATTAATTTTAATTAGAGCAAAAAACCTCAGCAAAAGCATGCACTCAAATCATATTGGGCCCAGTTTGTCAGTGTGCCTTCCAGCAGCCCCAGAATTACCCACAAAGGACTGTTAAAAAAAAAAAAAAAACCAACCAACCTCCAGTAAATATAATTTAGTATTCCTTTGTTAGAATAGAGCATTCAGCAGCAGCAGCAGCAGCAGCAGCGAGACACTATCTGAGCAGCCTTGAAGATCAATTCTGGTTTGCAGGGTACACAAGGAGCATGTTAGGAGGGTGCTGATAGACTTTGGGGAACAACACTTGAAAAGGGCTGGAGACTCTGCATTCTAAGGTTATACATCTTACGGTGATAGAGATTCGAGGGCCCTTAGTTTTTGGAATACAGAAGGTTCCCCTGTAATGTGTGCTCTGTTTGAATTTGGTGGTAATTGGCTCACAGGTGACCTCTAGCATTTTTTTTGTCTTAAAAAATTGTTTTATTGGAGTACAGTTGACTTACAACATTGTATTAGTTTCAGGTGTTCAGCACAATGAAACAGTTATACATATACATATATTGATTTTTCTCATATAGGTTATTATAGAATATTGAGTAGATTTCCCTGTTTTATATTTTTATGATATGTTTAGACAATATCCCAAGTATTACTGCCATAGAGGAAAACTGCATCATTTATAGTTTTGCTGTGAATCAGTTTGGTGTATCATTCCTTTGAATTCAGAATGCTTCATTTGGATGGATCCTTTCAGAATCATGAAGCACAATGATCATTTAGGAGAGTATTTCATGGACAAAAGAAATGGTATGAACACAGTGGAGCTGGGGTTGTATCTGGCAGGCTAGGGAGATGGTGAGATGAAGCTAGACACAAAGGGAGAGCCATATTGGTGAGTAGTCAATAAAGCTGGAATTTAATATGGGAGCACAGATAGAGTACAGACTTCATGGGAAGACATGCTGATTCTGGCTGTACTACTTACTAGCAATGTGATTATAAACAAGTTACTTAACCTTTCTGAGATTTAGTTTCCTCATGCATAAAACAGATAATTTTCTCAACAACTCCAGTTTGGAGTTAGGATTTAATAAAATAATAGATGTAAAGTGTTTGACAGTATATTCTAAATTCATCCTCCCTTTAGTTAAGGCTTTAGAGGATCTAGAATATGACTTTAATGGGAAACTCAACCACAATAAAGATTTTTTTTTATTGAAGGTTAGTCTAATTACATTAGTATGTTGTTTCAGGGGTACAACATAGTGATTCAATATTTTTATAAGATTTTGTTTTTTAGGATGTGCTCTTACCAGAACTTTAAGGGCAGTGGCTATCCCGTGGTTAAAGGGGTCTCCCTTGGCTGGACTTTGGGAGATACCATATATTACTCATAACTCATTCATCTCCTGTGACTCACAATGACTCCACATTCTCTACATTTTCACGCATGAAAATACAATTTACCCACTATCAGAATGTTCTGGTCTCTTTCAAGGACTGTTGATAGGTTTGCACAGATCTATCCCAGTCTTTCATAACCCTGTCCCCTTTAAGGCCAACAGCACCCAATTTTAGATGACTAGGTAGGATTAGGGTGGCAGTCTGTGGCTATGAAATCAAGAGAAAGTACAATGACTCACACTCAAATAAAGTATTGACCCTATTGTAGAATAAACATTTTAATTTAATAAAGGACAAGTTTTTAAGGATTTAAGGACCAAAGTCTTTAGTAAAAGATGCTAGTTATCCATCTAAGCCAATGATTTTACACTGATTTAGACCAGAGTGTGGTGGCTATAACAATGTTCAAAAGGATAATTGAATCATGACCTTAAACAATTAGTTTTTTTTTTTCTTTTTCACCTGTGCCATAGCATATGGAAATTCCCAGGCCAGAGATCAAATCCGAGCTGCAGCACGGCAACACTGGATCCTTATCCCACTGCACCACAGTGGGAACTTCCTTGAACAATTACATTTTCAAAAATTGCATTAGGAGTTCCTGACGTGGCACAGTGGGTTAAGAATCTGACTTAACCAGTGATTTGGGTCTGCTGTGGAGGTACAGATTGGATCCCCAGCCCTGCATAGTGGGTTAAAGGATCAGGTGTTGCTGCACCTGCAGCATAGGTCACAGCTGCGGCTCATAGTAAATCCCTTGCCTGGGAACTTCCATATGCCATGGGTGTGACCATAAAAAATAATAATTTCATTAAATGAATTTCTAGGAAAATGGAGTTTAAGACAAATGTAAAGGAGCAAGGTAAGAGTGAATACTTTGTGTGTATGGAATGTTCTAAAATCTAGCTCAATTTTTAGGTCCATGGAAAATTTATTAAGCAGGAAAGGATTCATATTTAGTCTCTAAAAGTGACTTTAAGTATGTTTACATATGCTTTTTTCCTCCTAAAGCATAATTTCCTTTAAAGGTTAATTATAGTTCAAGAAGTTTTCAGAGCAGGACTATGTTTTGCCCTCTAAGAAAGACCCAGCATGGCTTTCCTTCAGATCATTTTGGCCACATAAGGTAAATGAACTTTTTCAGTCCAACAGCGTATGATTTAGTGTTCAAGGAACATCAATCTTCAAGTAAATTGATGCCACAGATTCTTTAAATTGAAGTTCCAGATGGTGGCTTTATACTGGGATTAACTCAAGATCTCTCTAATCAGAAGTCTACATTTTTAAAATATTTGTCCTCTTTCAGAGTTTCCTATCTCAGTGAAAGTCATCTCTGCCCATCCAAGAGCACAAGCCAGAAAAATGGTTTTTTTCTTGATTCCCCTATTTCCTTAGGCCCTCAAGTCCTCAAGCAAGTTTTCTCTGTTCTGCCTTCCAAGTATATCTGGGATCTTTTTTTCTTCTAATCCAAGCTGCCACCATCTGACTGGACAGCCTTGGTGGCTCCTGGCTTGTCTCTGCATCCTTTCTGGCCCCTTGTGTTCATTCATCATTAAAGAGCAGCCAGAGTCATCTTGCCAAACCACAAGTCTTAAAAAGAAAAAGAAAAAAAGTGTTAAAACTTTAAAAAATTAAAAAAAACACGTCTTCTCATGTTGCTTCCTTACAGCTCTTTGGCACTTTCCCATTGATCTTGATAAAATAACCCCTTACCATTCTCTTATTCAACAAATGCTGAATGACCTTTATGCTAAAGGCCTTTCATCACAATGTATCCTGGGGATGCAGAGATAAGTGAGACTGGCCTCCTACCTCACAAAACAGTGCTTAATCAAAGTTTACTCATTTATTAATAAATATTCACTGAAATCCTGTAATTTACCAGCAGAGTGCCGGAATGAATTTGGGGGCCAGTTGACTTTACTGTGCCTTTAGCGAAATGGAGGGCCTACACTGTTCTTAGAATAATTTTGACCTAGTTAACCTAAATTCAGAACACATACCTATGTGTTAAACATACTTAAACATTAGTTATGTCATCTGTCATCAAACAGTAATACTGCATAGCAAACAACCAAAAAATAAAACCAGAGAAGGTCAGCAAAAGTGTTTATTTGCTTACACATTGGAGTGGTCAGCTAAGCAGCTCTGTTCCTCATGGTTGGGTGTGCTCACATGTTGAAGTTGGTAGGCTCTTGGCTGATTTAGGCTGGCCTTGGCTGGCATAACCAGGGAGACTGCTCTATATGTCTTATTTTTCAGTAGAGTTGGCTGAGTATGTTCTCCTAATGATGGCTATGGCTCAAGAGAGAGCAGGCATGCCCAGTCTCACAGTGCTTTTAAAGCTATGTTTGCATCCTGTTTTGCTAACTCATCAAGTTGACTAAAGCAAAGTACACGGCTAACTCAAGTCAGAATGTGTACTGCAAAGTTCATGGCCAGGGTGTGAATACAGGGAGAATTGAGGCCATAATTGTAATTCATCACAATGGCATGTTTTATCTTTATACTAAGAGAATGTGCACTTTGTGCATAACTTGATTATAGACCTACCAATTAAGTTGAAATATATTGTGTTAAGGGCTCACCCCTCCCTCAGTGCCCAACTTGGGAAACTCACTATGGACAGAAACCTTGTCTTCGGTACAATGCTTGGCATATAATAGATGCCCAACAAATGTTAAAGTAACAGAATTATTGGTAGGTTAACTTCGAGCTGTTTATTTCAGATAATTCAACTTTCTCAGCCACAGCTTAATCTTCTATAAATAGAGAATAATAATGCCCACTGCAACCACCTTTCGGAAGGTTAAATAGGGGAAAAAATATAAAAGCACATGCCATTTTCTCAAAAAAGAGAGTTCCTTCTTCCTCCTGCCCCCAACCTTTCTTTCTCACTGGATAATGTGACTTTGGAGGAATAGTAAATGATTTAAACTTGACCTGTCCTAGGCAAGAAGTTGTAGTATAGAGACTCCCTATTAAAAACATCTTCCATACCTTCTAGAAGTTAGGTCCCCTTGAAGGCTTAAGACTTTGAACTGTTTATAATTTGTCTTAAACTCATTTAATGAAAAGATCAATTTCTTCCTTATGCCCATAGAGAATTTATGCAAAGAAGAAAAGCCAGTTTAGAATGGGTAGAGGGACTGTAATTTTGGGGAATGGGGCTCTTTGAGGAGAGCAAGCCTGGTAAGTACCACAGTACCTGTGTGTGTAGGGAGGTGGACATTGGACTGTCAGATGAGAGTATAAGCTCTTCCAGCAGGAAAACAGGGACTAGTAGGGAGGGCAAGGAATAAAAACCTAACCCTTTTTTGCCAGTTCCTTTTCAATTTAGTGGTTATAGCTTGGTGGTTGTTTTTGATGCCCAATAATAGATTTTCAGTTGTGTTTTATTCATATTTCTGAATTAAAATATGTTTTTTATTTATTTTTAGTTATATATTTATATGTAGTCATTATGGTTTTATAGTTATATATAATTAAATATATATAAAGAAATAAATATTCATGAAATCATATATATATATATAATAACTTTACCCTTTCTTGCTATCCTCCAGATGCAGGGCAGACACACATCTGGCTTCTATCAGTTAGAGAGTAGTTTTAAGCATATCCTGTCAAATTGTCTGTTCCCAAAAGCAATACCAACACATTCGGTGAATGTTATTTTTTTCCCCACAGTTATGTTCTTGATTGGACCACAAATTTTCCATAATACTGTACTTGAAAAATAGGACAGTCTAGCTCTTATACATAATCAGCCCCCTATCTCCAGCCATTTTTAGAAAACTTTTTTTTTTTTTAATGCAGCATTAAGTAGATTGTATTCCAGCTCTGGCAAAATACATTAAGTATTAGTTATACTACTTTTTTAGTTTCTGTGATTGGAGAACACTCAGTCTTTATATCTCTGTACTAATTGGGGATGGTATAGCTAACTGTCCCCACATGTCTGGGACACACTGTATTTGCTGCCAGAATGGTTGTAAATCAGTTATTCACAAAATGAAATCAAGTTTTTTGCTTAAAATGAATTTAGTTTGCTACAATAGTTTGAAAATTCTATAATTTGAACTTTATGTTGTTAATTATACTGCTAAAAGGTTTAGTAGGTTTGAGATGTTTAAAAAATTACTTGTTCTTCTTTTAGAAAAAAAATTGTAGGAGTTCCCGTCGTGGCGCAGTGGTTAACGAATCCAACTAGGAACCATGAGGTTGCGGGTTCGGTCCCTGCCCTTGCTCAGTGGGTTAACGATCCGGCGTTGCCGTGAGCTGTGGTGTAGGTTGCAGACGTGGCTCGGATCCCGCGTTGCTGTGGCTCTGGCGTAGGCTGGTGGCTACAGCTCCGATTGGACCCCTAGCCTGGGAACCTCCATGTGCCAAGGAAGCGGCCTAAGAAATAGCAACAACAACAACAACAACAATAACAACAAAAGACAAAAAAAAATTGTAAATACGCCCCACTTTCTCTCCAGGGCATTTCATTGGCAGTCTTTTTCAAAGTTTAATCTTAACAGTTAAAGCCTGTATTCAGGTACCCATATTTTTTTCTGCTTTACAGTTGTAACATAATTCATGGTTAGGCTGTATCTTTGCAAGAAATTTATCTGAGGTGTGTATGGTGAGGAGGTGCATTTTACCAGTGGCCTGATGGCAGCCATGATTCACTGGGTGCATCAGAGAAATTAACAAGACCCAAGTTTCAACAGCAACAACTTCTTTAATAGGGGAAGGATATGGTCTTCTTCTAGACTTTTTTTTTTCATACTTTTTTTTCATTTTTTTATTACTCAAATGAATTTATCACATCCATAGTTGTATAATGATCATAACAATCTGATTTCACAGGATTTCCATCCCACAGCCCAAGCACATCCCCCCGCCCCCCAAACTGTCTCCTCCGGAGACCATAAGTTTTTCAATGGCTGTGAGTCAGCATCTGTTCTGCAAAGAAGTTCAATCTGTCCTTTTTTCAGATTCCACATGTCAGTGAAAGCATTTGATGTTGGTGTCTCATTGTATGGCTGACTTCACTTAGCATGATAGTTTCTAGGTCCATCCATGTTGCTAAAAATGCTGGTATTTCTTCTTTTTGATGGCTGAGTAATATTCCATTGTGTATATGTACCACATCTTCTGGATCCACTCCTCTGTCAATGGACATTTAGGTTGTTTCCATGTCTTGTCTATTGTAAATAGTGCTGCAATGAACATTGGAGTACATGTGTCTTTGCAAGTCGTGGTTTTCTCTGGATAGATGCCCAGGAGTGGGATTGGTGGATCAAATGAGGGTTCTATGTTTAGTTTTCTGAGGAATCTCCATAGTGTTTTCCACAGTGGTTGGACCAATTTACAATCCCACCAACAGTGTACTAGGGTTCCTTTTTCTCCACACTCTCGCCAGCACTTTCTGTTTGTAGACTTTTGGATGATGGCCATTCTGGCTGGTGTAAGGTGGTACCTCATCATGGTTTTGATTTTCATTTCTCTAATAATGAGTGATGTTGAACATCTTATCTATGTGTTTTTTGTACATCTGTATGTCTTCTTTGAAGAACTGTCTGTTTAGATCTTCTGCCCATTTTTGGATGGGGTTGTTTGTTTTTTTGGTATGGAGCTGCAGAAGGTGTTTGTAAATTTTGGAGATGAATCCCTTGTCAGTCCATTCATTTGCAAAGATGTTCTCCCATTCTGCGGGTTGTCTTTTTGTGTTGTTAAGGGTTTCCTTTGCTGTGCAGAAACTTTGAAGTTTGAGTAGGTCCCATTTGTTTATTTTTCTTTTTTTTCTTTCTTTCTTTCTTTCTTTTCTTTTTTTGTCTTTTTGCCACTTCTAGGGCCACTCCCGCGGCATATGGAGGTTCCCAGGCTAGGGGTCAAATCGGAGCTGTAGCCACCGGCCTATGCCAGAGCCACAGCAATGTGGGATCCAAGCCGCATCTGCAACCTACACCACAGTTCACGGCAACGCTGGATTGTTAACCCACTGAGCAAGGGCAGGGACCGAACCAGCAATCTCATGGTTCCTAGTCGGATTCGTTAACTACTGCGCCACGATGGGGACTCCTATTTTTCTTTTTATTGTCAATACTCTGATAGGTGGATTTGAGAAGATGTTGCTGTCGTTTATGTCAGAGAGTGTTTGGCCTATGTTTTCCTCTAGGAGTTTGATAGTGTCTGGTCTTCTTTAATCCATTTGGAGTTTATTTTTGTGTATGGTGTTAGGGAGTGTTCTAATTTCATTCTTTTACATGTGGCTGTCCAGTTTCCCCAGCACCACTTATTGAACAAGCTGTCCTTTCTCCATTGTATAGTCTTGCCTCCTTTGTCATGGATTAGTTGGCTGTAAGTGCATGGGTTTAATTCTGGGCTTTCTATCCTGTTCCACTGATCTATATGTCTGTCTTTGTGGCAGTACTATGCAGTTTTGATGACTGTTGCTTTTTTAAATTATAAATTGAGCAATTATTTGATAGCTTACAAAAGTACATTTCTTCCTTTAAAAAAATGCAGGTAAATAAGGAACAGGAATGTAGGGCAAGTTATGTATAATCCTATCATTACCCTTTGAATTTATTTAAATAGGCTGTGTGACCTCTCAGGTGTCTCTGTATTTGCTGCATCTGGCTGCCAAATCAGATAGTGGCTAGCATTCCGTTTTCTTTTGCTTGTGCAAAATGAATCTGGAAAGTCACAAGGAATCATTGTTTTCAGATATATAATGTGTAAATGATGCAATCTACACCTGTCTCTTAATTATGAATATTAGAAATATTTTTAAAAGACTAAACTTTGGGGATAAATTTGATTTAATCAAATATCTTGATTTAGTAATCTAATCTGTATTGTATTTAGCATTAATTTTGAACCAGTGTTCTGTACTTAATGAACCAAGAATGAACAAAAAGTTCCTAAATACCTTTACAGTAATAAATCATGATCAGGAGTTCTCTTGTGACATAGTAGGTTAAGGATCTGGCATTGTCACTGCAGCAGCTCTGGTCACTGCTATGGTGAGGATGGATCCTTGGCCTGGGTACTTCTGTATGCTGTGGGCATGACCAAAAAATAAGTAAAATAAAATAAAATGCAGATTCCTTCTGGTATATTGAATGAATCAAAATCTCCAGGAATCTGTTTTTTTAAAAAAAGTATATCATGATCAATTGAATTGTGTTCTAGGAAGTCAACTAGTACCTCTTCCACCAGTTCCCTAGCCTCAGGACAAATTCGTATAGGGTCTTGGGCAATAGAACCCTCATAACCTCTTGTTGATATCCATAGTGCACATGTATAAGTGAATGTGTGTGTATATACTTAGCTCCAGACTTAGGAAACAGTGAAATTTTGTTTCTGGCAAATGCAATTAATATTAGGCAAGTGAAAGTGAGTGCGATTTTTTTTTTCTTATCTGTACCTTGGTAACTTTGTAACTAAATATTTTATCTTTATGGGTGTATCTTGGGTTCATTTTTTGATAAATAATATTAATGTTTTATTTGAAATGTATGTGAAGAGGAAAACAATTTATAATCCTATATCATCCAATTATTTTTAAATAATAAATCATTATTTAAAATAATAAATGATGTACCCTTCAAGAAAAAATTCAGTACACCCTAGGCTATGTGTGTGATTATGCATAGTTTTTCACTTACACAAAAGTTGTCACTATTCTTGTGTCTTCATCTTTTCTAAGAATGGGAGAATACTTTATTGTAAAACTGTATCATAATTTACAGTCGTAATTTACCCAATATTTAATCATTGATGGACACAACTTGTTTTCAGTTCTTTGGCTATTTAAAAGTGTTGCAGTGAACATCTTTGGACATATCATGGTGCTGTTGCAAATGTACTTGCCGATTAAGTTCCAAGCTGGGAATTGTTGGCTCAAAGGAGCACTGGTTTTAAGAGCACATAAAGCAATGAACTACACATTGCAGGGTGACAGTTTATTATTGTTTGAGTGAATCTGAGTGGCAGAAATTAACCAATAGAGTTATTAGAGTAAAAATAAAACTGTACTGAGTTACCGGAATGTACCATGGGCTGTAAATATAGTGGTAATAGCCTGTAATTAACTGTCATCAACTTTAGACTTTATGGACTTAAAATTTTTGTCAAAATTTTCCCCCCATCGTTTCACAAGCAGTCAGTAAACATTCTTGGGGCTCATTTTAGATCAAAGGCCATGAAAAAAGAAACTGGCCACAACCTTCCTGTGCTTAACTCTATCTTGAAAATTGGATGCTCTAAGAAGCTTGTGTTGTAATGTTCAGAAACTAGTTTGCATTTTCAATTAATGAGTGTGTTTTCCCTCTCTCAGGTGGAAGGGAAGATTTTGGAAAAGTAAAACACTGAAGAGGCATGGTGTGTTGCTCCTGTAACTTGGAACTGGAGAGGAGGCAAGATGCTGGCATAGCTGTTAAACTGAGAACCTGCTATGCCAACATATTGCCATCTTTCTTGTCTGACAGCAGCCATGGCCACCTGCGTGCTGCTCCTCCATGCACTGCTCCAGATGTGTGCCCTTCTTTGGATGTGGGTTTCTATGGCATGGTACTGCTCACCTCCCTGACCTCTCCTGCCACACTCTGGTCACTCCATTTTAGCCACACTGGCCTTTCTGGCTGATCCTTGAATGTATCCAGGATGGTCCTGCCTCTTTCTCCTTATTTGGGTCTCATTGAGGATACCGCCTCCTCAGGAAAGCCCTCCTGATCACACTCTTTGAAACAGCTATCATATCCTCTAGTCGCCCTTCACACCTGTACTCTGCTTTGTGTTTTCAAAATATTGGAGTTCCCGTCTTGGCTCAGTGGTTAACGAATCTGACTAGGAACCACGAGGTTGCGGGTTCGATCCCTGGCCTTGCTCAGTGAGTTAAGGATCCGGCATTGCCGTGAGCTGTGGTGTAGGTCGCAGACGCGGCTCGGATCCTGAGTTGTGTGGCTCTGGCTTAGGCCGGTGGCTACAGCTCTGATTAGATCCCTAGCCTGGGAACCTCTATATGCTACAGGTGCAGCCCTAGAAAAGACAAAAAAAAAGACCAAAAAATATATATATATCAAAATATTGACCACTACCTGAAACACACTTGTTGGCTTATTTAGTATCTTTATCTCTCTCTTTAGAATGTAAGCTCCTTGAGGGTTAGGGACCTTGTTTGTCTTCATCAACTATAGTATCCCCAGAGACTGACACACAGTAGGACCTTAATACATATTTTCGAGACTCCACCCTGACTTTATCTTGTGGGAGAGATGTCAGTCCCTTCCCATTACAAATGGCTTTGGTGAAACTCTGATTCATCAGTGGGCAGTAAAGAAATAAGTAGAGTAATAAAATTCATTGAGTAATTAAAAAAAAAATAAATTGGAGTTCCCATCATGGTGCAGAGGAAACGATTCCAACTAGGAACCATGAGGTTGAGGGTTCAATCCTTGGCCTCACTCAGTGGGTTAAGGATCCGGCGTTGCCATGAGTTGTGGTGTAGGTCACAGACGCGGCTCAGATCTGGCATTGCTGTGGCTCTGGCATAGGCCAGTGGCTACAGCTCCAATTAGACCCCTAGCCTGGGAACCTCAATATGCTGCAGAAAGCGGCCCTAGAAAAGGCAAAAAGACAATAAATAAATAAATAAATAAATAAATAAATAAATAAGCAAGCAAAAAAAAAATAATAAGTAGATGTTTAGTTCTGAGCATGCAACTCTAACTCATTAAAACCATCACAATATGCAATCAGCCATCCATGTTCAGACTGAAATTCGATCCACAATTGGTTGAAACCACAGGTGAAGAGGGCCAAGTGTGCTACACCATTTTATATAAGGAACTTGAGCATCCACGGATTCTGGTATCCATGGGGACTCTTGAAACCATTCTCCCACATATACCAAGGGATGATTGTATATATCTTTGGGTCCACTTCATGGAGGTCAGCTCATAATGGTGGGAAAAGCATGAGCTTCAGAATAAAACTTATGTTCAGTTCTCACCACTGGTGTTGCCTTTGGTGTGCTCTTGATAATCATTCAACCTTTGAGCTATAGATATGTCAGTTGTAAAATTAGGATAATACCACTAAACCCTCAGGATTCTTGAGACAAAGAAATGAGATATTTTAGCCAGATGATTCTTACCTCTTGTCTAAAAAGTTAGTGTATCAAATTCCTGAGGTATGTGTAGAAGTCGTGGACACAAAACAAATGTTCTTTTACTACCAAGAAAAGAAAGTTAACTTTTCTTTAGCAAGAAACAGGTAATCAGCTATGGAGTGTTTGTAAGAGCTCTATGAAAACTATAGTCCACGTGGAATTATTTGTTTTGACACAGATCTTGAAAGGCCAAGGAATTAATTATTCAACATCTCAGATTCTTCTCAGTTATTTCTCATTCCTCTACCTTTTATTTCTAGAGTGGCTCATTGTCTGTAGATATCTTTTAAAAACAACTGTTTGCAGATTCATTTTTATAGAATAAGAATATTTAATAAGTACTGTTTAGTGTTCATGTTTTTAAGCATTCAAGTTTTAGTAGAACAGGTTTGCTTTGAATAAACTAAATTATATTTTAATTTTGATGCTTTTCCAAGAAATAAAAGAAGTCAGTACTCATGACTCATTTATTATTACTTACTCATGGTCTTATAACATCCAGGAAGTGTTTATTATACCTTTTGTCGTAGAGTGTATTAATCTGAGCTCTGAATTTGACAAAAATACATAGCACAAAGTATGGCAGTTTTAGTCTACAAGTCTTATAAAATTTCTGTTGATACCTGAGGGTAATTAGGTTAGAGACATCATTTAAAATTCAATGCAATAATTAAGTATCTAAAGCAGTATTATGCTATTTTCCTAATCTGAAGTATCTACAGATTTATCATCTTAGTCTTGATATAGTTTGTGTATTCATCACCTTATTTTCTTCGAATTCTTCAAGTTTTCAGCCAGAAAGAAGTGCACAGAACAGCAGCCCTGGAGGGTCATTATGTAAGCTAGTATTACCCATGAAGACCTTTAAGAACACACAGTGCCTAAAGCTAAAAACTGAGATCCACATCATGCTACTTATTCTTTGTCTTGCTGGTAAAGAAAATTGGTGCAGAATCAATAGACTGGGACATTCAGCCTATTCTAGGAACTGCTGTTATTTAATGCTTTTGTTTAACCTGTAATTTTGTTCTAAAAACATGTTTTTGTGAGCTTGTTTGGGCCTCTGCCTTTTTTGGAGTTCCATCTTACCCTCATGTACATTCATGGACAGAGATATCCACTACCGGAGTTCTCGTCGTGGCGCAGCAGAAATGAATCTGACTAGGAACCATGAGGTTGCGGGTTCTATCCCTGGCCTCAGTCAGAGGGTTAAGGATCCGGCATTGCCGTGAGCTGTGGTGGAGGTTGCAGATGTGGTTCAGATCTGGCACTACTGTGGCTGTGGCTGGCAGCTGTAGCTCCGATTAGACCCCTAGCCTGGGAACCTCCATATGCCACAGATGTGGCACTAAAAAACAAAAAAAAAAAAAAAAAAAAAGAGATATTCACTACCCTTGACCTCAATACCAATGATGAGCTGGATCCATAATGGAAATGAACCCTGAGTTCACTTCAGTCAATCTGCCACATCTTAATGTGTTTTACTGTAATCTGCTAAACACCTGAACCTTCTTTTTGATTCCAAGTGGTCATGGGGGGAGAGGAAACAAAACAGTATATAGGAATATCAAAATGACAGGCTAAGAAATTAATATTCTAAAGTATCCAGTAACTCCTCTAAGTCTGGTTTTTAAACTTTAGTGTGGCATTATCAGTCACCTGGAGAACTTGTTTAAAAATGCAGATCCCAAACCATCCCCTAGACATTCTGATTTATTAATAGGTCTGGATGGGACTCAAGAATCTTCATTTCAATAAGCCCCTTATTTTGATGCAGTTTGATAATGTACCACACTTTGAGGACACTTATCTTAAATCTTAAGTCACAGGGCAGGTTTTTTAAAAAGTGCATATAATTCCCAGTCTGGACCTTGGGCATGGTCTTAAAAGCAGCCTGCTTTCCCACTGCATCTGTGCTTATGGAAAACTGGAACAGTGTTTTATAATTGTGTTTCATACTCTGAGGTTTCTTACATAAACAGCCCATATAACTACACACAGGAGCACCATGAACTGCTGATGTGCTTCTGCAGAGTTGTTTTTAACTTCAGTGATCTTTTCTCCACTGGTTCACATTACAGTTTCCAAGATGTTTTATTTTCTTTTCTGATTGACTTGATATTGACCCAAATCCTTTGCCTCTAAATATATATTCTTCTCTAAGATTTCTATCAAATTGCAAGTGATATATGAGCTCCTTGAGGCTAGAAACTAGTTCTAATTGTGCAGAAGGGGAATTTTCAACATTTATACAACTCCTACATTGGTAAATCTTTCTATAAACTAAAAGATTACTACATCTTAATTGATTTATTTCTTAAGTTTAGATCTTTGTGGATTTTTTTTTTTTAAATTGGTGCATCTTTTCCTCTCTGAGACAGTATGGTGTAGTAAAAAGAGCTTCAGAATGAAATGCAAAAAGACCTAGGCTCTAGTCCCAATCCTGTCATTTTCTAACTGTATACATGAATTGGGCAGATCGTTTATAATCTGTTACTTGGTTTGTAAATTAAGGATAACAGTAGGAGAGACTATATGATATATTAGAAAGAAAAGGAAAAATACATTTGTGGAGTTCCTGTCGTGGCTCAGTGGTTAACGAACCTGACTAGTATCCACGAGGACACAGGTTCGATCCCTGGCCTTTCTCAGTGGGTTAAGGATCCGGTTTTGCTATGAGCTTTGGTGTAGCTTGCAGATGTGGAGAGGAAGGAAGGAAAATACAGCTGTGAAAACCAAGCATTTAGGCAAACTGGAAGACAATCTGTTAAAATAGTTGAAGATTTTCAGTAGTAATTTAAACTTTCCTCAATGTTTCATTACTTTGTGTTATTGTCTAATTTAAATATGATTTAAAGATTACAACTCCTGGATAATAGGAAAACTTTGTTCTCATTTAGCCTGAACCACTTACTTGCTAACTAATTCCAATCAAAAGAGAAGAAAGGTGATATTTTAGTTAGCTTTATTTTGGAAGTTCCAGCTTCTCTTAACTTGCTTGCAGTCCTTCAAATAATGACGATAACAATTTAGTTACCCATATACCTTTCTTCTATTTCATTGGCTTATTATGAGGTCCAAATTATGAAACTGCTTCAAAAATGGTAGGAAGTTAATGAAGTCCTAAGATACCATTTATAAATTCTTTTCAACCCTCCCTCTCTCCCTTCACCCCTGCAAAATTTTGCTTTTGAAATGATTGAAATTTTAAGAAAATTGAGATACTTTATTCTAAACCTGGCTATAAAGTTTTAATTCTTAGGGCTCTGATTATTTACCAGTATATCTGTAGCAGCTAAACAGACAGGAGAGTGTATATTGGGCCCATCTTTCAGCTCTGCTCATTTAGGAATGCTGAAACAAAAAAGTGGGAAGCATGGAACATCCACTACAATGGATTTCCTGTTCCATCCACATGTGTCAAAACAAACCAAAGTACTATTTCTAGTTTCACTGAAACTTAGAAGATGTGTTTATTCCCATATAAATATTTTATGTATTTAACATATATTAGAAAATACACATTAGGACTTTGCTTTTGAAAGTAAATTTGTTTTAATTTTTTAAAAGTTAATTAGATAAAGTGTTGCCTTATTATAGTTAGAGTATATGACAAAGATTATGAAGGTGCTTCCCAAGTAGCCAGTCTTTGGAAAACAGGATTTTGAGTGAGCAGGAGCCTGCTGTAGAGCAACAGGAAAGCTTTACGAATCGGGTGAGATGTTTCCTAAAGTTTCTTAAATGTGCGGTCCAAACTGAAAAGTTTGTATGTTATTCATAGATGAAGAAAATTTTAGTATTGAGAGTTAATGTACTTGCCTGTTCATTGCATGTATTGTCATATACTTAGTTGCTGTCAAGAATTACTAATACTGCCCTGATGTAAAGACAATACATCTTATGTCTTTGAAAGCAAAGTCCACTTGGCTTTGATACAAAAGTCCATTTATAAGTTGATTAGCCAACTGAGCAAATATCAGGGCTAGGTGTGTAACCTCAGTGCCAAAAGGTAGCACTTTCCATGGACAGAGCAGGCACAGCATCTGTTTATATGCAACCAAAGCCAAAACCCTTTATAAATAGCCTAGAGAGTTTTCAAAGTCTCAACTTAAATCAGAAAATAGCAGTGGGAGTTCCTATTGTGGCTCAGTGGTAACAAAACCAACCGATATCCATGAGGACACAGGTTCGATCTCTGGCCTTGCTCAGTGGGTTAAAGATCCAGCATTGCTGGGAGCTGTGGTGAAGGTCACAGACACAGCTTGGATCTGGCATTGCTGTGGCTGTGGTGTGGGCTGACAACTGCCACTCCAATTCAACCCGTAGCCTGAGAACCTCCGCATGTCGTGGGTGTGGCCCTAAAAAGACCAAAAAAAAAAAAACGAAAAAAAGAAACTAGCAATGGGAAAGTTGCCTTAAAATGCCATGAGACCTGCAAATTAGAAAAATGTCAGCAAAGATTATTTGCTAAATTTGAAGTTCAAAATATAGAGGTCCAGAAAGATGTGTACTGAGGAGAGCATTCAGCATGTATGAGGAAACAAAACTGGGATGGCATTACAGGAAAATGATGTAGTTACTGGGAAGCAGGCCACCTTCATAGTTTGCATATTTTGGAAATATGTTCTATCTAATTGCTTACCGTTGCTGAAAAATGACTGAATTGACTTGATTATTCCAAATTATTTATCTAACTATTAAAATAGCTTCTAGAAAGCACTTGGAATTTGTGTGACCAAGAATGGTATCTGCCCATGTTTTTTTTACCTGCCTTTTCACTTGCAAATCTTTTCTGATTTTTATTGGACTTTGGGCACTAATCATAAATAAAATTAGGTTTACTCTATTGCTGGATGGTGGAGGGAGAAGGAGGGAGAAAAAGGGAGGAGGTTATTTGGGGAAGATTAAGGTCTGATCTTAGAAGAATCAGGTCTTGAGAATGAAAACGAGGTAAAAATGAAGGTAAATTTGTAACTGGTGACAAGGCCACAAACCGAAAAATTAAGAGAAATCCCACAATTTTTTTCTACCATTTTTTAAAATCGATGTATAGTTAACTTACAGTTTGTGTTAGTTTCAGGTGTACAGCAAAGTGATTCAGATACATATATATATATTTTTTTCATTTTGGATTATCTTCTATTATAGGTTATTACAAGATTGATGATAGTTCCCTGTGCTACATAGTAGGCCCTTGGTATTTATCTGTTTTATATATAGTAGTGTATATTTTTATAGCATTTTTTATTATTCCATTAGATTTATAGTTGTACAGCAATCATCACAACCATTTTTTATAGCATTTCCATTCCAAACCCCCAACGCATCACCCCACCCGCAACCTGTCTCCTTTGGAAACCATAAGTTTTCAAAGTCTGTGAGTCAGTATCTATTCTGCAAAGATGTTCATTGTGTCCTTTTTTAAAATTCCACATGTAAGTGATGGCATTTGATGTTGGTATCTCACTGTTGGACAGAATTCACTTAGCATAATTTCTAGGTCCATCATGTTGCTGCAAAATGCTATTTCTCTCCTTTTAATGGCTGAATAATGTTCCATTGTATATAGGAACCACATCTTCTTTATCCACTCCTCTGGCTATGGATGTTTAAGTTGTTTCCATGTCTTGGATATTGTATATAGCACTGTGATGAACATTGGGGTACATGTGTCTTTTTGAGTCATGGTTTTCTCTAGATAGGTGCCCAGGAGTGGGATTGCTGGATCAAATGGTAATTCTGATTTTAGTTTTCTAGGAACCTTCATACTGTTTTCCACAGTGGTTACACCAGTTTACATTCCCACCAACAGTGTAATAAGGTTCCCTTTTGTTCCTCACCCTTTCCAGCATTTATTGTTGGTAGACTTTTTGATGATGACCATTCTGGCCTGTGTAAAGAGGTACCTCCTAGTGATGTTGATTTGCATTTCTCTAATAATTAGTAATGATTAACATATGCTTTTGGCCATCTTTATGTCTTTTTTGGAGAATTTTCTGTTAGATCTTCTGTCCATTTTATGATGGGGTTTTTTGTTCTTTTGGTATTTTGAGCTGCAGAAGGTGTTTATAAATTTTGGAGATTAATCCCTTGTCAGTCCCTTCATTTGCAAATATTTTCTCCCATTCTGTAGGTTGCCTTTTTGTTTTGTTTAGGTTTGCATTTCTGTGCAGAAACTTTTAGGTTTAATAAAGTCCCATTTGTTCATTTTTGTTTGTATTGCCATTACTCTAGGAGGTGGATCTGAGAAGATACTGCTGCAGTTTATGTCAGAGAGTGCTTGGCCTATGTTTTCCTCTAAGAGTTTTATAGTATCTGATCTTATATTTAGGTCTTTAATCCATTTTGAGTTTATTTTTGTGTGTAGTGTCAAGAAATGTTCTAATTTCATTCTTTTACATGTGGCTGTCCAGTTTTCCCAGCACCACTTATTGAAGGGACTGTCCTATCTCCATTGTATGTTCTTGTCTCCTTTGTCATAGATTAGTTGACTGTAGGTGCGTGGGTTTAATTCTGGGCTTTCTATCCTGTTCCACCGATCTGTATGTCTGTCTTTGTGCCAGTACCATAGGTTTTGATGACTCTACCTTTGTAGTGTAGTCTGAAGTCAGGGAGCCTGATTCCTCCAGCTCCATTTTTCTTTTTCAGGATGCCTTTGGCTATTCTGGGTCTTTTGCACTTCCACACAAACTTTAAGATATTTTGTTCCAGTTCTATGGAAAATGTCCATGGTAACGTGATAGGGATTGCACTGAATCTGTAGATTGCCTTGGGCAGTATAGTCATCTTGACGATATTGATTCTTCCAATCCAAGAGCATGGTTTGTGTTTCCATTTGGTTGTGTCATCTTTGATTTCTTTCATCGGCATCTTATAGTTTTCAGAGTGCAGATCTTTTGTCTCTTTAGGTAGGTTTATTCCTATGTATTTTATTTTTTTGACACAGTGGTAAAGGGGATTGTTTCCCTAATTTCATTTTCTGATCTTTCGTTGTTAGTATATAGAAATGCAGTCAATTTCTGTGTATTGATTTTATATCCTGTGACTTTGCCCAATTCATTGATGAGCTCTAACAGTTTCCTGGTAGTGTCTTTGGGATTTTCTAGGTATAGTATCATGTCATCTGCAAAGAGTGATAGTTTTACTTCTTCCTTTCCAATTTGGATTCCTTTTATTTCTTTTTCTTCTCTGATTTCTGTGGCTGGGACTTCCAAAACTATGTTGAATAGTAGTGGTGAAAGCAGACATCCTTGTCCTGTTCCTGATCTTAGTGGGAATTCTTTCAGCTTTTCACCATTGAGAATGATGTTCGCTGTGGGCTTGTCATATATGGCCTTTATTATGTTAAGGTAGGTCTCCTCTATGCCCACTTTCTGAAGGTTTTTTTTATTTTTTATCAGACATGAATGTTGGATTTTGTCAAAGGCTTTTTCTGCATCTGTTGAGGGGAATCACATGGTTTTTATTCTTCAGTTTGTTAATGTGGTGTATCACACAGATTGATTTGTGGACATTGAAAAATCCTTGCATCCCTGGAATACATCCCAGTTGATCATGATGTACAGTCCTTTTAATTTGTTTTTGGATTCGGTTTGCTAGTATTTTGTTGAGGATTTTTGCATCGATGTTCATCAGTGATATTGGCCTATAGTTTTCTTTTTTTTGTGGTATCTTTGTCTGGTTTTGGTATCAGGCCATGATGATGGCCTCATAGAATGAGATTGGGAGTGTTCCTTCCTCTGCAATTTTTTGCAGTAGTTTCAGAAGGATAGGTGTTAGCTCTTCTCTAAATATTTGATGGAATTCGTGTCCGAAGCCATCTGGTCCTGGACTTTCGTTTGTTAGAAGTCTTTAATCACAGTTTCAATTTCACTACTTGTGATTGGTCTGTTCATATTTTCTGTTTCATCTTGGTTTAGTCTTGGAAGGTTTTACTTTTCTAAGAATTTGTCCATTTCTTCTAGGTTTTCCATTTTATTGGTATATAGTTGCATGTAGTAGTCTCTTATGATCCTTTGTGTTGCTGTGATGTCCGTTGTAACTTCTCCTTTTTCATTTCTAAGTTTATTGATTTGAGTCCTCTCTCTTTCTTTCTTGATAAGTCTGGCTAAGGGTTTATCAATTTTGTTGATCTTTTCAAAGAACCAGCTTTTCGTTTCATTAATCTTTTCTATGGTTTTCTTCGTTTCTGTTTCATTGATTTCTGCTTTGATCTTGATGATTTATTTCCTTCTGCTAACTGCTAACTTTGGGTTTTGTCTGTTCTTCTCTCTCTAGCTGCTTTAGATGTAAATAAAGTTAGGTTGTTTATTTGAGCTTTTTCTTGTTTCCTGAGGTAGGCTTGTATTGCTGTAAACCTCCCTCTTAGAACTGCTTTTGCCACATACCGTGGTTTTGGAGTGTTTTATCTTTGTGGTCATTCGCTTCTAGGTATTTTTAAATTTCCTCTTTGATTTCTTCAGTGATCCATTGGTTGTTTAGGAGCATGTTGTTTAGTCTCCATGTGTTTGTGTTTTTCGCAGTTTTTTTTCTTGTTGATTTGCAGTTGACATATAATGTTGTGGTCAGAAAAGATGCTTGATATGATTTCAGTTTTCTTAAAGTTACCAAGGCTTGATTTGTGGCCCAGAATGTGATCAGTCCTGGAGAATGTCCCGTGCGCACTTGAGAAGAATGTGTATTCTGCTGCTTTTGGATGAAATATCCTATAAATATCTATTAAGTCCATCAGGTCTGATGCTTCATTTAGGACCTGTGTTTCTCTGTTGATTTTCTGTCTGGATGATCTGTCCATTGCTGTAAGTGGGGTGTTAAAGTCCCCCGCTTTTGCGTTATTGTCAGTTTCTCCTTTTAAGATCGTTAGCAGTTGTCTTATTTATTGAGGTGTTCCTATGTTGGGTACATATATATTTACAATTGTTATATCTACTTCTTGGATTGATCCTTTGATCATTATGTAATGTCCTTCTTTGTCTCTTTTAATATTCTTTATTTTAAGGTCTATTTTGTCTGATATGAGTACTGCTACTCCAGCTTTCTTTTGATTCCCATTTGCATGGAATATTTTCTTCCATCCTCTCCCTTTTGTCTTGTGTGTGTCCCTAGAAGTGGAGTGGGTCTTTTAAAGCCAGCATATATATGGGCCTTGTTTCTGTATCCATTCAGCCAGTCTATGTCTTTTGGTTGGGGCATTTAGTCCATTCACATTTAAGGTAATTATTGATATGTATGTTCTCATTGCCATTTTATTAACTGTTTTGGATTTGTTTTTGTTGCTGTTTTGTCTCCCCTTCTTATCTTGTTTTTTCCTCTTGTGGTTCAATGGCTATCTTTAGAATTGTATTTGAGTTGATTTTTCTTATTTGTATGTGTATCTATTATAGATTTTTGGCTTGCAGTTGTCCTGAAGTTTTCATATAGGAGTCTCTATATATATGAGACTGTTTTAAGTTGTTGGTCTCTTAATTGCAGGTACATTCCAGTGTCCTGTATTTGTACCCTCCTTTTCTCAGAATTTCTGATTTTGGTAGCATATTTGTGTGTGGATGATTTCCTGCCTTTACAGTATATACACCTTTACAGCCTTTACTGGTGATCCTTGTCATTTGTGGTATTTTTGTTTCTAGTTGTGGTCTTTTCTTTCCTGCCTAGAGAATTTCCATTAGTATTTGTTGTAAAGCTGGTCTAGTGTTGCTGAATTCTCTTAGCTTTTGCTTGTCTGTAAAGCTTTTGATTTCTCCTTCAAATCTGAATGAAAGCCTTACTGGGGAGAGTAGTCCTGGTTGGGGTTTTTTTCCCTTTCATCACGTTAAGCATATCATGCCACTCCCTTCTGGCCTGCAGAGTTTCTGCTGATATATCTGCCAATAACCTTATCTGGGTTCCCTTGTATGTTATTTGTTCCTTTTCCCTAGCTGCTTTCAGTATTTTCTCTTTGTCTTTAATTTTGGTCAGTTTGATTAATATGTGTCTCAGGGTGTTCCTCCTTGGGTTTATATTATATGGCACTCATTGTGCTTCCTAGATTTGAGTGAGTGGTTCCTTTCCCATGTTACGAATATTTTTGGCTACTACCTCTTTGAATATTTTTTCTGTCCCTTTCTTTCTCTCTCTTCTCCTTCTGGCACCCCTATAATATGGATGCTGGTGCGTTTACTGTTGTCCCAGAGTTTTCTGAGACTGTCTTCATTTCTTTTCAGTCTTTTTCAGTTCCATATCAGTGATTTCCACTAGTCTGTCCTCCACCCTGCTTATTCGTTCTTCTGCCTCCTGATTTCTGCTACTGCTTGCTTCTAATGAATTTTTTATTTCAGTTATTGTAGTTTGCATCTTTGCTCAGTGTTTGCTGTAAATTAGCAGTCTTTGCCTCCATTTTATTTCCAATGTCTTGCATCATCTTTACTATCATCAATCTAAAGTCTTTTTCCTGGAGGCTGATAATCTCCAGGTCACTTAGCTTCTTTTTCTGGGGTTTTTACTTGCTCCCTTATCTGAATTATAGTTCTCTGCCTTTTCATTTTTACAGGCTTTTAGTGTTGTCTCCTTTTTGCAGACAATCAAGTTTTAGCCTTTATTAATTCTGATGGTTGGTACTGGGGCTTGCCATAGACTTCCCGATAGGAAGGACTGCCCACTGGTAGGTGGGGCTGATTCTTATCCCTCTGGTTCATGGGGCTTTGTCTCTGAGTGAGATTAGAGGCATCTGTGTGCCTGGGGGGTTTTAGGCAACCTGCTTGTTGATGGGCTGTGATTCCACCTGGATTATTGTTTGGCCTGGGCCTTCTCAGCACTGATGGGTGGGGCCAGATATTCCCAAAATGGCCACCTCCAGAGACACAGATATGGCTGAATATTCCCAAGAGCTTTGCTTCCAATGCCCTCCCCCGACAATGTGCCACAGTCACCCCCTGTTTTCCCAGGAGATCCTCCAAGTACTGCAGTCAGGTCTGACACAGATTCCCATAGAGTCTCTGCTTTGAATTGGGACCCAGTACACATGAAAACCTGTGTGTGCCTTTTAAGAATGGGGTCTGTTTCCCCCAGTCCTATGGAGTTCCTGTGCACAAGCCCCACTGGCCTTCAGTGCCAGATGCTCCCAGGGCTCTTTCTCTCAAGCCAGATTCCCAAGTGTGTGGACCTGACATGGGGCTCGGAACTTTCACTCCTGTAGGTGAGTGCCTGTGATACAGTTACTTCCCAGTGTGTGGGCTTCCCACCCAGAAGGTATGGGATTGCTTATATCATGTAATCACCTCTCTTGCCATCTTGATATGGCCTTCTCTTTGTCTTCTGGAGTAGGATATCTTTTTTGAACGTTTCCAGTCCATTTGGTTGAAGGCTGTTAAGCATTTGGTTGTAATTTTGTTGTTTTTATGAGAGAAGGTGAGCTCCAGTCCTTCTCTTCTGCCATCTTAATCATGTCTGTGATTTTATGTTTTAATGTGCTGAATTTTGTTGTATTTCTTCTAAGAGTTTTGGATGTTGTCCTGACGATCATGTTGATTGTGGGTTAATTTGTTTTTTTCCAGTCTTGTTCTTAAGCTCCTTTGACAGGTCTAAAGTAGTCTTTATTTTAGGACTAATTTAGTTCCACATTTTAGAATGGTCTTTTAGAGGGTCTTTATGGAATGTCCTATGTATTCTCCATGTGGCTGGTGGAAACTTGAATGATTTCCAACCCTGAATGTGTTCTTTAACTTAAAACTCCATGATTATAGTTTTCCTCCTCTAGAGATGGTACTTGTGCTTTGTAGGGTTTCACCTGTTGCATGTACATATTAGTATTCACCAAAGACTCAAGAGTACCCTATGAAAATTTCTGGAACTCTCCCTCTGGATAGCTCCCCATTTTTAGGTACTCTGCCCTGCAATTTCTAGCTCCATTGGGCTCTGAAAACTCTGATCTGTTTCTTCAACTCAGTTAGATTGTCCAGGGAGGTTTATACTCCCTGCAGCCTAATCTAGAAATTTTCTCCAAGCAGAAGGCCTGATTTGTTTCCTGTCTCTTAGGGATCAGAGTCTTCCCCTGCCTATTCCAGTGACTGAAAATTGTTGTCTGTATTTTGTCTAGTTTTCTAATTGTTTATAGTGGAAAGGTAATCCCTGACCCTGTTCCTCCCTCATGACCAGAAGTATAAGTCTTTGTGTTTGGAAATATTATATAATTATCTAAATCAAAGATTTTTTTCTTTTCATTTTTAAGTGGGGATAATAAGATCTTCCCTTCAGACATATTATAAAGATGAGAATTTTTCCTTTTTTATTTATATATTTTCTTTTTTCAGATTCTTTTCCAGATACTGAGTATTGTTCCTTGTGCTCTAGAGGAGGACCTTGTTGTTTACCTATTTTATATATAGTAGTATGTATTTATTAATTCCAAACTACTAAAAAATATTAGAAATAATATTAATGCATTCTCTTAGTGATGTATAACATTTGTATTTAATGTCTCTTTCTCAGCTTCCTTGTTTGTACTTTGAGGGTAATAATAATACTTCATAGAGTAGTTATATGGATTAAATAAATTAATATTAGTAATTTGCCTAGAACAGTGCCTCACACAAAGTAAGAGGTGTAAGTGTTAGATAAGTAAATCATTTTGGACAATTGTGGGGTGTTGTCTGCTACCAGAAAGAAAATTATCTTAATCATTAAGCAATAGTGAACATACTTGGCATTCAAAGAAATACAAATCAGTTCTTAACTTTTCCCATTGAGATACTCTCCAGTCCATAGAAACATCTTGGATGGTTGTCCAGGGTCTTATCACACCACCACCCCCCATCATTTTCCCTCTGTCTAAACCTCTCTTCCCTACTATGTCTACTTTGCTGGTTCACCACTGACCACATAATGAAAAATCTTCAAGATCATGATGCCCATACTTGCCTTTTTGAAGCTTTCATCTTTGAAGGGCTATGGTGTGCCTTTTACTTAGAAAATTACGTCTTTTAATTTGTCAGAATGGAGCATATATAGGACAGATTTTTTCTCTTGATATCTGGACCACGTCTCATAACTTTGATGTGTTGTAATATTAACAGCCTCTGTTTCTTTACAATATTTTGTCAAAGAATCCTGCTGAAGGTTGGGAGGAAAAGAAAGGAAGGAGGTAAAGGACTGAATATATAAAGCATTTTGAGAAGTGTTTAATAGATAGTATATGTTTAGTAAGTAGTGGCTGTTATTTGAATATTGCCATATGAATGGATACACAAGTAACATTGTTATCGCACCAAGTATTCAAATTAGAGAAAATGGGATATCAAAATGGTTTAAGAGGAACTAAACTTGATTATTTAGGTATAATCTAGACTCACCTGTTATCAAGTCCAGTGTCCAATACTTCTATGACTCTCTTACTCATATCTTGGAATCATTTCAGTGTCATTCAGTTGAATACCACCAGGCAAAACCCCAATCCTAGGTGGACTATGAACCTTCTCTGCTTCTGCTCAAAGCTAGGTAGGTTGATGTCATTATTATGGCCACCAACCTACCTAGAGAAATATAATAATCAACTAGTAGGATGTGTGACATCCACATACACGTATGGAGAATATACATATGAAGGCTAGCAGATCCAAAATCTGCAGGCATAGCTGGCAGGCACAAGACCCAAGGACAAGCTGATGATCCAGTTTGAGTCCAAAGGCCCTCTGCTGCAGAATTCCTTCTTACTTGGAGGAGGTCAGTCTTTTGTTTTATTCAGACCTCCAACTGATTGGATGAGGCCCATTTGCAGTATGGAAGACAGTCTGCTTGACTCAAAGTCCATTGATTTAAATATGAATCTCATCTAAAAACAATCTCACAGAAACATCCAGAATAATGTTTGACCAAATATCTGATTACTGTGACCTAATAACAAAGTTGATACACAAAATTTACCATCACACCAGGTCGGTATCACTCTCCTACCCTATCAGCCAACTCTCCCTCACATTCTTTATTATCACAACCCTAAATCTTTTCCCTTCTTTTCAAACCTGGAACAATTCTTCCTTTTCTGTTGAATAAAACACTGCTTCATGCCATTTTTATTTAATCTCTATTCCAAGCTAGAAATACAGTGTGGTAGGCTATATGATTACAATGTAAGCAAAACAGAGACTTGGTCAATATCTTCTTAGGAAAGAGAGAAATTAATAAAACAGTCACAAATTTAATAAACACAGATTATGATGAGAACAATGAGTGGGGCTTTAAGAGCATGAGGCATGTCAGCCAGGTGAAGATGGGTTGAAGACAAGAGGAGCTTTCAAGGAATAAGAAACAGCATGTGCCAAGGCACATGCTAATGTCAGGGATGGTCCTTGAAGTTTTCTACGTACTTCACCAAAAAATAAATAGAAATCATCAGAATGAAACTCTCAACTTCCTCTTCCAAACCTGCACTCCTAACCTCCATTGATGTCTATTATTTCCTCTTTAGCTTCTGCTGAAGACCAAGCCTGCCATTAGTGTCCTTTCTTCCTGCCCCTCTCTCTTCTCCTGCCCCACCAGCTTCTTCCAGACAACAGGTAGTCTTTCTCACCTTAAAAACAAATCAAAATCTAAAAACTAACAACACCTCTTAGGACTGAACATCTCATTCCTGCTTCCATTCTGTTTTTCTTCATATAGTGATCAAATTTTTATGAGCATTGCCTACTTTGTTTTTCCATTTCTTCTTAAAAGCATTGAAATCTGGTTCCCACCCAGACTGTCCTATTGAAAATTCTGTTTATTAAAGTCACTAATGACATCAATGGCATTAACTCCAACATTTGCTTTCAAATACTTTATTTTGCATATCCACTCAGCAGCATTGGATACTATTAGACATCATTCTTTTCTGAAAACTGGTTTTCCTTCTACTGATTTAATCATTCGTTATGTCCTCTTGGTAGCTGATATCCTCTTCTACTCATTCCTCAAATACTGGTGATCTTCAGAGGTTGATCTTAGGCTGCTTGCTCTATATACAGAATTTCTACAACAAGGAGGTCAATAAATGGAAAGAAATGATGCTCCAAACATCTTATTCTGATCTACTTCTATTTTATATTATGCTATATAATTTGATTATATTTTACTGCTTCTCCCTCCTCACCCCACCCAATTCAATTTAACCATATTTTAGTAATCTTATCTCTGGCTCACTGAACAGTTCTAAGGCAATGATAGGAAGATAATAAGCAATCAATAAAAATTTGTTAAACGAAATAGTATCATGAGGACCAGGACATATTGTGTAAGTGCTTCTAGAATGTGCACCCAGTTGGTCCTTCTTTCTTTGAATTAATTGACATTTACTGAAAACCATTGATAGAAGATAGGCTTCATCTTATCAAGCTGTGATTGATTTATAGTGGTCTGCTTGGAGAGCTGTGCTGAAGTACTTACCTGAGGATCAGTAGAAAAGAGTGCTATAATCTGTCAGCACTGCCATGCCTAATACAAATAACATACTAATGTCATAATTGAGCATGGACCATGTGCCTTACACTGGTAAGCACATTCTTTGGATTATCTTAATTAGGTCTCACAACAGCTCCATGGGATACCATTATTACCCTTGGCTTTTTCGTAGTGTAACTGAGACATAGAAATGTTAATAGCTTGCTCTAGACCAACCAGCAAACAAATGGTAGAGTTGGAATTTAACTCTAATATGTCACACTTTATGGAGTCCATGGGCTTAAGAATCGTGCTATATGCATATATTCATAATGGGTAGTGGTGGCCCTTTTTTCCCCCTACATTTTTACCATTCTTGGCATAATTAAATTAAACCATGAAGAGCAGTATAGGTGATTATAGTATGTAAAAAGAAGGATACTCTGACCTATGAGCCCTCAGTTTTCACAGCCCAAAAATGAGTTATTTAATCTAAAAAATACGTAACGGGAGTTCCCTTCATGGTTCAGCAGTTAATGACCCCAACTGGGATCCATAAGGGTGTGGGTTTGATCCCTGGCCTCACTTGGTGGGTTAAGGATCTGGAGTTGCTGTGAGCTGTGGTGTAGGCCAGCAGCTATAGCTCTGATTCGACCCCTAGCCTGAGAACTTCCATATGTAGCAGGTACAGCTCTAAAAAGCAAATAAGTAAGTAAGTAAATAAATAAATACAATTTCAAATGTTTTGCAGTTCAGTGCTTTGAATCTCTGTCCATAGGAAACCTTGCCCTCCTAACCTCTCTCAGGCTAGGACTCTTTACAGCAACTGCCCACTCTACCCACCACCGATACTCTGCTTATTCTTCTCAGGCTCCAAAATCTCGTGCCAGGTTATCTCTTCCTATGAACATTTGCCTCATCCTTTTCGAACTCTAGCATTCCACACTGCACCACTATGGGTCCCTGCCCCTTCCAGGCAGTATTTACTTTTTCTGCCCATGTATTGGCTTTAGAACTGATTTTTTCAGAAAGGGAAAGGGAAGCAGAAACTAGATACTATTTAAGCTCACTTCTAACTCCAGCATTCCATGATAGATAAATTAATATGGTTAATTTAATTTGCAAGTTTATGCTCAGAAAATGAGGTTTGTTGAGAACACTGGGGCACATGACTATGCCTGAAATAATCACTGAGGCCAGGGCAAAATGAGGCACTGAGTAGTTTGGATTTAGGCCAGATATATCACACTGAGGAGTCTGGCCAGAAACACAAGATATCCAAGAGTAGCCAGAGAGGCCAGAATATATTTACTCATAGCCCCCAGAAAAGACAGGGGTCATGTCAGTGAATAGCCAGAAAACAGCAAATGTCCATTAGAGTAGTCGAGGCACAAAAGGGAAATATTTAACAGCACTAACCAGAAAGTATCTTAATGAGTTTAGAGTGATTAGTAAGATTATACATTATACAAAAAATCCAGCTGGTCAGAGTAATAATGTGTTGTTGACCAATATTATTAGATTACTAGATGCCATGAACTTTTGATTTCTCTCACCAACAGGGAATGTTGATACCAGGCTCTAAGTAATTGATCTTATGCTGCCATCCTTTGGTTGAATTTAAAATACCTTACAATTAAAAAATAAAATAAAATACCTTTCTTACTAATGAACTATTTTGGCATATTTTTAAACACAGAGGTAGTCAGGATTCTAATTACAGCATTAAAGTCTTAGGATTAACAGTCATGGTAAATAAGTAATTTGTGGAAAAAAAGTGAATAAAATAGAAATATACATTTAGATAATAAATTTAGAAGTCACTGACAAGGCTCATTTTTGTCACAGCTAATTAACTCTAATTATAACATAAAAGTGTCATATTTTGTGTTCCAATAAAACTTTATTTAAGAAAACAGGCAGTGAACTGGATTGGCCCATTGGTTGAAGTTTGCCAACTTCTAATTTAGATCATTAATGGTGAGAGAACTTCCACTTACAGACATGATGGATGACTTGATTTATCCTCCCACTTTAAACAACTAAAAAAAAAACAAAAAAAAAGACATATGAAACAACTTTCAGACATTGGGTAATAGGAAGCATAATGGATAATGATCCTTATCCTTCCCTTATCAAGGATAATGATCCTTGAGAAAAGGGAAATAAATATCGTTAGCCCTTTTATTGCTACTGCTTATTGTGTGTAAAAAGTTTCTACGCTGTAGCACAAGAAAAAGGTAGAAAACCAAACAGACTAGTGGTCTCACTGAGTTGATAAATCAGAGTTTGGATTCAGAGGGGTAGCTAGATATTGCAGGGAAAAATATTAAAGAGAAAAGAGACAGGGACTGAGACTGAGATATAGAGATACAGACATCTATACATGGGACTTCTGGAGTTTGTAGCTAATTTGTGATCTATGAATTACCCAAGACTGTGGGGGAAAAAATACCCAGAATTGAACAAGCCAAATATCCCCAGGACTGACACAAGACTGGGAGTATCTCATTTTCCACTGACCAAATTGCGAAGACTTCCTAATACAGGAGAGTCCTCACAAGGGTATTCCCTTAGCGGTGGGATGACCTTGCCCTTAATTATAAAGTCATATCCATCCACACCAGCAAAGCTTAAAAGCAATGCCCTAAAAAAATCATAGATTCCTAGTAAATTAACTACATCCCAAAGCAAAGCCCAGACATATATATAGGACTTAACAAATCCAGTACCCAGTAAAATAAAACTTACAATGTTCAAGATTCAATCAAAAGCTACCAGACATTCAGGAGTTCCCACTTTGGGGTAGTGGGTTAAGAATCCTGACTTCAGCAGCTTGGGGTCATTGAAGAAGTATAGGTTCCATTCCCTGCCCAGCACAGTGGGTTAAAAGATCTGGTGTTGCCACAGCTGTAGCATAGGTCACAGCAGAGGCTCAGATTCAGTCCCTGGCCCAGGAACTTCCATATGCCATGGGTGCAGCCATTAAACAACAACAACAACAAAAAGCTACCTGACATGCAGAGAAGCAGAAAAATAGAACCCATAAACAATAGAAAAAATAATCAAGGAACTAGACCCAGAAATGACAGAATTAGTAAGACAAGGAGGTTAAAACACCTATTATAATAAACTCAAGAAAGTAGAAGAAAAGATGAACATAATGGAGGAAGAAATGAAAAATGTCAAAAAAAAAAAACCAGATTGAACTTCTAGAGATGAAAACTGTAATATCTAAAATGATAAATATACTAGAGGGGATCAACATTAGATATTAGGGAAGAAGGTATCAATTAACTTGAAGATATAGCTATAGAAACTATAAAAATAAAAGGAGTTCTCATGAGGTATAGTGAGTTAAGGAGCAGGCATTGTCATTGCAGCGGCTTGGGTCATTTCTGTGACTGGGTTCCATCCTGCATGTGGGAATTTCTGCATGCTGTGGGCATGGCCAAAAACTAAAATAAAAGAGAAAAACAATTAAATAAATGAACAAAGCATCAGTGACCAGTGTGATAACATCGAATGGTTTGACATATCTATATTAGAGTCCCAGAAAAAGATTAAAAATGTTGGAAAAAATAAGGTCTAAAAATTCTGAATTTAATGAAAACTATAAAAACATAGATTTTAAAAAGGTCAAGAAACTCCTGGTAGAAGATACAAGAATAAAATCATACCCGGCATATAATAATCCAAATGCTGAAAAATGATGATAGAGAGAAGATCTTAAAAGCAGTCAGAGAACATGGAGACGTTATGCACAAAGGAATAAAATTAAGAATAACAGCAGGCTTCTCTTCAGAAATCATGCAAGCCAAAAAACAGTGGAGCAACATCTTTACAGTACAGACAGAAAAAACATGTCACCTTAAAACCCAGTAAAAATGTATTTAGAAAATGAAGAAAAAATACTTTTTCAGACAAAAACCAAGAGAATTTGTTGCCTGCAGAATTGAGATATAAGAAATATTAAAGGAAGTTATGCAAGGAGTTCCTTTTGTAGCTCAGTGGTTAATGAAGCCGACTCATATCCAGGAGGACTTGGGTTTGATCCCTGGCCCCACTCAATGGACTAAGGATCCAGCATTGCCATGAGCTGTAGTGTAGGTTACAGACATGACTCAGATCTGTCATTGCTGTGGCTATGGCATAGGCCAGCAGCTGCAGCTCCAATTTGACCCCTAGCCTGGGAACCTCCATATATTGCGGGTGTGGCCATAAAAAATGCAAGTTATTCAAGAAGGAGAAAACAAATTTTTAATAAAAATAAATTTTAAAAAAGAAGGAAAATAATACCAGACAGAAATTCAGATCTACTAAGAGGAATGAAGACCATTGGAAATGGTAGCTATGTGGGTCAATATATGATAAAGGTTAAGTATGGTTAGTTAAATAGTAAATACATGAGTATATATAGAAGAAAGATTTTCAAAATTTCCTTACAATATAATTGACTGTTTAAAAGACAAATATAATATCAGTGTATGTGAGGTTTAAAACCTATGAAAATATCTGACAACAATAGCACAAAGGATGAAAGGGATGAGGTAGAAGTATATTGTTATAATATCTTTAAGTATATATAATATTATTTGAAAGTAAACTATAAAATGTTAAATTAAAATATAGACGTTCCCTGGTGGCCTAGTGGTTGAGGACTCAGAGTTGTCACTGCTGTGACTCAAGTTATTGCTGTGGCTCGGGTTCAGTTCCTAGCCCGGGAACTTCTGCATGATGTGGGCACATCCAAAAAATAAATAAATAAAATAAAATAAAAATGTAAACCCTATTATAAAAATGAAAAAAAAGTGGCATAGCTAATAAGGCAATGGTGGAGATAAAGAGGAGTTGTTTTTTTAAAAAATCAGTCTAAATAAAAATAATGACCTATTTAAAAAGTCAGTCTAAAAGAAGGTGTTCCTTGTGGCACAGTGGGATAAGAATCCAGCATTGTCACTGCAGTGGCTCTGGTTGCTGCTGTGGCCTGGGGTTTGACCCCTGACCTGGGAACTTCCACATGCTGCAAGTGTGGCCAAAAAAAATCAATCTAAAATAAGGAAAAAGGACATACTGGCAATTAGAAAAATAGCAAATGGTAGATGTTAATCGAGACATATTTATAATCACATTAAATGGAAATGGCTAAAACACTACAGAAAAAGATGACACTGTCAGATTGTATAAAAAGCAAGGTCCAACTATATGCCACATATAAGAAACTTACTTTCAATATTTAAAAAAATGTATAGGTTAAAAGTAAAAGGATACAAGAAGCTATGCCATGCAACCACTAATCAAAAGAAAGAATGAGTATATGAGTTAAAGTCGATTTCAGAATAAAGAATAGTGCCAAGAATAAAGAGGGATATTTCAAAATAAAAGGGTCCATATATCAAGAGGACATCATTTTAAATGTAATGTACCTAATAACAGAGTTTAAAAATATACGAAGCAGGAGTTCTCGTCGTGGCGCAGTGGTTAATGAATCCAACTAGGAACCATGAGGTTGCCAGTTCGATCCCTGCCTCGCTCAGTGGGTTAAGGATCCAGCATTGCCATGAGCTGTGGCGTAGGTCACAGAGGTGGCTTGGATCCTGGGTTGCTGTGGCTATAGCTTGGATCCTGGTATAGGGTGGCAGCTGTAGCTCCAATTCAATCCCTAGCTGGGGAACCTCCATATGCCATGGATGTGGTCCTAAAAAAAAGACTATATATATATCCTCAAAAACTGATAGAACTGGAAAAAAAAATGTAGAAAATCCAAAATTACAGTTAAAGATTTCAAGGTGTCTCTCTTGATAGCTGATAGAACCAATGATAGAAAGAGCATAGAAAATGTCAACAATACTGTCAACCAAGTTTTCCTAATTACTATTTATAGAACAGCCCAACTAACAAAAGTGAAATATAATTCTTCTGAGTTCACATGGGACAGTCACCAAGATAGACTATATTCTGAGCTATAAAATAAATCTCAATAAATTTAAACTATATTCTTTGACCATAGAAAATTCAAATTAGAAATCATAACAGAATAATATCTAGAAAATCCTCAAGCATTTGAAAATTAAACAATACAGTTTTATATTATTATAGTCAATTGAATGAGAACAACATGAAATTCTTGGTTGCAGATTAGAGATTATTGTCATTTATCCTTACAGAGTTTTCCTGAAGCTCTGCATTAAAGATTTGTAGATTTATGTTGAGATCAGGTCAGAAATCTGTTGTCTAGACAGATTAATCAGAATGTTAGCAAAACAGTATTATTTATTTTGTGTGTTGTAAATTACCATAGGTCTCTTTTGAGAATAGAATCAGGGAAAGAGGGAGGGGGAGGGAGAGGAGAAGAAAGAGGAGAAAGAAGAGAAGAAATTTCAAAAACATTAGTGGAGTTGCTGCCATAATAAAAATTATTCAGATATAGGGAGATTAGACCCTTTCAGAAGGTTAGAACTCCTCAGCTATTCCTCAAAAGATCCACAAGAAGATAAAAATGTCCAATTTTTAATTTCTATCTTCTGTTCTACCTGTAAAAATACTTTGCCATAACTGTATATGAATCCTCAGGAAGAATGTGGCTGATTTAGTCATTTAGGTAAACTAATACTCATTAGTTATTTACCATAGTAAATACCAAATATTTACCATAATTTATCATAGTTTAGGCATCATACTAGATTTTTATTTATAATCTTTTTATCTGCTAAACCTCAAACTGGAGATGAAAAAACTGAGGCAGAAAGGAATTGAGTAAATAACCTCTACAAAGTCACACAACCAGCAGGTAGATGGATAGTAAAGAGAGTATTCTACTCCAGGTCTTTTTGACTTCAAAATCCAAATTCCATAATTCATATGCTAAGCTGTAACAGAGTGCCTTCTTTTTCTCTATCCTTACCTGAAGCAGTTGTCTTCTCTAGAATCCAGTAGGAAAGAACAGAGCCCATTGGTCATGAGTCTCTTTGTAAAGTTAATAGCCACCCTAGGAGATGTGAATTGAATGAAATATTCAGACATTTGTCAGCCTGATGGACACCATGGTCCCAAGCAGAGGAACACTATGTATAGATGTCAAATAACCAGTAACTTTAATTAAATTACTAGGTAATTTTTGATCAAGTAAAAAGATATAAAAATTTTCAAAAAAGACATGCTTTACTGAACAATATCTAGTACAAACTATGCATAGCTTAGATGTTAAGTTTGTTGTCACCAGCCCAGGGTTTAACATGACATAGCCTCTCTTTGAACAGAGTTATTACCGTGTCCAACTTGGTATGAAGTTTTCTTTTCTTCCCCACTCCCACTCCTTGACATCAGCTTAAAGCCTGTTTACCTTGTTAGCTCAGATGAGAGATTTCTGTAATTTGACTTTAGTAAATCTGAAAGTTCAAATTTCTGCAGCACCCAGAATATTAGAAACCTTTTGATCGATGTAGTTAAACTTTTGTCCAAGAAAAGATTCACCCATGGAGCAAGCTAACTCAGTTTATTTCAGCTTATTAATACGAGACTAAGCGACACCAACATAGAGCTAAGCTGGTTGATAAAGAGACTCTACATGTTAACAGTCTCTTTTCAACATTTGGAAATCATCCAACTGCCTGCAGAGAAATGGTCAAGTATAATATGCAAAGTCTTCAATTACTTTATGATAGAGCACATTGATTCACTCAAAGTCAACACAGGTTTATTAAGCTCATACCACAGTTGTATAGAAGGTAAAAAAAAGATAAGCATTTATTCCATAGTCTGAAGAGGTTTTAACGTTGGAAGGTTGTAAGACAGGTAAACAGCCATACATAAGACAAAGGAAGAAAAGTGTCTTAAAAGGTGCAAAGTGGTGGGAGAATCCAGAGGAGTGATTAGAGCTTCTTGGGAAAAGATCTAGGCCCTGAAGGAGAAATAGTCCTTAGTCCTTGGACAGACAGGTATTGGGGAAGAAAGAGGCAACAAGCAATGTTTCGGAAAGAAAAAAATATCATTAATAAACACACAACACACAAGTGTTAATTGTATTAATAGTGAGCCATTCATTGATTTTATGTGGAATTCAGGTATCCTCACACTACATTTGAAGCAACGATGAGAAGTAAGATTCAAAAGGTATGTTGGGGTTTATTCTGGAGGAATTATAATATGAAAATGGAAATTTGTAATTCAAGAAGCATTACTAATATAAAGTTGTCACATTGATTTACTATTGTTATTGGTACCGTAGGCAATATAGACTAACCAACTGCCCCCACACTCTTCTTACATATAATTTTATCATTTGTAGTGTTTACATAGCATTTCATTATGTAGATTTACCAACATTTATTTAATCATACCCCTATTGTAGGACCGATAAACTGTCTCTAATATTCTGTAGTTGCAGTAATTTTGAAATAACCTTCTTTTGATAATGTTTCCCTTTCATATTACTTCCACAGGCTAGAATCTTAGGTATTAAGCTGCTTGGATAAGATTCAAAACAATTTAAGATTGCCAATACATATCTTAAAATTAATTTGCTCTAGCATTTGTGCAAATTTACAGTTTTTGTGGTTTTAAATTTAGTAGTATTAAAAAGGAGACAGCCAAAATGGAGTTACTTGTGCTAAACTCCATGTCAGCATACCAAGATTTAATACCTAACTTAATTGTAGTTTCAACACCCCAGGAATGTAACCTTTAACCAGTCAATTTAGAATCACCTGGTCAGCTCTAGTGAGGTCATCTGCCATGTAGGCCTCTCTATTCCCCTCAGGAAGGTAGCCTTTCCTGAAACAATACATTCTTTGCTAATAATTTTCTTTTTTCTGCCCTTTTCTCCCTTTAAAAACTTCTCCTTTTCTACAGCTTGGTGGAGCCAACTTAACCTTTGTATTTACTCAGTTAAATTTTTCTTGTTTAACAGTAGCCTATATGGATTTTAATTTTTGCCCCTGAGAGTAGTACAGGTACTGCTAAGCCTCTGATAAATATAACTCCATGGAAGACTTCTTTAAAAAAAAAATTCTCAAGAAGAGAACTTTAATAAGTTTGACTAAATATTTAGAAAGCATATTGTGTTGAGTGAAACTTTATGTATAATGAACAATGAGAGTAATAGAAGAACATTTTGGATGACTGGTCTGTAATTGTCTCAACGAGCACATACAAAGAAAACAAGTTCTTTTGATTACTTCCTCAAACACCCAACACAATGGGGGAAGTGGAGGAAATGTCCCATGAACACTATGAAAAGAGAACCAGAAAGTCTAATGTGTAAACTTGGAGAAATGACAGCATTAGAAAACAAAACTACAGAAGAGAACACCTTCCAGAATAATCTGGGATGCACTAAAGACAAATATTCACTACAGTTGGAGCTTTATCAAGTCAGCACTGAGATAAGTGGAATATTTGACCTTCACCATGATCAACAAGGTTTTCTTTGAAATCATGTTGGTACTGCTGGCTTCTTCCACTGGCTTCTCCCGCGAACTGAAACTGGTTCTTTTCCAACAAAGGAGAGTGAACAGAGAGAGTTTAAAACTCTTGAATAAATTGCAGACCTCATCAATTCAGCAGTGTCTGCCACACCGGAAAAACTTCCTGCTTCCCCAGAAGTCTATGAATCCTCACCAGTACCAGAAACAACAAGCACTGGCCATTCTTCATGAGATGCTTCAGCAGATCTTCAGCCTCTTCAGGGCAGTTATTTCTCTGGATGGTTGGGAGGAAAGCCACATGGAAGAGTTCCTTGTTGAACTTCATCAACAGCTGGAATACCTAGAAGCACTCATGAGACTGCAGGCAGAGCAGAAAAGTGACACCTTGGGTAGTGAGAACCTTACGTTACAGGTTAAAATGTATTTCCAAAGGATCCGTGATTACCTGGAAAACCAGGACTACAGCAGCTGTGCCTGGACCATTGTCCGAGTAGAAATCAACCGGTGCCTATTCTTTGTGTTCCAACTCACGGGAAAACTGAGCAAACAAGGAATGGAACCTTGAACCATGTGGAGCCAACTACAGACTTTAAAAGCATAGGGGTAGGTGGAGGGGTGGTTGGATTTCCCCCAGCACTGTTTACTTCTTTTTGTCTTAAAATAGTAATATTGCTTTGATTTTGTGTATATGTATATTGATTTGTGCTTTAAAATGATGCATATTGACTACAACTGTTTTTATTTTGTAATGGTGACTTTGTATTTTCTATTCATCTGAAATTTTCATGAGTTGAAATGATTCATTAATATTTCATAATTGTTCTTCAAATGGGTATATTTTCATAAAACTTGGCTAAGTAGATATAATAAGATATGTCTCCACTCTAATAATACTTTCCTTATGATAGGATATCCATCCCAGTGATTTCTTTATTTTCCAGAAATTGGTAGGAACCATGAGAAATGCTAGGAATGATTGGTATCACAAAATCTGAAAATATCATTATAGGCAATATTTCTTACAGGCAACACAATAGAAGTCAGCCCAAAGAACATGAACAAGTGGTTTGTAGAAGAAAAAATAAATTTATGAAAAGATGTTTAACCTCACTCATAACAATAACAAATACAAATTAAAAGTGAATAACATGTCATTTATAACCTATCAGACAGGTGAAACCCCAAAGGTTGATTTTAAAAACGCTCATGGAGTCTTTGAGGAAAGATGCTTTTATAATTTGCCAGAGCACTGGAAATTGGTACCATCTCTGTGGAGGCAATTTGGTGAAATCTATTAAAATTATAAATGCATATAGTCTTTTATCCATCAAGTGTAGGTCTTGTATCTATGTGAAATGACCTGCATATAGAATTATTCATTGCAACATTATTTATAATATCAAAAGACAGGAAATTGGAGCTCTTGTTGTGGCTCAGTGGGTTAAGGATCCAGCATTGCCACAAGCTGCAGTGTAGATCACAGATGCAGCTCGATCCAGTGTTGCCGTGGCTGTGGTGCAGACCTCAGTTGCAATTCCTATGTGACCCCTAGCCTGGGAACTTCCACATGCTGCCAGTGCAGCCATTAAATTAAAAAAAAAAAGGAAACCACCCAAGTCCTTCCACTATATTCACACAAAGGAACACTTTCAGCTGGAGAGAAGAATAAGGGTGCTCTTCCTATACTGAAAAAAAGGTAAAAAATAGGCAAGATGCTGGTATATATAAAATGCTAAATATGAGATTAAAATGTAAAACAGATTTTATATTTTACCCTACTTATGTATGAATAAATAAAGAATATTTAAGAAATAAATTACAATAATAACCTGTATTAGGTGGAATGGGGTGGGGGAGAGACTAAAGGAGGAAGACAGTGTGGAAGAGGCATTACAGCATATTTTTATATTTTAATTTTTAATCATTTAAATGTTATAAATTAAAATAATAAATTAATGTGTAACTAACAAGTCACAGTAATCAGAAATGTGTATGAAGAAGTCTTGGTGAAAGGAAGTGTTAATTGAAGGTTAGAAAAAATAGAACTGAGCCAGCCTGCCCTTGGGATGGCTACGAGGAAGGCTGGATAGGAGCAGGAGGCCTAGAAAGCAGGAGGTCCATGCCAAAGAAGAGGGTTCTTGCTCCCAGGAGATGCTGGTGATACAGGGATTCCAGCTCTTCCAGCCAGGAGCACCCCCAAATTGTCATGGAACAAAGTGAGGCCAGAGAAACTGAAATTCACTGAAGGTTGGTGACTTTCCCACAGTCACAGCGACTTTTGCCCAACGTAAAAAGCAGGACCTTGGCCCCCAAATCTGGTGCTTGTTCCACTACTTTATGTCATAACCTGCTTCAGATTCACTGTATAATTCTAGGTAAAAGTCATCACTGGATATAAAAGCTTGCCGAGGAACATATCCCATTTCAGTTTAATTAGTCTAAGTGTATTAACTATTGATTGGTGCATCCAGATTTGGCTTGAAAGGAAGGAGAAGGAACCAAATAGGATCCTGAGACTGAAGCAAGTTCAGCTACAATGGTGGAAGGGCTGAGGAAGCAGCGGCTGGGCAGTCAGGAATAAGTCTTTGTCAATTTCACATATCAGCCCAGGGGTTGACCTGCTTACCTTCAAGTTCACACACAGGTAGGGAAGTGGAGAAAGGAGAAACACCATGCTCAGCCTGATGGTGTTTACAGATCATTTGCTTCTCATGTCTGTAGAATGTTGTTTGTTTGCTTTCAACCAGGAACTTTTCAGAAGCAAATCCATCATTGAACATGTTATTAATTCTCAAATTCATCTTACAAGGTCGTTTCAGTTATTATCATTATCTTCTTTCCTCAGGTGAGGAGAACAAGACTTTAGAAGTGAAATATGTGGAGTTCCCATCTTGGCACAGTGGAAATGAATCCAACTAGAAACCATGAGGTTGAGGGTTCGATCCCTGGCCTTGCTCAGTGGGTTAAGGATCTGACATTGCCATGAGCTGTGGTGTAGGTTGCAGATATGGCTCAGATCTGGTATTGCTGTGGCTCTGGTGTAGGCCAGCAGCAACAGTTTTGATTAGACCCCTAACCTGGAAACCTCCATATGCCGAGGGTACCACAAAAGACAAAAAAAAAAAAAAGTGAAGTACGTAACTTGCCTTAAAAAAGAAAAGAAAAGAAAACCACAGCAAGCCACAGAGCTAAGCAAATGCCAGAGCAAAGATTCCCTCCCAAGTCTGTCTGACGCTAAAGCCTGCATTGTGTTCTCTACAACTGAACAGCATTGTGCAATATCACTGGAAATTATAATGATGACAATGATGAAAGTATTGACCCCGGCCTGGGAATTTCCATATGCTGAAAGTGCAGCCATTTAGAAGGAGAAATAAAGAAAAATGATGTATGTAGAGATTATAATATCCCAGATACATCCCATGACAATAACTACCTTTTAAGGAAAATAGTCCAAACTAAATTTCTTTCTGTAAGAGTTTCTAATCTTCCTATGTTTGAATGAAATGAAAACTGCAACCCTAGCAATAACTACTTGGACAAAGATTATGTTGTGGGCATAAAGGAAACCAAATTTCTGAAAGATAGAGGATTCCAAGGTGGAAGATGGTGAGTGATCTTGTAATCTCTACTGAGATGTATAGATTTTGGTAAATAAAGAGATTTGGGGTACACTACTGGAATTGATTTTGGCACTTAGTCCACGTTTTCTCCCCTTTCCTCGAGTCTATCTGTGTCCTATGACTGGTCCATGTGGAGGCTTAAAGGCTCAGACCCCTCACTCCACCTCCAGGGGTCATGGTGGCTTCAGAGCCCCCCACTGTGATTGGCTAAGACCACTTTGCAACTGCACTACAGCTCACCCTGTGCTCAGTCATCCTGGATTATCTTCCTTTAAGTGTTAATCCCATAGTACTCCCTAATAAATTCCTTGTGTGGTAATTTTTGTTGCAGAGTCTGTTTTCTCAATACTTGACCTCCAGTAGCAAAGCATACAGAACTTCCATTTAGGGCCATAGAAAACCCAAACTTACATTCTCTTAACTTGGCCTGGAAAATTTTTTCCCCTGGTATGTGTTAATATATCATTCATGCTATTCATGACTCATTTAAAAATTTTCCCTTCACAGGAAGCCCTTATAGTTTGACTTATCTGCATCTATTTGTGCCCCCCTAGATCACAACTTTTATCATGTCACAAACTACATTCTACTGTAATCCATTACTTATCTTCCAACTAGAATATGACCTACTTCATGGTAGGGAAATTACTCCTTATCTGTTTACCTTGTACAGTCTTGAGCATATAACAGGGGCAATCCTAATATTGAATCAGGGAGTTCCCATCTCGGCTCAGCAGTAACGAACCTGACGAGGATCTATGAGGATGTGGGTTTGATCCCTGCCCTCACTCAGTGGGTTAAGGATATAGCATTGCTCTGAACTGTGGTATAGGACACAGTTGTGGCTCAGATCCTGTGTTGCTGTGGCTGTGGCATAGGCCAGCAGCCGTAGCTCCAATTCAACCCCAAGGCTGGGAACTTCTATATGCTGCAGGTGCAGCCCTAAAAAAGCCCTAAAAAAAATTCTTCGTTGATTTTATATATACATATATAAAATCAATGAAGAAATTTTAAATGTAGTGTTATAAGAAAGAAGAGATAGGGAGTTCCCTTGTGTCACAGTGGGTTAAGGATCTAGCATTGTCACTGCAGTGGCTCAGGTTCAGTCCCTGACCCAGAAACCTCCACATGCCGCAAGTGCAGCAAAAAAAAAAAAAAAAAAGGGTTATATAAGTACCATGGGCAGTTGTATATGTGAGGAGAGTGTCTAGAAATGAGAAAGTCTTGTTTGCATGCGTCTCCTAAGAGTTTTAATTTTTGATCTTCAGTTTCTCTACTTTTCCTGGGTGGGATATTTGAATAAGCTACTGCTTGGAATAAGAAAGTGAAGTATCTGTCTTTCTCTGATGAAAGAGTGGTTTTTATCCTTGTATATTAAGGGCAAAATAAAATAACAGCATGCCATGTAGGGCAGAAGTACAGGCAGGAGTCTCTCTTCTGATTCTTCTGGTCCTTAGACAATCCTTTCTGAATCCACTCTCCATGGGCCTCTGATCCCTGTCAGCCTGGTAATTGTTAGTCATGCTTTCAACTGCCAAGTAATATAGAAACCACTGGTACCAACTTGAAACTTTTGTTCAGTATATAGAAAACGTAATATGTTGGAAAAAATTATGAAAACACTACATACAAATGGTTAAGTGGCTCAATTTTGTAGTTAAATAAGGCACAACACTCTTCCCATTGTTCTATTCAAAAGGCAACTTGACTTGTTATTGTCCACAATGGGTGGCCACTGAGAAACCTAAATGTCCATCAACAGAGGAATGGATGAAGAAGATGTGGTACATACATACAATAGAATATTACTCAGACATAAAAAATGAAATAATGCAGCAACATGGGTGGACCTAGAAACTATCATACTAGGTGAAGTTAGTAAAAGACAAACATCATATGATATCACTTGTATGTGGAATCTAAAAAAGATACAAATGAATTTATTTTCAGAAAAGAAACAGGATCACAAACTTCAGAAAACTTATGGTTACCAAAGAGGACACAATCTACAGGTGAGATAGCATCCAAGAGCTGAAATAAATAAAATAATATCCCCAAAATGCCTCAGGCTAAGTGGATTTCTACCATAGACTGAAATTGGAAGGGCAAAGAGATGAGTTTGGATATATATAGGAATTCAGTTGTAGTGTTCTACAGGAAAATTATCTCAGAAGATACAAGATCAAGAGTCCTGTGGAAAAGAGTGTTAGAGAAGCCACCAGTAGATTCGCCCTGTAAGATCTAGGCACAGAGTTCCCTGGAGCACTTGGGTTCATATCTGAGGCCTTAAACATCAGAAACCACATGCAGCATTATGTACACATGGGGTAGAATGTAAGATTCTAGAGGAAAAATTTCTTCGCCAAAGCATTCCTCTCAGGTTGTCATGTACTGTCTTGTGCAACTAATACCTGACCTTAAAAATAAAAAATCAGCTTAAACCCTCCCCAATAACTGTCCTTATCTTTCACAATATTCAGGGGCTTGATTATAAGGGTCGAGCCACAGGAGATCCCAGTGTCACACCACATGGCCAAAGCAGAATTATTGTGATTGGACCAGGTTGTGGTCCTCAGGATGGATTCATCTTCCTTCCTTCCTTCCTTTTTTCTTTTCTTCTTTTCTTCCTTTCTTTCTTGGTCATGGCCATGGCGTGCAGAATTTTCTGGGCCATGGGTCAAACCCAAGCCACAGCAGTGACAACTCAGAATCCTTAACCACTAGCTCACCAGGGAACTCCGGGATGGGTTGTTGCTGTTCTTCTTCTTCTTTTGTTTTAAGTATAGTTGATTTATGGTATTATGCAGATTTCTTCTATATAGCAAAGTGTCTCAGTCATGCATGTATATTCTCTCTCTCTCTCTCTCTCACACACACACACACATATATATATATATATATATATATGTATATACTTTTTTATATTATTTCCCATTGTAGCCTATCCCAGGAGATTAGATGTAATTCCCTGTGCTATACAGTAGGACCTTACTATTTATCCATTCTAAATGTAATAGTTTGCATCTGCTAACCCCAAACTCCCACTCCACAGGATGAGTTTTTCATAAGAGGCCTCTTGTCATCCCTGCAAATGGATCCCTCTGAGCCCACTCTAAGACCCTGACACAAGCCACACTGGTATGAATCCAAGGGCACACTATTTAAAATGCCTCAAGCTAGGTATCTTCAGTACATGAGGGAAAAATGTAGAATATAATATATAAATATATTTGGGCATTTCGGATGATGATTTCATATCCTGAATATACATTGAGTAAACTACAAAACCCATACCTAATAAAAACATATTTTTGAAGAAAGAGATATATCTCCACCAGAGTACTAGCTCTAATCCAGCCTCAGTTCTCCCTGAGCTGGGCTCAGACTCAGGGGTATAATCTGGACAAGAAGGAGACCTCACAGCTTCTGTACCAAGTGATAATCTCAATCTCTCGTACTAGATAGGAAAGACTTCAGATCCCTCAAGGGCTGATGGAAGATAGTTAGCCATGGACAAAAGACCAGGCCACCATGTCCTCTATCAGCAGCACCGACAGATTTTCAGCCTTGCAACATAGTGGGTCTCATGTGCTTTGGGATAAAACCTGGATGGAAAAATACCTCACTGGGTCTCGTCAGCAGGTAGACAGCTGGGGATTTATTAGGGCAGGAGAGGGGGAAAGGAGTGGGCCGCCTTCCTGTGCAGTGAGGAACCAATATTAGAAGGTTAGAGGACCTTCCAAGGAATGAGCCTCCAAATGAAAGTTAGTAAATATAGCCTCTGGGTGGATATCAGAGTGGAAAGCAGGAGGGACTTCATTAAAAGAACTCGAGGAGCTCCCATCGTGGCACAGCAGAAACGAATCTGACTAGGAACCATGGGGTTGCGGGTTTGATCCTTGGCCTCGCTCAGTGGGTTGAGGATCTGGTATTGCTGTGAGCTGTGGTGTGGTTCGCAGACATGGCTCAGATCTGGTGTTGCTATGGCTCTGGCATAGGCTGGCAGCTGCAGCTCCAATTAGACCCCTATCCTGGGAACCTCCATATGCCACAGGTGTGGCCCTAAAAGGACAAAAGACACAAACAAACAAAAAAACAAACTCATAAAAAGGAAATAAGGAAAATTAAGGATAAAGAAAGAGACCCCAGGCATCTTCATGTGAGGTTGAATGTTGACTCTTTCTCATATCCATACAAACAATGTGGCTTGGTAGCCCCAGAACAAAGAAGAGGAATTTACTATCCTAATACTATTGAGAATAACACTCAGGGATCTGTTCTCAAGAGTAGAGATCAGACCACAGAAACTGAGGTCCATGCCATGTCAATGGAAGAGAAGGGGACTAGGATCCAACCTTCCAGGACAGCTGTCAGAATTACCTCAAGTACGCTGAGCAGTGCCCTGCAATGGGAGCTGTGAGTCAGAATTGCACATAGACCTTCTATGATACCTGACTCGTCAGCTCCAAGCCTCATTTCATTTATTTAAATATATGATATAAGCTATATACAAATTCATGTACATTGAAATATTAACAGGAACAAAGCAAAAAGTGAATGAGTATTTATAGCCTCTCCCTCTCAGGTATGCAGTGAGAAAGACTGTACATCTCCCTACTTAGTTTTTGGTCTATGCTCTACTGCACTATGTGCATTTATAAAGTATAGAAAGGAATGCAGAAATTGCACCAGAAAAATATAGAACAATTTTCATAATATAAAGGAAGAGAACAATTGAGAGATGAATAGAAAAAATGGATCCAGCAAAGCAGTGGCAGGAATGAGAAAATAGACAACTCTCCATGTAGTCAAAGATTTGAAGAGAGGGTCTTTAGGGATTTAGAGAAAGAGAGATAAAGGGGAAGCGTCTGGAGGAGTTCTGCAGTGCGGAGGCTGGAATGATAGGGTGTGGGATGGGATGAGCAGATTCCAGATAGAAGAGCCTGGGAAAGATGGATGTTAAGAAATTTTGTTCTAAGTTTTGATTCCAAAAACAATCTGAATTGCATTTTCATATTCTTTTGCAAAAACATTTTTTATTGAGACATGTATAGATTTTTATTTAAAGAGAAATAAAATGTTTTTAATTGGAATTTTTAAAGTTGGTACTGGCACAAAAATAAATAAATTGCCTTAATATTCCTGGCATATACTCGTGTATATATGAGGACTAATAATTGAATAATGGTTGTTTTTAAACTAAATGGGGAAAGTTTGATTCAATAAATGTTGGGAAAATATGCTCTCTGGGAAAATAATTAGATTCCAAGTCTCCCACATACAGAAAATGAAATTTGATGTACATAGGAAGAAATAAAAGGGTTGGCTCTGAAGGCAGATCACCTGGGTCAATAACAGCTCTGCTATACATCACTTTATGGCTATGAGCTTGTTTACTCTGCCTTTCTACATCTTAGGTCATCCATCTGTTAAGTGAAAATAGTAATTCACTGACTACTTATGGTTATAAATATATGAAACAAAAACAAACTATTAAATACTAGAAAAAAATGTGTATGAAAAAGTTTTTAAATTTTCAGATGGGAAAGCTCTTCTTGAGTGATATGAAGCCCAAATTCAAAAGGAAATGAGAAGCAAGTTTTAATACACAAATTAAAAACAAGTCTATCCAGGAATTCCCATCGTGGCTCAGCAGAAACAAATCTGACTAGCACCCATGAGGATGCAGGTTCAATCCCTGGCCTCTCTCAGTGGGTTAAGGATCCGGCATGGCCATGAGCTGTGGTGTAGGTCGCAGGCACAGCTCAGATCCCATGTTGGTGTGGCTGTTGGTAGCAGCTACAGCTCTGATTCAAGCCCTAGCCTGGGAACCTCCATATGCTTTGGGTGTGGCCCTAAAAAGACAAAACAAAACAAAAAAACATCCATGAGTTCCCATTATGGCTCAGCAGTAATGCACCAGACTAGTATCCAAGAGGATACGGGTTTGATCCCTGGCCTCTCAGTGAGCTGAGGATCCGATGTTGATATGGCTATGGTCTAGGCCAGCAGCTGCAGCTCTGATTCAACCCCTAGCCTGGGAACCTCCATATGCCATAGGTAGGGCCCTAAAAAGAAAAAAAAGCCTGTCCAGTAAAGAACTATCAAGAAAATGTAGAGACATATGAAAAAAAAATCTTATACAATTGAATAATAGTATTTTCAATATAAAAAGAGCTCAAAAAAGTTTAACCCAGTAGCAATATGAGTAATAAATATAGAGGTAATTTTCAAAAGCAGAAATAGCTACAAGTAGATAATATATGTGTGCCTTCCTAGTGATTTTTCATTTATATGAAAAAATCTTATAATAATTTTACTTCCTTTTGCTTGTTTCATAACTTTTCAATTTGTTATTATTCCACCACAATATTGAATACTAGAAGGGCAAGTAAGCATTGTTGTCTTCCACCTAATTTTTAGAAAGATAGGCATATTTTGTTTTATTGCACTTTGCAGATATTGTCATTTTTTTTTACAGATTGAAGGTTTGTGACAACCCTGTCAAGCAAGTCTATGAGTACCACTTTTTCAAATAGCATTTGCTCACTTTATGTCACATTTTGGTAATTATAGAAATATTTCAAATTTTTTCGTTATTATATATGTTATGATGATCTATGATAAATGATCTTTGATGTTACTATTGCAAAAATCTTATGACTCACCAAAGGCTCAGATGATCGTTAGTATTTTTAGTGATAAAGTATGTTTTAATTGAGATATGTACATTTTTTAGACATAATGTTATTGCACACTTAATAGACCATAGCGTAATATAAACTTAACTTTTAGACACTGGGAAACCAAAAAATTCATTTGACTCACTTTATTGTAATACTGGCTTTATTGCAGTGGTCTGAAACTGAACCCACAAGATCTCTGAGGTAGATTCTGATTTATAATTTCTCCTGTTTATAAAGAAATATGCTTGATATTATTTTCATATATCTGTTTATTTTTAATTCATTTGGAATTTTGAGATGGTGCATATAATTTCTTTTTTTACAAACATCACAGCTAAATATTTGAGATGAAACTTTATTTTTCTCACGTTCACTACTGATGAGTAGATTATAGATTGTTTTGAATTGTTTCCAGTAATTGGTTGAAAAATCCATATTACTGATTGCACTATCGGTTATGGTAACAAACTTAGAAACAATTTATACAGATATTTTCCAAAAGTGTTATTCTATTGAAAAATCAAATACATTTACAGATATCTAGAGTAAGTAAAAAGTGTAAAATAAAAAGGAAAAAAGTAAGCTTTAAGATGGTGATATCAGCCAATACCAGTTATGTGTTGTTATTAACCACCTAATCTGACCACATCAGACATCCAGCATAATTCTTTTTTAAGAGTATTTCTGGAATTTTTTCCATCCTGTTATCTCTTTTTTTTCCATTCTAAGAAGCATATTTGAATAGCTGGGTGCTAGTAAAAAAACAAGTCTTAATTGTGTTCATTAAGTACACATGATGTTATGTGTACTGAAAATAACGTGTACAAACATAACATGATACTTTGTTAAGTAACCAAATGCTAAGGCAATCCAATACCTGGAGTTCATGTCTTTGCTTACTCTTTTTTTTTTTTCCCCACTGTACAGCAAGGGGGTCAGGTTATCCTTACATGTATACATTACAATTACATTTTTCCCCCAGCCTTTCTTCTGTTGCAACATGAGTATCTAGACAAAGTTCTCAATGCTATTCAGCAGGATCTCCTTGTAAATCTATTCTAAGTTGTGTCTGATAAGCCCAAGCTCCCGATCCCTCCCACTCCCTCCCCCTCCCATCAGGCAGCCACAAGCCTCTTCTCCAAGTCCATGATTTTCTTTTCTGAGGAGATGTTCATTTGTGCTGGATATTAGATTCCAGTTATAAGTGATATCATATGGTATTTGTCTTTGTCTTTCTGGCTTATTTCACTCAGTATGAGAGTCTCTAGCTCCATCCATGTTGCTGCAAATGGCATGATGTCATTCTTTTTTATGGCTGAGTAGTATTCCATTGTGTATACATACCACCTCTTCCGAATCCAATCATCTGTCGATGGACATTTGGGTTGTTTCCATGTCTTGGCTATTGTGGATAGTGCTGCAATGAACATGCGGGTGCACGTGTCTCTTTTAAGTAGAGTTTTGTCTGGATAGATGCCCAAGAGTGGGATTGTGGGGTCATATAGAAGTTCTATGTATAGATTTCTAAGGTATCTCCAAACTGTTCTCCATAGTGGCTGTACCAGTTTACATTCCCACCAACAGTGTAGGAGGGTTCCCTTTTCTCCTCTTCACTTACTCTTGATGCAATGAATGGGTGCCTTCTAGTGACTAATGTTATTCTGCCCTCTACTGGTTCAAATTGAAATCCCCCACTTAGATGCATTCCAGGAAAACAGCTTATGGTAGAATCTTTATGAAATTTTCCCCTTAAAAAGAAGAAAACAGGAAAAAAATAAGTAAAACACTATGAAAACGATGTATGTACAGCATCACATAATCATAGGAGAACTATTTTGATTCATGAAGATTTCAGAGTTATGTTGTTTAGCCCATTATGTCATTCAAAAGCTTTCAAAACCGCAACATTTCATCTCAATTTTAAGCATTCACAACCAACAATAGAGGTCAACAGTAGCTTCCCCAGGCCATTTTTTGAGCAAAGTAACTCATCTTCAAGGCTTAAGAGAGTAACATTTCTCAAAGGTAGGTAAAATGGATAGATATTTTTTAAAAATGACAGTCTTAATATGACTAAGTGCTTCTTATACACTTATTTCCTTGGAGACAGTAGGATTCGTGCTGCTGTAACCCAATAGCTTTCACCTAGTTCAAGAAAACATATATGCGTGAACAAAGGCAGACATATGTGAACCCCCTACCCTAACACATATATATATAGGCACCCATGTATGAATAATACAGACTGGCTTCTGGACCAGCTAACCCAGATCCTCCCAGTACTCACTTATCTTTCCATCCACGTTATCTCTTGGCCATATGAACAGTCAAGGGGCACAGACTTCATTCCCCTACTCTCTGGCCATTATCTCTACAGGATGTTTTCCTATGCTATGCATTCTCCACTTGGAATGGATGTGGCTCTAAACACATGTGCTATTTAATGATGCTTTCTAAACTGCAACTTGCCTGCATATATTTCTGTCTCATATATATATATCCATAGTCATATGTTTAGATAAGAGGCAAGCAGTATCAGAATAGGATCAATCTATAGCCCCCACGTCTGTGACTCAAGCACTGTTGTTTAATTGTTGCAGTGTTCTTTCCTAGGTCTTGTCTATAAAAGCATGTCCAGCTCTTTATTGGTCCATATCCCCAAATTTGTTAGCCTAAAAATGTGCAATTATCATTCTTTGGCTTACATCAGCCAAGGGCCAATCAAAAGTTTTGGGAGTATAGATAAGGAGGCCAGGGGAGGGGAATTATAATTAGTATTAACTCTTCTACTTTATCTTAATAAGTGGAGAAAGTGTAATACTCAGAAATCAAAATATTCTTTAAGTCAAAATTTAGTCATCAGTAAGAAGTTTTCTTTAATTCATTATAAATTCTAATTAAAAAATCAATATTAACTCATAATTCACAATCCATGCAAATTTTACTTCACACCAGGCTTAAAGTTTTCTCCACTTTTTCTGTCTTCCTCTTTGCGACATAACATATACCTCCCTCCAGATAATGATTTGTGTGGATCAACACCAGCTTAGGGAAGTCATTTTATTTTAGTTCAAGGAGAAGAACAGACAAAGGGTTTATCACTCTTGGTTCAGGAAAGGGTGTTTCTTACTCAGGGCACAGATGAGCACACCAGCCGGCCTCTGGTTTTCAGGATCCATTCTTCCCACCTCTCTAACAAGAAATGTTCCCATCTGCCCAATATGAAAACCTCACTGTTGTTTTAGGTCCTTTCCAGTTCTGCTCCTCTTTCATTGCAAGGCGTTATCTTGAGCACAGAGTGCAAAGAATCTATTAGACAAATTCAGTATTCTCAGAATCTCCAAATAAGAAAGGCAATGAATGAATCCTCCAGTGTTAATAATTTCTGTTTCTGTTGCTTTTTTGTAGTAACTTTTTGACCTTTGTATTTTTCGTTCATGTGGTAGTGATAAAACACTGTAGATGGATTGACATAACTTTCAAGGCTACTACTTGTAGATGCTTTAGATGACCCCTGGTAGATATTCTAGTCATCAGTGCCCGTTCTCCAAGGTTTCAGACTATGAAAGGAGAGAGGTCCACTCTGTGCTACCTCATCTCTGGAATGAGGGAAGGCTCTCAGTTTGTGTTGACATTCTCAAAGTTGCCAAAATAAACCATCTATGTTTGCCTTTAGGTAAGTTCAGTTTTCATCCCCAAATATAAACAATTAACAGGCAGAAACCCTCTTAGAGCTAGACTATTTTGAGAGAAAGTTTGTCAGGTGCCTGGAGATTCTCCATCATCAAGAACTTAAATGCGGGAGTTCACATTGTAGCTCAGCGGTAAGGAACCTGACTAGTATCCATGAGGACTCGGGTTCAGTCCCTGGCCTCAGTAGGTTAAGGATCTGGCATTGCTGTGAGCTGTGGTGTAGGTCGCAAATGCAACTCGGATCTGGTGGTGTTGTGGCTGTGGTGTAGGCTGGCAGCTGCAGCTCTGGGAACTTCCATATGCAGCTCTAGGAACTTCTGTATGCAGCAAGTGCAGCCCTAAAAAGCAAAAAACAAACAAACAAACAGAAAACTTAATGTGTCCATTGATCCTGAGCAAAGATGCTACACTGAAGTTCAGTCCCAGAATAAGTCTGGAAAATATAGGTATTCTAGTGTAGGTATCACACAGAAAATCATCAGAGTTGTCTTGCAGTTTGGTTTGAGAGCTGTCTTCCACTTGGATTTAGATATAAAAATTGAACACATGAGCACATAACTTCTGAGAAATTACATGCATTTTCACAAAATATCATTATTATTATTATGAGAACATTTTGTTCTATAAAATATCAATACCATGTACCAAATAAATATGTGATAAATTTAAACTTGTCAGGTTTATAATTGAATATAATTCTTATTTCTCTGCTTTTAAGGTTACCATTGTTGATTCTAGACTTTGGTTTTAGTTAATAAAGCAACTTCTAAAATGAATGAAAATTTGGACTTTATAAAAAGCGTGTTGTCACTGTTTGTGAAATCTTAGTTCTCTTCCTTTTTTCCTTGATGTCTTTTACAAGTTTGTTAATGAAGAGAAAGTACCTGCTGATTTCTGCTGTGACAGTTTCTTAAACATAGGGTCTGAATCCTTTCACCTTTAAGGAAAGTTTCATTCCTTGAAAGTAACTCTTCACAGCCATTTGGGAATCCTCACTTCTAGCAAGTTCTCTTTTAAGTCTCTCTCTTGTTCCAAAAACATCTTCAGCTGTTCCAGGTACTGATGATGTCTAATGTGGAATTCCTCCAAGAGGGTCTCATCCAGACCCCCTGGGCTCTTTGTACCAAAGATGTTACAGAGACATCTCAGGGGAGATAATGTGGTGTGGGCTCCTTGAAACTACCAAGCATCTTCTGAACTCAGACATCAACCAGATCTGTTTCCCAGAAATAACGAATGGGAAGCACTTTTTTTTTTTTAAGAGAAATACTAAGATGCACCTCTTTTCCAGACTATGACCTGAATTAACTCACAACTCAGGTTAAAATTTGGAGAAGAATGGAAGTTCTTTAAATTCTTTAAATTTTTTCTATAGAATATTTTGTACTGATTTGATAGATTTTTACAGACAAGTTAGAAAAAAAGATGTGCATGTGTAAATATCAAATAGAGATATGAAAAGATGCTCAGCATTATTAGTCATCAGGGAAATGCAAATTAAAAGCACAATTAAATACCACTTCCTACTTATAGAATGGCTAAAATTAAAAGGATTGTCCATTGGCAGTACTAGAGAGGATGTGATGTCACTAGAATTCTCCTCCATTTCTGGTGGACATGTCAAATGGGAAGTCACTTTGGAAAATGTTTGGTAGTTTTCTAAAATGTAAAACATAACTTCCACGTGATATAGCCATTGTATGTACTCTTAGATATTTACCTAAGAGAAATGAAAGTACAAGTCCTCATAAAGACTTATACCTGAATATTCAGAGCAGCTTTATTCATATTTATTCCCAAAACTGTGGGGAAAAAAACCTGCCCATCAATAAGTGAAACAATGGGAGTTCCCGTTGTGGCTCGGGTGTAATGAACTCAAGTAGTATCAAGAACGTGGGTTTGATCCATGGCCTTGTTCAGTGGGTTAAGGATCTGGTGTTGCTTAGAGCTCACCAAGCTCTGAACTGTGGTATAGGTTGCAGATGCAACTCAGATCTGTAATGCTGCAGCTATGGCTTAGGACTGCAGTTATAGCTCTGATTTGACCCCTAGCCTGGGAACTTCCATATGCCACAAGTGCTGCCCTAAAAAGCAAAAACAAAACAAAACAAAACAAAAGTGAAACAACGAATTATCATAGATACATAAAATGGAATGTTATTCATCAGTAAAAGGAATCAAGTATCAAAATATGCTAAATATGGATGAATCTTAAAATATTGGAGCTTAATGAAAAGAAAAGGAGTATGTACTATATTACTCCATTTACGTAAAATTTTAGGAAATGCAAGCTCAACTCTAGAGACAAAAAGGGCTGACTGGCAAGGGTGAGAGGTGAGGTTGGAAAGGGAAAGAGGAAGGGATTACAAAGACGCTGGAAGAAACCTTTGGAGGGTGGCAGGTATCTTCATTATCTTATTTGTTGTGATGGTCTTATGGATATAAATAAATATCAAAACTATGATTTAGCTTTATATTCTCTACAGGTAGGAAATCTTTGCTATATCTGTACCAGCAGACTTTGCCTAATGTGCTTCCTTCCATAATGCACATTCCAGCAGATCTTCCATGCTATTTTCGATCAAGAATGTACCTACAGACTACAGTAGAGATCCAAAAAAGCTTTCTCAACTGATGGAAGAGCTAAAGGGTAAATTTGGAACAGGGTATTTGGAACTTTGGGAAAGTTCTCATTGTGGCTCAGCGGTAATGAGCCCAACTAGTATCCATGAAGATGCAGGTTCGAGCCCTGGCCTGGCTCATTGGGTTAAGGATTCAGCGTTGCTGGGAGCTGTGGTATAGGTTGCAGACAAAGCTTGGATCCCACATTGCTGTGTCATCTTGTGGCGTGTGGTGTAGGCTGGCTGCTGTAGCTCCAATTCAACCCCTAGCTAGGGTACTTCTGTATGCTACACTTGCAGCTCTAAAAAGCAAAAAAAAAAAAAAAAAAGAGTCCTTTTTGGTGCAGACTCTGGCTCTGTAGAGGAAACAAATCACTACCAAGAGGAGTAGAAACATAGCTCTAAGATCTAGAATAATTTTGGAGAAAAAAAAGAGGTTTTTTTTATTCATTCATACTAAGAAAACTCCCATGTTGAAGAAATAAATTTCCAAGAGTCCACACATTACTTTTATATAAAATTATCTTAAAGTTTTTATTTATTAAATGAGAAACAATCACTAGCATTCTCTTATTTCTGTATTGGTAGAAAATTCTGACTGCTGTCTAAAGTTTTAAGTGGTCAGTGCTATCTGCTCTACCTCTGACTTTTAAAGAGTCCAGTCAGCCATTTCCCCCTACATTTTCTCCTGGTGATACAGAAACCATTTTTTTTTTTTTTTCAGTTTCAAACATGTGGGTTACTGAGCTAAGACAGACATTCCTTGCTTTGATCAAATAGAAATGTTGGAAACAATATTTAAAAATCAATTATAAGTATATAGCTTATTTTTTTAAGTAAACAAAAAGTGATATGTAGGTTCCAGAAAACAAAAGAAGGTCAGATGATCATATTTCTATGCTTTATTTCCTAAAGTTTTAATCTTTAGGAATAACTAGATATCAGTTTTTGCCAGTGTGATTACTCTTATCCCTTAGCTTGCTTTTTCACTCAAGAAAGCACTCATATCATGAACATTCCTGGATGCTGGTGAGTAATGATCAACCTTATTTAAGTCAATGTGGCTGCACAATATTCTATGAAGGTATCATGGGTTACTTAACTATTCATCTGTACTGGCACTCAATTAAGTTGATTTCAGTTACCATTCATATAAATAATGCTATGCAATGAGAAAATTTAAGTATTCACTTAATATTTCTGTAAAATTGACACTTAACTGCTATATTTTCTGGGTCTAAATGGTTTAGCATTGTTGATAGATGTTACTAAACTAATTACCAATAATGTTTGAAATTTTTACACTTCTACCAACTCTGTGTAACTGTGCGTTCTTAGGCCAACTATCACCAGGCAATCTTTTTGTTTTGCTGTACATCAAATATTTCATTTGAAATTTCATTTATTTCCAAACTCTGTGATCACTTGGAGGCTGATTATTTCACACACACACACACACACACACACACACACACACACACACACGTAACCCACTCAATTATTTCTAATTCTGTAAATAGCCTCTTTATAAGTCAGATTTTTTTATAGCTCAGATTTTTATTGGATTCTTAAACTTTCTTGAGCTCTTAAAAATGTTAATGCTCTATTATACATTATAGGTTAATACTCTATTATACATTATAAGGTTTCTCAATATTATGTGATTAATAATTTTTATGACACTTTGCTGAACAGATGTTTTAAAAACTCATGTGTCAAAATGTGTTCTCTATTCCTTTATGGTCTTTGGATCTCAAGTTTCTCAGACTTTTGCATCTGTTAACAAAACAAGCTGATGTAGTTTATTTCATGACCCTCGTGTTATAAAGAAAACAGAGCCGCAGAGAGATTAAATAACTTTCCCAAGGTCCTGGCCTCATTTTTGGAATCCAGGCCCCCTGAATGCACAGCCTGAGCTCTTTACCAGTTTTGGAAATATCACAGCCCACGAGGACGAGAGATATTGGCGAGAATCTGAGCATTCTTTTTCCAGGACAGTCTTAAATAAATAAATAATGATGGGTTCTTTCTCCCCAGTTCCCATTTGTTCCAGTCATAACAGGAACCATTCCTTTGTGACAGACTTTTTGCAGTACCATTAATTTGGTCATAGTTTTCCCTACACCTGTTACAACGAGCCTTGTCATCCTGAGAGTGTTTCTTCTATGCTGACTAGCAGTGTTTTCTAACATGTTGCATTATATGAAGTGTTTATTTTCTGCTTTTATTGAGTTCCCAATCAGGTTCTGATTCCCAGGCTGTGATTGCCTCCTTCAGTAGCCAGTCATTCTGCAATAAAATACAGCTGGAGACAGAAAACTATAATTTTAGCAGCCTTTTCCTCAAGATGGAACAAAAGACCTCCAACTTGGCCACTTAGGTAACTTAAATGTAACAAACTTGACATCTATGTTATTTGCCAAGTTTCTTGTATTTCAGATTCTTTTTTTCTTAATTTTTAAATGTTTATTGAAATACAGCTGATGTAAAATACTATGATAGTTTCATGTGTAATACATAACGATTTGACATTTGCAACATTATGAAATGATAATCACAATAACTTTAATAACCATCTGGCCACATATAAAAATATTACAGTTATCATTGACTACATTCCTTATACTATATATTACATCTACCTGATTTATTTATTATGTAACTGCAAGCTTCTATCTCTTAATCCCCTTCACCTATTTCTCTCACTCTTCCCCCTCCCACAACCTTCTTGCAACCATTTGTTTTCTGCTTCTTTGAGTCATGTTTTGATTTTTTATGGGTTTTTTTTTTTTAGATTCCACATATAAATGGGATCATACAGTATTTGTCTTTACCTGATTTATTTCACTGGGATCATACAGTATTTGTCTTTGTCTGCCTGATTTATTTCACCTACCATAATACCCTCTAGATCCATACTTGTTGTTACAAATGGAAAGATTTATTTTTCTTTTGATGACTGAGTAATATTCCACTGTGCATATATATGCAAATGTGTGTTTATGTGTATACCACATTTTATTTATTCAAATGATAATGGACACTTAGGTTGCTTCCCTATATTGACTGTTAGTAATACTGCAGTGAATATTGTAGTGCCTATATCTTTCCAAATTAGTGTTTTTCTTTTCTTCTGGTAAATACCCAGGAGTGAATGCTGGATCATATGGCAGTTATATTTTTAATTTTTTGAAAAATCTCCATACTGTTTTCCATAGTGGCTTCACGAATTTACAATCCCATCAACAGTGCACAAGCGTTCCTTTTATTTATCCTTGCCAACACTTGTTATTTGTTTTCAAAAACAGCCATTCCAGGAGTTCCTGTCATGGCTCAGTGGTTAACGAATCTGACTAGGAACCATGAGGTTGCAGGTTCGATCCCTGGCCTTGCTCAGTGGGTAAAGGATCCGGCATTGCCGTGAGCTGTGGTGTAGGTCACAAACGCGGCTCAGATCTGGTGTTGCTGTGACTGTGGTGTAGGCCAGCAGCTACAGCTCCAATTAGACCCCTAGCCTGGGAACCTCCATATGCTGCAGGTGTGGCCCTAAAAAGACAAAAAGACAAAAAAAAGTTAATAACTTCTGGGATAGTTAAGCAGGATATGACTACAGAGACTTTCAGGGCAAGGTGATAGTACCAAACTAGCTAGGAGACTTTTTTTATATTAAGTATAACAATATAACAAGATGCATGAAAAGTGAAATTATGTGTATGAATACCAGATGGCCAAATGGATGAGTCAGTATCATATCCTATATTGGAGAGTTATGTATGACTCTAAGTTTCATACTATGGATTTGTCATCATTTCTTAAATTTGAATTTATGTAATTACTAAACTCTCTCTTGTTCTCTGTTCTTTTTTCCTGGCTAATGTTATAATTTTTTCTGTGTATTACTTAATTGTTGTTCTTAGCCTTAGGTTTTGGGAAAAGGATTCTCTGACACTATTTCTGTCATTCATTTTCATTGGATGTCTCTTCTTTGTTATAGTTAACCATTTGGGGATCCACAGTGTTTGTGATTATCATGAAGCCAATACTCTTAACCTTAGAACAGTTCTAAGATTAATAAGGGAACAATGCAGCAAACAATAATATTTTAAAATAGAAAGGAATTCTTGACCTTGGCTACCTCAACCAGAAGCATTAAATGGATTTTAAAGTAGCTCTAGTAAAACTAATATAGCAATGAGTAAAGTTAAGTAACCATATTAATAAAACAAAAAAATCTCAGAGTTCCTTTGTGGCACAGTGTGCTAAGAATCCTGCATTGTCACTAATGTGTTGCCTGTTTGATCTCTGGCCTGGGAACTTCCACGTGCTGCAGGTGTGGCCATAAGAAAGAAAGAAAGAAAAAAAGAAAGAAATGAAAATAAGGCAAAAAATTCTCAAAAATAGTCATATTAGGAGCTCCCACTGTGGCACAGTGAGTTAAGAATCCAGCTTCAGCAGCTTGGGTTGCTATGGAGGCATGGGTTTAATTCCTGGCCTGGCACAGTGGGTTAAAGTGTTTAGTGTTGCTGCAGCTTTATCATAGGTCACAACTGCAGCTCAGATTCAGTCCTTGGCCTGGGAACTTCTATGTGCTATTGGTGCTGCCCCCCCCCCCAAAAAAAGAAAGAAAAGACAGATGAACAAGAAAGAGCCCTGAATATATATAAACTCAAAAGAGGAATGAACGTGACGAGGGAGAGGCTTGGTTCTGTGTCCTAAACAGCCCTTGGAGAAATATGCAAAGAACTGTCCAGCTCTTTGTACATACAGGAAATTCAAATAAGTGTCTCTCAAAAGAATATGGCTGAATTTATAGAAAATATTTATGACAGGAATTATCATTGTGGCTCAGCAGGTTATGCACCCAGCTAGTATCCATGAGGATGTGGGTTTGATCCCTGGCCTCACTCAGTGGGTTAAGGATCCGGCATTGCCATGAGTTGTGGTATAGGTCTCACACAGCTCAGATCCCCGATTGCTGTGGCTGTGGTGTAGCCCAGCAGCTGCACCTCTAATTCGAACTCTAGCCTGGGAACTTCAGTATGCCACAGGTGAGTCCATAAAAAGGAAAAAAAGAAAATATTTGTGACTAGAGATTATAAAGTGATAATATAAAACTGAAGTAACAGATAAAAGAAAATGAAATTTGATTGTACAACTTGGTTGAAAAAATATTTTTTTTCTTTCTTTTCTTTTTAGGGCCACTCCTGTGGCATATGAATGTTCCTGGCTAGGAGTCGAATCAGAGCTACAGCTGCTGGCCTGTGCCACAGCCACAATGCCAGATCCAGGCTGTATCTGCAATCCACACCACGGTTCATGGCAACACCGGATCCTTAACCCACTGAGCGAGGCCAGGGATTGAACCTGCATCCTCATGAATACTAGCCAGGTTTATTTCCCATGAGCCACTCTAAAAAAAAGAATTGAAATTAGCAAGCAAATAGGTTACCATTGAAATCCACTACAAAGTCATATTAGATCAATGATAAATTAATTTTAGCCAATTAATTTTAGACAAAATAAGCAGTATATTAAATCAGACATCTAAATAATCAATTGTTTAACTCAAATAAGTCAAATATGAAAAATGTTCTTAAGTTGTGTAGAAATGCATCCATTCTTTGAAAAATGATTCTCAGAAAACATGAAAAAAAAGTGTGCATGGGCATGTTAACCCACCATCTCCTCCACTTACCATCTTATTTCACTCCTCCACTTCACAAACAAAATTATGAAGATAATTTCCAAACACAGTGCCCCTAATTCTTATTCTTGTGTTTCCTTTTCAACCCACTCCCATCTGGTTTCTGCCCAATTAATTCTACCAAACCAGATCCTGCTAAGGTCACCAATGGCATCTGTTTACAGGTCTGCTGGAACAATTCAGTCCTCACCTGCCCTGTAAGCACCACTCTGTCTTTTAAAGACATTCCTTCCCTTCAGTAGTCTCTGCCCTGTTCATCCCCGTGTCCTACTAACTGCACTGCCACTTGGCCTTGGTGCCTACTGCAGACTTCAGTGCTGAAGGTCTGAAGGACTAGGTTTAGGTCCTCTTTTTATTGTCCTTTCTGTTTCTAAGTGACCACATCATTCTGCATACCCTCATTAGTAAATACACAGGAAAGAATCCCAGATTAATACCCCCACCCCAGCATTTTTTAAAATTCAAGACCTATATTTCCAACTGTCAGTAAAACTCTGCACTTATATGTCTGTCTTCCAGTCATCTTAGAAAGGATATATAATATTATTTTTACTTTCTGGCATCATTTGTACCTAAAACTTCCAGGGTGAGAACATTATTTTCCTTTACTTCTCTTTGCAGTATTTAATATAATTGAAATAAAATAAACATTAGTCCTGTTTTTATGTCATTTCCCTTAGGACTGAGCTTTAGCACAGTAGGAACTGCATTTGCTTTATTCAACTGTATTGCTTGGTGGCAATTGTATAACCTGTCATTTAGATATTCAGTTTACATGTATAATCTGAATAGAATGAAAGAGTAAATAGAATGTTCCCATCCTTTCTTCAATATCATTTACAAAATGAGGGCTTGGATTTTGACTTTAGAATAAACAAACTCAAGTTTCCTTTGATAAGAATTTAATAAATAAAGAAAAATGCATTTTTTTTTTTGCTTTTTTGTTTTCAGGGCCACACCTGCCTCATATGGAAGTTCCAAGGCCAGGAACTGAATCAGAGCTACAGCTGCTGGCCTATACCACAACCAGAGCAATGCAGGATCTGAGCCACATCTGCAACCTACATCACAGCTCACCACAGCACCTGATCCTTAACCCACTGAGCAGGGATTGAACCCTCATCCTCATGGATATTAGTTGGGTGCATTACACTGAACCACAATGGGAAATCCACAAAATGCATATTTAATAACATGAACTGGTAAACATATTTTGTAAATTTTAATAAAAAGTAAAGATGAAATGTAATTTTTATTAATAATTTCTAAATATTATAAATGTGATAGGTATAAGAAGGAATGAATAAATAAGTAATAAATAAATAAATAAATAAATAAATAAGGCAATCATCTCTTAGGTACTGATGACCTTGGAGCTGAACTGTTTAACATATCTTTTCATAATACTACTGACAAAATATTTGTGAATTAATTCAATAAGTTTTGTAACTAAAGCAAAAATAAGAGTCTTTTGAAATGACCAAAGATGAATTGTGCAAGGGTGAGATGGCATCTTAGTCACAGAGAATTATTTCATGCTGACACCAGGTCTGCATCCGTAATTCTTAACCTTTCTCGAAAATTCATGGATAAAGACAAGCGTCTCATGATTTCCACTCTGACAATCTCCCACGCACAGTCACTGTATTTCTTCTCTTTCAGGTAGAGATGGATTCCCTCAAAGTACCTCTTCACGGCCATTTCCAGGGCAGATGCCTGCTCTCTCCTCACCTGCACCAAGCAGGACTCCAGGTCTTCCAGCTGCTGATGGAGTCCAGAGCAGAGCTTGTCCAGGAGGGTGGAGTCCCAGGCAGCAGAGGAGCGCTCCGTGTGGAGGAGGAGGAAGGTCTGCTGGAGCATCTCATGGAGGACAGAGATGGCCTGGGTCTTCTGCAGCTGGCTGCCTTCCACCATCTCCTGGGGGAACCCAAAGTCTTTTCTGTCCTTCAGACAGAAGGAAGGGGAGATTCTCCTCATCTGACGCAGAAGCACCAGGTTCTTCCTGCTGACATGCATGTGGTTCTGAGACAGGTCACAGCCCAGAGATGCCCCAGGGCCATTGCTGAACAACACCAGGGCCGTCAATAGAGAGAGCACGAAGGCCATGGGGAAAATGAGGGTGCAACTGGCCTGGCTGAGACCTTGCAGGTAGGTTCTCTGATGACATTCTCCCTAAGCATGGCTTTTAAATAAGGAACAGTTTCCATTTTCTGAAAATTTCTCTGTACTTTCACTTCCACTTTGTTTTTTTCATTTAGATATTTTCTGTTTGACCTGAGAATATGTAATCACTCTAAACTCCTGATTTTTACAATAAAAGTTTAATTTTCCCCATTAACTTTGGATGTGTCAGTCCAAATGGATATCAATTAAATGAGAATTAAAGGCTGAAGTATGTAAAGATTCATAGACTTACACATACTTATGTACTTATGTATATAAATATTGCTCGTCTCTGTGTTAGGAGCACAATTAGTCCTTGATTCTGGACTATGTTTCTCACCATTCTTACCTTATACATAGGAAGTCAGGGTTCCTCAGCCCTATTAAGTTTCTGTATTTTATTACATAATTACCAGACCATGCATGGTATATAAACTATACAGAACCAAAGACTGTTTTTTTTTACTGTTTCATTCAGAGCAGAGGCTTTTGATTATAAGTGAATGAGCTTCTCAAGTGTTTCTCTTCTTTCTAGGATACTTTCATTCAGGTTTCTGAGGTTATGCTTCATCTGAGCCACAAGGTCAGGACTAATAAACTAGACACCACCCTTTCTTTCCATCATTTTCTTACCAGACCTCTAGTACTCCTCAGGTTGTCCCAGTACACTTGGTAGGAATCCTGGTTCTTTTCTGGTGCATGTAGGTGTGAAGACTCTAATCCCAAGATAATTACTTGTATTTTCCAAGTAACATATTACTCATGAGGTAGTTATCACCTTTAGGAGCACTTTCCCCCTGGAGTGACAGAGTGTCCTCAACCCAAACTCTCTGGGACTCCCTCCCTGAGGGCAGGCTCGCCACATCCCACATTCAGAATTCTCCTACTGTGGAGGGGCATGGTTCTTTATTGGCAAAATATTTGTCTTCCAAGATCCCCACGTTTGCCCCTGGAGTGTTTGCCTGAAGGACCTGGTCCTCAGTGGTGACCTTCTCCTCTCCTGACCTATGTCCCCTGGTATCAAATATGTCAGTAGCCCTCAGATGCCAAGAGCAAAAGTTTGTTTTGTCTAAGTAGGTGAAGGAATTATCCAAGTGTAAACATGTCACCTTTAGTAGATAATTTTTATTTTGCCTATACAGCTTTTATTGTCAACCCTTTTAGTTAAACCATTGAACAGTTGCTATGCTCAGAATTTCTGAGCTGGTTGTAGGGAATTCAGTGTTGATGCTGCCTCTGATTAGAAGCTTACATTACAGAAACTACGGGACCTTCAGTTGTTCATTCAGTCTGTGTGTTTCTGTTGGGCTTGTTTGTTTGTCCATCTCTGTTTCATGCTCATAATGCAAGGCAGTGAAGCCCAGGCTATTATGTCACGGAGAAGTTGCCTTGTTTCCTTTACTTATTCATGATGTTTCATTTTAAATTTAAATAACTATTTAAAAATTTTAAGAACTTATTTTTTACGTAGTGGTTTACTGGGCAAAGATTATCTCATTCCTCCTGCATTACTTTCTGTTTCATCCTGAGGTCATTACGAAGGGAAGTAAAAGAATGGCAAAGGTGCTTCACCTTATTTTTTACGATTTTCAAGACTTGAGTTTTTTTTGTTTCACATTTCAGCTTTCCTAGAAAGCAAAACTTGACGATTGGTTATGAACAAAAATAAAACGTGATTCTCAATGTCATGAAAGTGAAAAACAAGAAATGACTTTGCTGATAAAATGACAAAGTGTTAAGTTAGCAAAATTCAATACAGCGAAATTGAGGACTGGGGCTATGGAAGTGGGGAAGGATGAAAGCCAACAGTGAATTACACAAAATCAAGAAATGACTGTTTCTGCCAGAGGTTCAAAGAAGGGTGCCTAATGGGTCAATGGCCTGCCTTCAGCTTTTCAAGATGAACCACTTCATTTTTCTTTCATTTAATCCTCATGTCATCAGCTCTGATGATAGAAGGGACGAATCACACGAACCAACTCTCAGGAGACTGGCAACCAGAACCCCAGTTGCTGGAACACTAACTGCTCTCTGGCAGGATCATGGAAATTAACCCTTACCTGAGATCTATCTAATTGATAAATCCACTCAGGCAATAAAAAGATTGCCTTGAGAAATCTAGAATTAAGAGAAAGGGAATTGGATGATCTTAAAAGATTTTCCTCTTCATCTGGAGGATAATAATGATGGTATTTTTAAATGATAACACCAAAATTGGCTATATGCCAACCATGAACCAGCTACTATTCTAAGATGTCTGACGTGATTAATTCAATCTTCTCGATAACCCTATTTGGGTTACACTCTTATGCAAGTGTTTGGAGAGAAAATCTGGAGAAAAATTATTCTAAAGGTATCAAAGAACCAAGGTCACAATGTTAAGACTTGGAAAATGGCTTGTCTGTTAAAAAAAAGTGAAAGATAGAATGGGACATGGGATTTAATAACCTAACCAAGGAGTAGGCACAACATGAAGTCAATGGAGCTGGGAGGGTAAGATTGTGGTAAGGGCCCTCCCAGAACAAAGGGAAGGCAAGTGGCATAACCAGCATCTGTGTGCACATGCATAACTCTGTGGCAACAAGACATAAACAGTATCCATGTGCAACTTTGTAACATAGACCATCCAACCAGCATTTACAGAATTATGTTATCTTGTAAGGGGGACAAAGGGGCCAAAATGTAAAAGGGAAAATAACGGAGGGTATATAAGACAGTGCCCCGTTGCATTTGGGGCTCAGCCTTTGGATATGAATCCTCTGAGCCATTGCCAGGACAAATAAACGCTGCTTCCTGGCAAACAGCCTCGGTGTCCTGTCTCTGTATGAGAATCCTGCAACAAGGTGATAACCCATTCCTAGTTTCATTTCAGATGCCAAAGGGCTGTTTTGTAGACATCAGGGCATGTGGCATGAGTCAACTGAACTAAGTTCTAAGACAAAGTAAAACTCTTTGAAATATAAGGGAGTAGGTTTTTCTGCCAGTTGAAGCAGAAGTTTGCAGCTGGTACTGTAGCAACCCTCGTCCCTTCTGGTACTCTGAAGGCAACCGTAGTAGCGGTGTCATCTGTGCTGGGGACACTGCTATTGACCATGTCACTGTAAGAGAACTCTGTCCACTTCAACCTTCTTGCCCACTGAACGGGAATGATCTCGGAAACAGTTGACTCAATGCTGCCCATTGTATTGTTCCAGTTGCTGAGGACCAGCTGCTGTTTCAGTGAAAGCTGTAAACATCTGTGTTCTCCTTCGAAGTTCTCAAGCTCCTGCTGACTTTTAGCCCCTTCACATTTCCAGATGTGTCATGCTTTGGTTTTTTTGAGCAAATGAAGAGTCCTGTGCCTGGCACAGCCTCTTCTTGGTGGAATCTGAGCATGGAACTGCCTTAAGAGAGGCACAGATGAGCTCCTGGTACTTTACCAGCTCACTGGGTGTAGACATGATCAGGACTCCCCATATATACTGCATTTCTGTGTGGGACTGGACTTCTTGGGAGCCTCAACTGCTGCGGAGTGGGAATCAGCCAACAGGGAGGGCAGAGGCTGGCCAGGTTCACACAGTAGCAGCTGACACTGGAAACCTTAACTGCTTCCAGCTGGTCCTGCACAATGATCTCTCGCAGCCCATCCACCTGCACTGAACATCAATCCCTGCCTCTCTGAACCTTCTCAAGTTGACCACATGTGCCTTGGGGTATAAATAAGGCTTGCCTTGAGATGCTGGAGGGGTGGGCTGACATGCAGTGCTCACTACCCCTAATGGATCCTCCATCCTTGCTGCTCTATCCTCCAATACTTTAAAATATTTAACAAGTTAAAAACTCCAGAATATTAAACAGGGTATGACTATAAAGATTTTTAGGTCAAGGTGACAGTATGAAAACAAATCACAGAATTTTTGCACCCTGAAAATACAATGAAAAACTCCTTCAAGAAGTTACTTTAAAAAAAATGGAGTTCCCATTGTGGCTCAGTGGTAACAAACCCAACTAGTATCCATGAGGACACAGGTTTGACACCTGGCCTTGCTAGGTGGGTTAAAGATTGGGCATTGTGGTGAACTCTGGTGTAGGTCACAGACATGGCTTGGATCCTGAGTTGCTTTGGCTGTGGTGTGGGCTGGCAGCTGCAGCTCCAACTCGACCCCTAGACAGAACCTCCATATGCCACAGGTGTGGCCCCAAAAATCACAAAAAATAAAAAAAAATTAAAATTTAGAAAAGCATCAACCAAAGAATAGAAGGAATAATATTTGAAAGAGGTTAAGTAATAACAAAGACAAAGCCAGGTGAACCCCCCCCCAAAAAAAATAGTCCATCTCTTGCCCTGAAATGGTCCCCCAAAGTGATTGAAGGAAGAAAGAAAAAGGACAAAAATTATTTAACATGTAAATTATGGAGCATTCTCATCAATCAATAGGAGAGAAGCAATCTAAAGACAAGTCTGTAATGTTAGAGATTTGAGAGATCTGAGCTAAACTATAGCCCTTCCCCTACCTGCGCAATTCACACACACACACACACACACACACACACTCCCTGATTAACTTTGTCAATTACAATATTGGATTATTTTCATAGTCCTCAATTCTACCCAAATAGATATGCCCCAAGCTGTCAGTTGGCAATAATTGTATTCTCTGAAATTCCTGTCTGTCTGTATTCTCTCTTACTACTGAGTCAAGATGGAAGGGATGCAAGTGCAATCATCATTTAAAGGAACATTGAGACTTTTCTCCTAATTACAAAAGTCAAGCAACATAATCTCATATTAGGAGTGGATTTGAAAAATTGACAAATACTCTTAAGAAAGAATTAATCCACCTTCAAACAGGAGCTATTTCCTCTGACTTCCCTTGCATTTCCACACCCAGAGTGGTAGGCTCTAAGCCTCCAGGAGTCCTACAGTAAGTAAAGGGAAGTATGATTCAGGAGGCTTGGCCAACTGAGCAGCCTGGAGGCAAGGAACACATTCTGACCCTTTTGTTCCACTCAGCTGCCATTGCCCAAAGACACATCCGGCCTGAAGCTGGGAGTATTTTCCCTCTCTAAGATGCAAAACCTAAGGAAGCAGGCTTAGTCAAGTTATTGGTGTCAGTTCTTTCCAGGAAAGAACTTTTTAGCTCTGAAGAAAATGTTAGTGGAAGAAGACAACAGACTTCTTTTTTTATTTTGTTTTTTGTTTGTTTGTTTTAATTACTCAATGACTTTTATTACATTTATAGTTGTACAACAATCATCACAACCATAGTTTATAGCATTTCCATCCCAAACTTTCAATGTATCCCCCCACCCCCCAACCTGTCTCATTTGGAAAGCATAAGTTTTTCAAAGTCTGTGAGTCTGTATATGTTCTGCAAAGAAGTTCATTGTGTCCTTTTTTTAGATTCCACATGTAAGTAATAGCATTTGATGTTGGTGTCTCATTTTCTGACTGACGTCACTTAGCATGATAATTTCTAGGTCCATCCATGTTTCTGAAAATGCTGTTTTTTCTCTACTTTTAATGGCTGAGTAATATTCCATTGATATGTACCACATCTTCTTTATCCATTCCTCTGTCAGTGGACATTTAGGTTGTTTCCATGGATAGCAACAACAGACTTCTACCAGAACAGAAAGAAGCCAGCTCTGCAGACTTGTTCAGTGTCATACTCCATCTTTGCCAGTAGGTGGCACTCTTCTTCTGTTTTAATAGCCTGCAGAGTAAAATAGATCTTGCTTTCTAGTTTCTTTTTGTTACAGCTACTGTTACAATATTGTAATAAGGACATCCTTTCACTCTCAAAAATGTTAATCAGAAGAAAAAAAATAGCCTCGTTTGTTTTTTGGCCATGGCTGAGTCATGCAGAAGTTCCCCAGTCAGGGATCAAACTCACGCCACAGCAGTGATCAGAGCCACAGCAGTGATCAGAGCCACAGCAGTGACAACATTGGACCCCTAACCCACTGAGCCACCAAGAAACTCCTTGACTAGGTCACTTTGTTGTACAGCAGAAATTATCATGCCCTTGTAAATTAACTATACCTCAATAAAACTTAAGAAAAATTAGCCTCTTGTTTAGGAGTTTCTGAAAAGCCCAGAATTTTCACTCAAATTTTGGTTTTAATTGGTGGCTTTGTACTGTTAAGGGGAAGTTGGTGGCCAGAACCACAAAAGAACAGGAAACAGCTGTATGAATGGCTGGTGCAGGTAAATGAATAGTGAATGAAGACAACATACTGAGAATTTCTATATTGAAGAGGAAGTACAGGCACACTTTGCTTTATCCCACTTCACAGATAATTGTGTTTTTTATAAAGTGAAGGTTTTTTGACAACTCTGCAAGTCTTTTGGTGCCATTTTCCAACAGCTTTTGCTCGTTCTATGTCTCTATGTCACATTGTGGTAATTCTCAAGATATTTCAAACCTTCACCAGCAGAAAGATTATGGCTTGCTGAAGGCCCAGATAATTGTTAATATTTTTTAGCAATGAAGTGTATTTTAAATTAAGGTGTATATATAATGTTTATTTAGACACAATGTAATTGCACACTTTTAATAGACTATAGTATAACTTAAACATAACTTTTATTTGTGCAGGGGAACTGAAAAATTCCTGTGATTCATTGTATTGCAGTGATCTGTAACCAAACCCACAACATCTCTGAGGTATTCTTGTAAGTAATTGTGTTATGGAAATAAAAGAATGTGATTCAGAAAAGCAAGCAGAGGAGGGTAAATTGAGCCAAGTATCGGAGTCAGCAAATTAATGCTATGTATATTTTACTTCAGTTTAGAAAACTAATTAAGCTTGCAGATATTTATGCAAATTTCCACTTCTTAATAAATAATCAGACTTATCTTTGATGTGATAATAATCAGACTTACCTTTGATGTGAAGAGTGACTTTATTTCAGTCTTCTTCAGAACACTTAACAGATATCTATTTTTCAGACTGTCATGTCTTTGTAGGTACTTAGAGGTGGGAGACTTCACTATTCTGATAAATAGCTGTATGAAAAAATTAAGAAAGTAGTCACCTTGTAGCCCTAACTCTGTGGAAAATAGCCTACTAAATGTTTTTAGATGTGTTAGTTTAGTATGATAATTCTAAGAATAGGTGTTCCCATTATGGCTCAGAGGGTTGAGAACTGAGCATAGTGTCTGTGAGGATACAGGTTTAATCCTTGGCCTGGCTCAGTGGGTCAAGGATCTGGCATTGCCACAAGCTCTAGTGTAGGTCACAGATGTGGTTCAGATGCAGTGTTGCTGTGGCTGTGGCATAGGCCTCAGCCGCAGCTCCAATTCAGCCCCTAGCCTGGGAACATCTATATGCTGCAGGTGTGGCTACAAAAAGAAAAAATAATAATAATTTAAAGAATATTTCTACCTCATTTGTACATTTGAGAAAACTGAGGCTCAGAGAAGTTAGGTGAATTTCTAGAACCACACATAATTGCTTGCAGAATCAAGATTCAATACAGATTCCTATATTCCACACTGCAGGCATTTGAAAAAGTTTCCTGTTTTAGAATTCTATTAAATTTTAAAATATGCTTTGACCCCCAAATTAAACAATTGTCTTGCTCCCTTGTCTTCTTTTTATTGGTGCATACTTCTCTCTCTCTCTCTCTTTTTTTTTTTTTACTGTTTTTTTTACCTATTCTTTACCTTAAGAGAACTTCCTTGATCCAGTTTCATTCTTCCAGCTCATGAAGGAACTGTCCCAGACAATTATATTCACTGCAGTTTGGTTATCTGTGCATTCCCAGGAACCTGTGATTTTCATGCTCCACATTGAAGATAAAATATAAATTTAATCAGAAAGAATGCAAATAATGTTAAAAATTAGAAGAATTCTTGGCACATCTATCTTTTCTAAGAAATTGAGTGAGATTATATTAATAATACCAAAAGCAGTGTACTAAAGGGAGAAATTAGGTAAACAGATTATTAAATTTCAATTCTGAAATTGAATTATCAACATTAATTATATTCAACATAAAAGAAATATCGGGTGTTAATATGATGGGAAAAAGTTTTCAGTGAATAGTTCTAGGATAATTAGCAATCTAGGAAGAAAGCATTTCAAAATCTCATAACAAATATGATAATAAAACCTGATGGAATGGAAAACTGACCATAAGATTAGGTTTAAAAAGGAGGACAGAAACCCAGCATAACCTCATGAGAAATAACTAACCTAGAAAAAAAAGTTGGTTTTTAAAAATGTATACAAATTTTTAATTTTATATGGAACAGGACATGGCTACAGAGAGTTTCCTGCAAGATGACTGAACAAAGCCTGATCTCAGAATTTCCTCACCCAGAAACCAACAAAATAAGGAAAATTAAGTAAAATATACAAAATACATAAACAGCTGTCAAAAAATGGAAGAGGAGGGCGTTCCCGTTGTGGCTTAGAAGGCTACAAAACAGATTAGTATCCATGAGGATGTGGGTTCGATCTCTGGCCTTGCTCAGTGGGTTTAGAATCTGGCAATGCCATGAGCTGTTGTGTAGGTCAGAGATGCAGCTTGGATCCCTCATTGCTGTGGCTGTGGTGTAGGCCAGTAGCCACAGCTCCTATTTGACCTCTGGCCTGGGAACCTCCATATGTCCCAGGTGTAGACCCTCCCCCTGCAAAAAACGAAGAGGAATAATATTGAAGAGTTTAGGACATCAATTAAGGAGGAATAGTGTAAAATAGTGTAATAGTTAATTTTATGTGTCAACTTGGCTAGGCCATGGTATTAGATATTTGGTCAAACATTTTTCTAGATGTTTCTATGAAGGTAAGTCTGACATGAGATTATGGGAATTTGACTCTTTTTTTTTTTGGTCTTTTTTTTAGGGCCACACCCGCAGCATATGGAAGTTCCCAAGCTAGGGGTCAAATTGGAGCTGTAGCCACTGGCCTACACCACAGCCACAGCAACACCAGATCCAAGCCACGTCTGTGACACACATTACAGCTCACCACAATGCTAGATCCTTAACCCACTGAGTGAGGCCAGGGATCGAATCCATATTCTCATGCATACCGGGTTCATTGCCACTAAGCCACAATGGGAACTCCCGAGAATTTGACATTTAAATCAGTAGACTTTGAGTAAAGCAGATTACCCTCCATATATTATGTGTGGGCCTTATCCAATCAGTTGAAGGCCTTAATGGAAAAAGACTGACCCTCCCAGGAATAAGAAGGAATTTTGCCAGATAGTGCCTTTGGACTCAAGCAGCTACTCTTCCCTGGACTTCCAGCCTGCAACCTACCCTGCAGACTTTGGACTTGCCAGAACTCTACAGTCACCTAAGTCAAGTCCTTAAAATCTCCCTCTCTCTGTCTGTCTGTCTCTCCCTCTGTGTGTGTGTGTGTTATCTACATATATACATATATGTATTGTTCTTTTTCTGGAAAGCCCTAATACAGGCTGGGAAGCCAAATGTTTCCAGGCCTTGTCCTTCTGCTAAATGTTTCCATCCTCCCTCAAGAGAGAACAAGACAGCAAAGGACAAAAATCTGTGGAAATTTAACTAAGGTCCTGGCCACTCCCAAGTTGGAGACCAACAAATCCAAACATTGAGTGAGTAAACAAAAGAAAAGATTGGAGAACATCCCCCATCCCAACAGTTGCAGGCCTTCCCTGCTACCTTAACAGTTCACACATACTTCTCGGTGAAATACCTCAATGAAAATATTGATCACAGAAATTCCTTTCAGTGTATGCCAAAATTGATACATTTGAATAAAAAAAATAACTAAGCTCTCAGGTAACAATAATACTATTCATTCACATTTCTTAGGGTGTATCACACTTCTCTCTTTGGCTACCTAGGCAGAATTTGTACCTATGAGTAAAAGAGAAGTCAAGATCATTATTCAGAATGACAAGGCTATTTTAAATAATAATAGTTGAAATCTTATGTCTGAAATAAATCTGTAAAACTAACATTTTACTGTTGAGAGTTGTTTAGTGCACTATTAAACATGAAGTTTTTCTGGTTATCATTGAACTCCATATCCAGATTGGCAGCTCTGCCTGACTTGTAATATGTGGAAGGAGTGATTCATAGGGAGGCTTTGATCTGCATGGTAGGTTGTGGGCTGGGGGCACATCTTTCTCTGTCCCTTTAACTGCCCAATCCCAAAGCATCCATGCCCTGTCTGAACCCAGAGACTCCGGAGACTCGCTTTGTAACAGATTCTCTTTATAATAGAAAAAGAGTAAAGGAACAAGCTTATGACTGCAGTAGAATCTGTTGGTGCCAAGAAATAGTCTTTTTGTAGCATGACAGGACATCCCAAAGAAGTAGGATTTCTGAGTAGATCAGAAGCCTGTCTCCAATCTTGGCTGCTGTTCTTGTTGCACTTGGCCGCCAGAGGGCTATCTACCCTGAGACGAGTTTCATCTCCCCACCCAGAAACCAGATCCTGCTGTTTCCTTTTAGCTACAGCTACTATTGCGTCATACTTAACGGAAATTAAGGAAAGCCTCTCTTACAGATGTTTCAGCAAAACATAGAAATTTTATCTAACTTTTGTTTTCTACTTGTGTTGTTCTGCTTTTTAGGGGAAACCTTTAAACTGAAACCAAAACAGAGCAGAAAGAGGTGGTGTGAACAGCTGAGAGGTAAAGAGAGTGAATGAGAAAGATGTCGTGGGGCTTTCTGCTTTGGAAGGGAGTGAAATACTGTCATATGAGGATGTATCCTGGAATGCTGAGAGGGAGGGATGTGCCAGGTGCCAGCATCACTAGATAGCATGTTCCTCTGCCCTTTACTTAGGTATTTATTCTACTCAGATATTAATACAAGCTAACATTTCATCATTGAATGTAAATAAGATGCATTTTTGAAATGAGAGAGAAAAAATGACAATTTTTCAGTCTTCTGTAGAATTCATGACAGAATTCTGGCTTTTTAGGTTGCCTTATTTGGAGATCAGTTCCTGATTATTTTTAGAAATAGGCTAATAAAGTTCTCATATATAGCTGTCTATATGATGCTAAATGCCTTAAAATGCATGAGTTCATTTCATATTCACAAAAACTATATAAATATTTTGAACCAATTTTATTTATGGAAAAACTAAGGCTTAGATTAAGGGGGTTTGTCACCTTCACACATGTGTCCAAAGAGAGTGGAATTTCAATGAAAAATTCTTCATTGTGAGTTATAGGTGATTTTGTGAGCTTGATATTCTGGATTTCTGTTATAATTGCTAAATCTGTTTTTACTCCTGAATTACACACAATGCTTTCTTGCTCTGTGGATTTTCATTGTTTATATAACCCTTTCAGCTGGTCTTGACCATTTTTTTTTCCTTTACCTTTAGTATTGAGAAAGAGGTTGCCTAATCCAGTTTCCTACTTTTATTTTAAAAGAAAGTCTGTCAGTCTGTATATTCAATATTATTTTTGTTATTTTGGAATCCATAGAAGATTGTGATATTCACCAGATTGTTAAAAATTACCAAGCAGTAATAAAAAAGAATTATTATCATATCTAGCTCTAGTAGAAAATTAATATGCTGTAAAGCTGCTGTAGTAACCAGTGTCACAATGATGAAAGTAATGTAATTTACAAAGCCAGTAAGTCCAGGAAACATTATATTATCAGTGGTAAAGATATCTTAATGAAGGATTGAATTAGTTGTCTATTCCTGCATAATTTAAAAAAATGGTGAGCAGCTTACTGATATACAAAGTAGTATTAACTTAGACATGATAAATTATCGTTGTAACTAAATCATGATTTAAAATAAATACAATATTAAACACATTAATATAATTTGCCAGTACATCAATTCCATGAAATCATTTAGAAAAAAATAATTCTTCATAAAATGCAAAACTATGCACAGAAAAACTAACCCACCTTATTTCCCAGATCCTACACCACACACTATTTCCTTCTCCACTCCAGAGTCACTAACCTTTTTTTTAAAATTTCTGTCTGTTCCATTGTGGTTTCTGCTTATTAATTCCACCAACCCAACTCTCATTAAGATTACCGGTGTCATCTCTATTCCTGATGTAGTAGGTAGAAATCAATCCACATCTTCCATGACTCCACAGATTTCTTCTAAGCACATTTATTTTCTTAAATACACTTAATATCATTCTCTGGTATGGTTCTTGTAGTATATGGCATTCCACCTTGTATCCTTTGTCTCTTCTCTCACTTCCCTTTAAAAGTGGAAGATCCTCAGAAATAAGTTTAAGCTTTTTTCTCACCATGCATTGTCTCCCCACACGACCATTTCTGTTCTGGCTTTCAGTTGCCAGATAAGGACCTCTAGCCATAACATTCCTTTTACATTACAAACTCACATATCCAACTTACAGATAATGTTTGCATCTAGATGGCTACCAGTCAACTGGAGAGGATATCTACGGCTTTTATTTTTATTTCCCAACATTCTTCACTCTAGCTTCTGCTGAGAGAAATCATTTATTTTTCCTTCTCATTATAGCATTAAATAGCATTAAGTGTGATTATTGTTCTTAGATTTCTTTCCCTACAGAAATCAAAGCTACAAGAGAGCAGGAACTATATTTGTTATGATTACCTCCATATTGTGAGGGCAACACCCAATCTAGCTTTAAAAATCAGTTATTACTTGTAATTTAAATATAGTGTGATGGGTGAATGAATTGTGCCATCCTTTTTTTTTTTTTTTTTTTTAATTTAGGGCCACACCCACAGCGTATGGGCGTATGGAAGCTCCCAGCCTAGGGGTCAAATCAGAGCTGCGGCTGCCAGCCTACACCACAGCCACAGCAACACAGGATCTGAGCCACGTCTGCAACCTTCATCACAGCTCACAGCAACGTTGGATCCTTAACCCACTGAGCAAGGCCAGCAATTGAACCTGCATCCTCATGGATACTAGTCAGATTCATTTCCACTGTGCTACAGTAGGAACTCCCTTGTGTCATCCATTCTTGAACCCAGTTGCATGGTCAAGCTAGGTATTTCTTTTTAAACAATAAAGAAATACAGGAAGTTTTCTATATTAAAATTTAATAAATAGAACACAATAATAAATTAACCTGTAAAGACACATTTTATTTTATTACCACAAAGTAAAGGTATACAAAATTTTATATAAACAAAGATAATTTAAATATTATAAATAGTTAAATAAATAAATATTTAAATATATAAATAAATAGATCATCATGGGCTCTGTAAGAAACTTGAACATGACATTGCTTAGTACTCCTGAAAACCTTTTACAAATTGACTCAGTTCATAGCAGGATGACAGCAGAAATGAGGGGCTGTGACCTGGCAGCACAGGAGGAAGTGTGGGCTTGTTAGTCAGTGAGAAGCATTTCCGAGATGAACCAGGTGTCTGTCACTCCTTCCTCCTGAGTCTGTCTTGCAGGTTTGTGGAGGAAGAGAAGGCTCTCATGACTTCTGCCCTGACGATCTCCCAGGCACAGGGGCTGTAGCTCTTCTCTTGCAGATAGAGGGTGAGTCTGTGGAAGTATTTCCTCACAGCCAGGATGGAGTCCTCCTCCAGCAGGGGGGTCCCTTCCAGCCCCACCTCCTGCATGACACAGGCTTCCAGGTCCCTGAGCTGCTGATCCAGTCCAGTGCAGAGCTGGTGCAGGAGGCTCTCATCCCAGGCAGCAGCCGAGCCCTCTGTGCTGAAGAGCTGGAAGGTCTGCTGGAGCATCTCATGCACCAGAGCCATGGCTTGAGCCTTCTGGACCTGGTTGCCCCCCAAGGCCTCTTGGGGGAATCCAAAGTCCCTTCTGTGGTCCAGGCAGGAGAAGGGAGAGATTCTCCTCATTTGTGCCAGGAGCCTCAGGGCCCTGGTGTGAGCCAGGCTGTGGGTCTGAGGCAGGTCACAGCCCAGAGAGCAGATGGCATTGCAGCTGAGTAGCACCAGGACCGTGAGGAGGGTTGAGGTTGGGGCCATTGGGGACCTTGCAGATGCTGCTGTCCTGGCTGAGGTGGGTGACTCTGTGACCCTGCTCTCTAGGATGTCTGAAGACCTTCCCTCAGGCTTGTGTCTTAAATGGGGATGAATTCGTTTCCATTTTCTGAATGTTCCCTCTTACTTTCTAGTTCTGTTTCTGCTTTTCACTTTGCACTCTCCAAATGGGTTAGAGCAGGGTTTCTTAACCATTTTTTTCCATTATTGCCTCTTTCCTTGCTTACAGAGCCTTTTTAGATATTTTTTTCCTAATTGTCCCCCATGAATTTTGGTAACAGAAATATACTGTGTTTCTTTCTGGAATTGATGGGTATCTCTATGTAAAGAAAAGGAAAGTGTACAGTTTACTCTTTTATTCAATGCAGGGTTAATGATAACTAAAAATGTTAAGCTACAAATTAAATTTAAAAGTTGTTGACACAGGAGTTCCTGTCGTGGCTCAGTGGTTAACGAATCCGACTAAGAACCATGAGGTTGCCGGTTCGATCCTTGGCCTTGCTCAGTGTGTTAAGGATCCAATGTTGCTGTGAGCTGTGGTGTAGGTTGCAGACAACGCAGCTCGGATCCCGCGTTGCTGTGGCTCTGGTGTAGGCCGGTGGCTACAGCTCCGATTCCACCCCTAGCTTGGGAATCTCCATGTGCCACTGAAGCGGCCCAAGAAATGGCAAAAAAAAAGTTGTTGACACAACTTTATAACTAAATTTACTGAGTGACATAAATTTGTTTACCTATATACATTATAATATACAAAATACATATCCAAATTAACTGTTTCTAAATTATATTAATTATATTTTAAATTATTTAAAACTGCTAAAAATGATTGAATGTTGTTTATTTTGATACTTCTAATTTTTCTTCATATGAGAAAATAATTTTTAACTTCACCTATTGCTAGATATTCATCAAGATATTGTTAACATTTTTTACCCATTTAACACTAGACATATCAATTGATTTGTGGAATAACTTTAGTAGAATTAAATCATAAAATGTAGCCTATTTGTATTTCATTCCCAAAGCCCACATCACACTCAGAAGAGCTGAGGATTAAACATAAGCAACATCCACAAGATAGCCAATAGCAGCAAGAAATATGCAAAGACCACTTCTCACAGTATGCAAGGGAAGGATGCAGAGAAAGTCCTCCAACCTCAGCCATCTGTTAGCCATAAGTTTTTAGCCCTGATATTGCATACACTTCTTGTATCTTCCATGAATTTAGTGTCAGTGTTTCTTTTGCGATACTCAAGAAAAGCCAGTGAGAGAAGGTAAATACTAAGTTAAGGTTTTTGCCATACAAGGTTGAACTTTGGAGCTCCACAAACCATTGTAAGGTCCAAGATGTGTTCATACCCCCAAGAACTACTTTTCACACCCTTGAAAGCAATTGTAACAAATGTTCCATCTGGTGGGGGATGTTGATATTTGGGGTGACTATGCATATATAGGAGCAGGGAGTATATGGGAAATCTCTATAACTCTGCTTAAATTTGCTGTGACCCTAACTGCTCTTTTTTAAAAAGTATACTTTTTAAAATATTTTAAAAGCTAAGAAAGTGGGCTTCTTAGACTATTGAAAGGAGTTCTTTCCAAGAAAAAGCCTTTTTTAGCTCTAAAGGAAAATCTGCTAGGGGACAAAACACGCATAGAACAGAATCCTGATCTCCAGATTGGTGACGGTCACTCTTCACCTTGACCAACAACAGGTGGCACTCTTCCATCATAAATATTTAAGAGTCCACATAGTGAAATGGGTGCTGCTTTCTATTTCCTTTTTGCTATAGCTAGTGTTACATCATTATAACAGGGACATTCACTCATTTCCAAAAATATTCACCAGGAGAGTATGGTCTCTCATATGAGAGTTTCCCAGAAACCTAGAACTTTCACACAACTTTTGCTTTTCACTTGGTAGTTTTGTACTGAAGTAAAATTGACAGTAAGAAACCACAAGGCAATAGGAAACAGCTGTATGTATGGGTGTTACAGGTTAATGCAGAGTGAGTTAAGAGAGCACACGGGACATTTCTTCACTGAGAGGAAGGAAATGGTTGTGACATGGGAGTAGAAGAATGGGATACTGGAAAGCAGAGAGGAAGTGGGAGGTATCAGAAGCAGCAGATAGGTATATACTTCCTTAAAGGGAAGAGAATCCTGGTGGTTTGAACAATAAACTTGGTAGGTATTGTTGACACCAGCAGAGTGGGAATTTTAGCCAATGTCTTTTATAATCCCAGTAAATATGGCCGTGAAAAGCAAAATAACCTGGTCATTCATAAATGCTTTCCAGTAGAACATCTGAGAAACTGCTTTAGTAAAAATTATGTGTTGAGTGATTATGCTGGGCCTGGTGCCGAGGATACCACAGAGGATAAGCTAGGGTCCAGTTACTACAGAGCTGACTTGTCAAAGAAGGTCACATACCTGTTATTTAAAGATCAGAGTGTAGAGGGCTAAGGCAACATAACTTCCTATGCAATATAAAGAATTCAGATTTAGGGCATACAAATAAATATACAAAACATACCCAGTTTCCCCCATCTGTAAGAAACCCACTTTAAATATAGAAACATAATAATAAGTTAAAATTAAAAGATGGAATAATTATACCATGGACTTGTTAGAAAGCTGACATAATTGTATTGATATTAGACTTTTTTTTTTTTTTTAGACTTCACCTGTGGCATAGGGAACTTCCCAGGCTAGGAGTCAAATCAGAGCTGCAGGTGGGCCTACACAGGCACAGCAACACCAGATCCAAGCCACGTCTGTGACCTGTGCTGCAGCTTGCAGCTACACCAAATCCTTAACCCACAGAGCAAGGCCGGAGATTGAAATGCCTCCTCACAGAGACTACATCAGGTCCTTAACCCACTGAGCCACAGCAGGAACTCCAATATTAGCCATTTTTAGACTTGAAAAAAATGATTGCTGGACATAAAAAAAGAGGAGTTCCCTTAGTGGCTCAGGGGTTAACGAATCCGACTAGGAACCATGAGGTTGCGGGTTCGATCCCTGGCCTTGCTCTGTGGGTTAAGGATCTGCCATTGCCATGAGCTGTGGTGTAGATCGCAGACGCGGCTGGGATCCCACGTTGCTGTGGCTCTGGCATAGGCCCGCGGCTACAGCTCAGATTCGACCCCTAGCCTGGAAAACTCCATATGCCGCGGGAGCGGCCCAAGAAAATGGCAAAAAGACAGAAAAAAAAAGAAAGAAAGAAAGAAAGAAAATGGTTAACTTATCTTAAGGATATAACTATTCTAAATTTCTATGAAATGACTAGCATATCATAAAGATATAACTATTCTAAATTTGTACATATCCAATAACAGAGAATCAAAGTATGTGGAGCAAAAACTAACAAAACTGAAAGCATAAATACACAAATCCACAATTACAGTTGAAGATATCAACACTTCTTTGCAGTAAATGACCTAATGGATAGAATAAAAATGAAACTACTTGAAAAGCAGTAGAAGCCAGCCTAAACTAAATGACATTTGTAGAAAACTCCATCTAAAAAGACAAAAGCAAACTATATGTGTCTGCGTGTGTGTGTGTGTTTGTGTGTATCTTTTTCAGCTTTCTTCAGGGCACTCGTAAATATAGATCATATTCTGGATCATAAGAAAATTTCTATAGAATTAAAAGAGCTGAAATGACAGAGTATGTCCTTTAACTGCAATAAAAAATAAGGGGAGTTCCTTTCGTGGCTCAGCAATTAACAAACCCAACCAGGGATCCATGAAGATGCAGGTTCAATCCCTGGCCTCACTCAGTGGGTTAAGGATCTGGTGTTGTTGTGAGCTGTGATGTAGGTTGCAGATGCGGCTCAGATCCCACATTGCTGTGGCTGTGACAAAGGGCAGCAGCTACAGCTCTGATTCGAACCCTAGCCTGGGAACTTCCATATGCCGTGGGTGCAGCCCTAAAAAGCAAAATAAATAAATAAATACAAAAGATATTTAAATATCCCCAAGTATTTGGAAATTAAATAACACATTTTTAAATAACTCATGGGGCAAAGAAGAAATCCCAAGGGAAAAATGAAGCTATTTTCAAGTAAATGAAAATACAACATATCAAAATTTGTAATAAGCTACTAGAGCAGAATTAAAGTATAATGTATGACTTTAGTTACTTATGCTAGAGGAGAAGAAAAGTCCAGAATCAACATTCTTCACTTATAATTTAACAAGCTATTAATAGAAGCACCAATTAAACATAAATAGAAGGAAGCAATAAGGATAGTAGAAAATTAAGGAAAATAGAATATAAAAAATTACAAAGACCAAGAACTTGTTTAAAAAAAAAGTTTATTAAATATATAGAACTCTAACGAACTCTAGCAAGACTGACCTAGATAAGAAGATAAAGGAAACAACTTATATCACACTACTATTATTTATCCTTCAGTCTGCAGTCTAGTTTCTGCTCTACTTTTCTGCCAAACCAGATCTTACTAAAGTCACTAAAGGCATCTGTGTTTTCAAATCCTCTGGATAGTTTAGCCCTACCCTTCCCTGAAGGTACTGCTCAATTTTTAAGCCCTGTGTTTTCTTATTCATTACTTTCTGAAGATCTTTTTTCCATGGTTGTCTCCTGAGTGGACTGGCTACGCCATCTATTTTACCTTTTTAGTCTTTCCTTGTCTTTTAGCCCTAAAATTTAAACTTCTTCATAAGCTTTAGATTGTCTTCTCATTCTAAACTCTGCTCAAAAATAAACACTTCAATTATCATGTCTTTATTTGCAAATCTGCAGCAATTGCAAATTAATATCTCCATATGTACATTGTTGAAGATTCCATATCAGCAGATGCATCTACCAATGGGATGTCTGCCTTTGGATTTTTCTCAGACACTTTATAGGGCACATCTGCTTTTGCCTCATTCTTGATAGCCTTCATTCAAGATTCTGGTGAAAGAATACTTGTGTTTATCTTTCATTGTAAGATGAAACAATATTGAAATTCATTAAGCATGTTACTATTTTATGTCTTTTTCTTCCCAAATGTGAAAGCACCAAGAGAATAGGTGTCCACAGTTGCTTTGTTTGCCTCTGTATACCCAGAATAGTCACATAATCTGGCATAGAAATATGCTATTTTAAAATATAACCAACTGGAAAAAATAAGTAATTTTAATTTATCATCCATTCTTCAATATGGGTTGCAAATTTAGGCTATTTCTGTTTTCCAAAATAAACAATTACAAGACGTTTTCTGAGAAAGAATTTCATAAGTTAAACAAGAAAATAATTTGACTAAAAAATGGTCATTTTGTCACATTTAAGATATTATAAATGTTAACATGGTATTATCTGAACAAAACTATTTTAACCACCGTATATAGTATGACATAGATAAAGTAGATGAATGAATTAATGAACAAATATATGAATACATTGGAGCCCTCAATGTATTCATTACAGTTCTGTTAAATTTCAGGTCTGATAACTCCAAAATCTCTGCCAAATCCGAGTCTACTTCTGATGCTTGCTCTTTCTCTTCAAACTGTGTCTTTTGCCTTTCAATATGCTTTGTAAGTTTTTGTTGAAAGCTTTACATGATATACTGGGTAAAAGGAACTGAGGAAAACTGATATTTAGAGTTGGGATTTACTTTTATCTTGCTAGGAGTTGGGCTATGTTTACTGTTTGCTGTAGCTATAGGTGTCAGAGGCTAAAATTTCCTCTCATGCCTATGCTTTTGTCTCATCTTATGTCCTTGGATTGCCCTGGAGACTCCTTCTTAAATAAAGTCTGACATTTGCATTTCCTCTATTATAGGAACCCAGTTGACATAATAGTTATGTATAGAAGAAGGAAAGTGTTCTATAATCCTATGATAATGTCTCCATCTTTTAGTGAATCTGTGCTCATGGGCTATGACCTTCACAAGTACTTCTCGGATTTTTTAAATCATCCTATTAGGTGAGACAGGAAAGTTAGAGGGGTTAGAGTTGCGTATTTCCCTTCCCCCAGGTGGGTTAGGTTCTGGTAAAATAGCTTCTCTTGAGGGCAGCCTTTGTTAAAGGGAAAAGAACATTGTGAGAGTAGTTCAAAATGATTTTCTTTTTCCTTCCTATGCTGAAAGCACCAGGAGGTTTTTCTTTGATCTCCACAGTGAGAACCTGGTGAGGTCCTGCAGGTAAGATTCACAAATGTGTGGGGCTCCTGAAGACTGAACATCTCGCAGTCAGTTTTTAAATCTCAAACATCCATATGGATCTCCAGCAGTTCTTCAGGTAAAGTTTAAATGTTCTTACCAATACTAGCTTCAGTTGTGATTTCTGTCCTGTACTTCTGCTCCAGCTAAGCCATGATCTCTGCATCCCCCTCTCTCCACAGTTATAAGGGCAGCAGCTTGCACTGTGACCTCGATTCTCTGATGGATCTAAGAAGAGTTGTTTTTCACTTTGTTCTGCATTTTTGTTGTTGTTGATATGAAGTTGGGAAAGACTACTTCCAAGCTTGTTACCTGTTGAATGAGAAACCAGAAATTCCCCCAATACATTAAAACATACATAACATCACTATAGGTTATCTCTAATGAAATGATGCCCTTAGAGATAAACACTTAAGAGCAACATTTAAACACAACTTTGAATAATTTAACTCAATGCATTCTAAGAGTAAGCAGAAATGAGAGTTTTTTAAAATGACTGAACATGTGGGAATATGACTTTGTGTGATAGTTAAAGAGTGCCATTTCCAGATCCCTTACTTTATTTCTTAATCTTCCCTACAAATTTGAATATGAAGAGAAGGGTCTCCTGATTTCCACTCTGACAGTTTCCCTAGGAACAGTCATTCTGTTTCTTCTCTTTCAAGTAGCAATGGATTCCCCAGAAGTACTTCCTCATGGCCAGTATAGGGCCTGATATTCCCAGGACAGATTCTTCCTCTCCCATCACCTGCACCAAGCAGGAGTCCAGGTCTTCCAGCAGCTGATGGAGTCCAGAGCAAAGCTTGTCCAGGAAGGTGGAGTCCCAGGCAGCAGAGGAGCGCTCTGTGTGGAGGAGGAGGAAGGTCTGCTGGAGCATCTCATGGAGGACAGAGATGGCCTGGGCCTTCTGCAGCTGGCCGCCATCCACCACCTCCCAGAGCTGTCCTTCACTCAGGAGATTAAGGAGATCCTCCTCAGTTGTCTCAGAAGCATCAGGGTATTCCTATGAACTTGTCCATGGCCCAGAGGCAGGTTACTGCCCAGGGAACAGATGATACTACAGCTACCCACCAAGTGGGCTATCAGACATGATGGGCATTGAGGATCTTGGCAGTGCTGGTAGCCTGAATGAGGTGTGTGTCTGTGTGAGTCTTGGCCCTTACTTTCTCTGAAGTCCTTTCTGTAAATGTCTCTTAAATATAAAACATTGTAATTTTTCATTTTCTGGGTGTTCTTGTATACTCTTTATTCTTTTTTTTTTTTTGCTTTCTATTATGTATGCTCTAAATAGATTAGAATACATAAACCATTTATATTATTATTTTTGCTTTTTCAATTTAACTTTAATTTGCCAAAAAAACTTCAGGTGTTTCAATGTAAATAAATTCAAAGCTTTCAAATGAGAAAAGTCTCTTGGTTGGAGTTAAAAGTATGCAAATAGTTCTCCTTGCTAAGAACAAAATTTTGCCTCTGTTCCTGGGCTCTGGTTTTGACCTCTTTATTTTGTTTGTTAGCCAATCAACCTCATTCCTCTGAACTTGTCCTCTTAAGAAAAGATTTACCAGACCTTAGGAAAATGGTCTATGTTTTGTTCACAATAGTATCATTATATAGGAGTCATATTAATTGCTCAAAACATTATTATTATTATCATTATTATGCTTTTTAGGGCTGCACCTGTGGCATATGGATGTTCCCTGGCTAGGGGGCGAATCAGAGCTGCAGCTGCCAGCCTACACAACAGCCATAGCAACACAGGATCCCAGCTGTGACTGAGACCTACATCGTAACTTGTGGCAACACTGGATCCTTAACCCACTGAGCAAGGCCAGGAATGGAATCTGCATCCTCATGGATACTAGTCAGATTCTTAACCTGCTGATCCACAACAGTAACTCCAGGACAAAATCATTAGTGAATAATATTCTCAGATTTTGTGTACAAAAAGTATGACCAGGTGGCAGTGCTTCACTGGAGCCTCAGAACCAGAAATGCAACTGGCATTTTTCACTCTTTCTACATTTTCCTACTAATAGATCCCTGGCTGATTTCTTCACAAGGGTGTTTCAGTTCTGATCCCAATATCTACAACATATTTATCCTTTACCACTCCATCTCCCCTCACCCATCAGCTCATGTTTCATCTCACATGATGTGTAGCACACACAGCTACACATCTTCCAGTTGAACTCTCTCACTCTTTAATGCGCTCTCAGAGTCAGCTTATCACACTTTCAACTTTTAACAAAACTTTCATGAGGGGTAATTGCTTTTGTCCCCCTAAAAAATCAACTGCCCCAGATCCAAGAGTGTTTCTGTGAACAACCTCTTCTTTTCATTGGATGCTCAGGTGTCAAATATTTCCATAGCTTCCAGATGACACAAGCCAACATTATGCATCATGTGTTGTGTGTGTGTGATGCATATGTGTGCACAGGAAGCACATGTTTGTGTAAAGTAGCTTTTTTTTTCATTTTTAGCTTAAAGAGATTTTATTTTATTGTGTTGATTTTGATACTGAGCTCAATTCATTAAAGTGTTGAATACTTACTATGTTGTTTAGTTTGTGAGCTGGCCACAGAGATTCAGTGATGATTTACTTGACATTAGAAACTTATATTGAAGTAATTAATAGCTGTCCCTAGATTCAGTCAGTACAATTCTACTGAGCCTATTTGACTAATGATTCTCAGCTTCACACTGAAAATGTAGGGCAGTAAATCTAGTGTCTAATACTAGAAAACTTTGCCATCTTTGCTTGACTAGTTTCAGAGTCTTTAAAACTTTATATGTTCATTTTTAACTCAGTATTTTTCTGGGCCAGGGTTGTCTTGTTATTCTGAATTAGCTTCTATTTGACCTTTATCTCTTAGTTAACAAAATAGGGAAGTAAAAATGGAAACATAAAGGGTCTGTATCATTATTTTCCATAATTTTCAATACACCTTTTTCTCTTTCTCCATTCAGCTTTCTTAGAAAGCTGTCCTTATAGTTGGATGTACTGAAGTAAAAGGAAAACAAATATAAATCTGACTATGATGATGGCGAAAGAAGTAAAGTGATTGCACAGGTGAAAAAAATGATAATTGGAGTACTCTTCTTTTAGCACCTTTTCACCTATTCCAGTATGGTTTCTGCTGATTAATTCCATCAAATCAGCTTTCACTAAGGTCGGTTCTAAGTAGTGGATGGCTTCAGTACACAGAGAAGCTTACTGGCATTCAACATCCTATTAATCTAAAGGATGATAAATGATCATTATAAATATATCATGATTTTAAATAAATATTATACTTATTATTTGCCAATACATGAAATCCACCCAGAGATAAATTATTTTAAAAGAAGAAAACTATGCAGAAAAAAGTCCATAATTCTTTCTAGTTCCCACTCCATTTCTCTTCTGCATTTCACAAGGCAAATCTTTCACATCTTTCAATATTTTCTATATATAATGTCAAACATGTATTCACCCTTCCTCCAATGTTGTTTCTGGCGATTAATTCCATCAAACCAGCTCTCACAAAGATCACCAATGACATCTGTTTTCCTGATATACTGGACAGTTTCAATCCACATTTGGAATGAAGCAATTCTTGAGAGCAGTTTTAGTCTTTTAAATTGGCTCTTATTGCCATTCCCCTTTATCCTGTTAACTTATGCCCATTCTACCTCTGTTTCCTTGGTGGGTCTTTCCTCCCTTTACTCATTGAAGATTCCATAAGTCAATGTTAAGTCCTGTCTCATTTTAGTCACTCTTTACACATGACTACTTTTGTTCCATGGCTTTCAGTTCATGGAACTGCTTGTAAATTGCAAACTCAAAAATCCATTTTCCAAAGGATATTTGCACTTGAATGTTGGCCACTTAAATGTAGAGACTACTGCTTTTGATTTTATTTCCTGACATGTCTTACTCTAGCTTCTGCTGAGAAATTTATTTTTTTTTACTTCTTCTTAGTATAATACTTATATAACTAATATTAATTATGTTTATTGTTTTCAGGTTGGTTTCTCTACAAAAATCAAAAATAAAAGAAAGTACAGTTGAACTTCTTACATTCACCTCTGTTTCCTGAGGGCAGCATAAAACCTGACTTAGAAGAAGTCGCTTTTTACTTATAACTTGGATAACACAGTAATTAGTAGTTTTCTGTACTATCCATACTTTTTTCAGGTTACAATCAGATGTGGTGGAATGTTTTTTCAGGAAAGTAAACATTTTGACTAATTGCTTCTTTGATATTTTATTTTTTATTGAAGTATAACTGATTTACAATGTGTTGGTCTTTGGTTATAGCAAAGTGATTCATTTATATATATGAATTCATATATATATTCTTTTTCATGTTCTATTTCATTATGGTTCATTATAAGATATTGAGTACATTTCCCTGTGCTATAGGCAAGAATTTGTTCTTTATGTATTTTATATACAGTAGTTTGTATCTGCTAATCCCAAACTCCTAATTTATCTCCCTCACTCAGGTTTTGCCTTTGGTAACCATAAGTTTGTTCTCTATGTCTGTGAGTCTGGTTCAGTATTGTAAATAAGTTCATTTGTATCATATTTTAAATCCCACATGTAAGTGATATCATATGGTATTTGTCTTTCTCTCTCTGACTTAACTTCACTGGGTATGATAATCTCTTGGTCCATCCAAGTTTGTACAAATGGCACTATTTCCTTCTTTTTTATGGATGACTAGTATACCATTATGTGTGTGTATAGATGTGTTTTCTAAAATAATAAACATATACAAGAATTTTTCTATAATAAAAATTTAATGAACAAAGAAAATAATTGACTAAATACAAAGAATGTATTTTTTCACTTTCACAGTGTAAAGGTTAACATAGTATAAAAAATAATTTAAATCTATATAAATAGTTAAATAAATAAATATTTAAATATATAAATATATAAATACATAGATCATCAGGGGCATCTGTAAGGAACCAGTGCCTAAAGAGTAGAACAGGATTTTGCTTAATACTCCTGAAAACCTTTTACAAATTGACTCAGTTCATAGCAGGATGACAGCAGAAATGAGGGGCTGTGACCTGGCAGCACAGGAGGAAGTGTGGGCTTGTTAGTCAGTGAGAAGCATTTCCGAGATGAACCAGGTGTCTGTCACTCCTTCCTCCTGAGTCTGTCTTGCAGGTTTGTGGAGGAAGAGAAGGCTCTCATGACTTCTGCCCTGACGATCTCCCAGGCACAGGGGCTGTAGCTCTTCTCTTGCAGATAGAGGGTGAGTCTGTGGAAGTATTTCCTCACAGCCAGGATGGAGTCCTCCTCCAGCAGGGGGGTCCCTTCCAGCCCCACCTCCTGCATGACACAGGCTTCCAGGTCCCTGAGCTGCTGATCCAGTCCAGTGCAGAGCTGGTGCAGGAGGCTCTCATCCCAGGCAGCAGCCGAGCCCTCTGTGCTGAAGAGCTGGAAGGTCTGCTGGAGCATCTCATGCACCAGAGCCATGGCTTGAGCCTTCTGGACCTGGTTGCCCCCCAAGGCCTCTTGGGGGAATCCAAAGTCCCTTCTGTGGTCCAGGCATGAGAAGGGAGAGATTCTCCTCATTTGTGCCAGGAGCCTCAGGGCCCTGGTGTGAGCCAGGCTGTGGGTCTGAGGCAGGTCACAGCCCAGAGAGCAGATGGCATTGCAGCTGAGTAGCACCAGGACCGTGAGGAGGGTTGAGGTTGGGGCCATTGGGGACCTTGCAGATGCTGCTGTCCTGGCTGAGGTGGGTGACTCTGTGACCCTGCTCTCTAGGATGTCTGAAGACCTTCCCTCAGGCTTGTGTCTTAAATGGGGATGAATTCGTTTCCATTTTCTGAATGTTCCCTCTTACTTTCTAGTTCTGTTTCTGCTTTTCACTTTGCACTCTCCAAATGGGTAGGGCAACATTTCTCAACCATTTCTTTTTCATTATTGCCTTCCCTTCCTCTGCCCAGAGCCTTTTTAGATTTTTTTTTCCCCTGATTGTGCCCCATAAAATTTTGTGATCACAGATATACTGTGCATCTATTTGTGTAATCCATGGATATCTCTATTTTACCCATAGAAAAAGAAAGAAAGTACAAAGCTTACTCTTTATATTCAGTCACAGTAAAAATGACAAAAAGTTTTAAGCTATAAATGAAATGTAAAAGTTATTGAATTTTAATTTACCTTTATAACTAAATCTCGCAAACTAAGTTGGCAGAGTGACTTTTAGTATAATATATTGACTTACATAGTAAGAATTATTAAATTACATTTTCTAATAAAATTTATATAAATACTTTATAATAATAAAATATGGATAAATTAAAAATCATTCAAAACTGGTTACAATCATTGAAAGACTTAAATTATTTTCTTAATATTTATTTTTGGTACTTAACTTTTAATTTTACTTCATATTAGAAAATATTTTTTAACTTCACTGGCTAATAGATATACAGATTTTTTTTTCTTTTGTCTTCTTAGGGCCACACCTGCAGCGTGTGGAGGTTCTGAGGCTATGGGTCTAATCAGAGCTGTTGCTGCTGGCCTATGCCAGAGCCACAGCAGTGCTAGATCTGAGCCGTGTCTGTGACCTGCACCATAGCTCACGACAACACCAGATCCCTAACCCACTGCCTGAGGCCAGGGATTGAACCTGCAACCTCACGGTTCCTAGTCAGATTTGTTTCTGCTGCACAATAATGGGAACTCCAATATATAGATATTTTCAATTTTTTTCTGTTTAGCACTTGATATAATTTTTGATGTATTGAACAACTTTAGAGGAATTAAATAATAAAATGTAACCATCTTTGTATTTAATGTACAAAAAGAAATCTGTGTTTGTATTTAACTCCCATAATCTGAATGACACTGAGGTTCAAATATAAGCAACATCCACAAGACAGCGAATTGCAGCTCATAAGTAAGTAAAAGCCACCCCTCACAATATGCCTTTGAGATCAAGCAAATGATGGATGGCTCTTCTAATGAGCCATCATGTCACCATAGGTTGTGGCTCTGATTGTGTATACAGTTTGTTGATTTTCAGTGAACCCAATGTCATACTGCTCTTGTAACAAAGAAGAAAACCCAAAGAGAAAATGAATACCAAGGACTAAGATTTTGTTGGATAGGTTGAATTTTGGAGTGCTACACACCATTGTAGTAGCATGATTTTTTTTGTAGCCCTAAAAGCTAATGTTTGTATCCATGAGAGCAAAGAAAAGGCATGATTTAGAAATCATCATCAATTTGAGTCTTTATTTTTGTGAAATATCAGATTTCTCTAAGACTTTCAGAGAGATGTTCCAATCCAAGTCTAATTTTTTGGTTTGTTTTGTTTTGCTTTTTCTGGCCGCATCTGCAGCATATGGAGGTTCCCAGGCTAGGGGTCGAATTGGAGCTACACCTGCAAGCCTACAACACAGCCACAGCAATGTGGGGATCTGAGCCTCATCTGCGACCTGCACCACAGCTCATGGCAATGCCAGATCCTTAATCTACTGAGTGAGGCTATGGATCGACCCACATTCTCAAGGATACTAGTCCCTTTCGTGACCACTGAGACATGTCGGGAACTCCCCAAGTCTATTCTTTATAAGCAAAAGGAAGCCATCATTACGGGTAATTGAGAACTGAATATTGATAACTGTTGTGGAATGGAATAACTTTCAACTTTATTCTAGAATTCTTTTGATTTTTCAGTGGGTTTTATGTTCCCTCAGCCCTCAAACTTCCAAACTTTAAACAGTAGGCATGTGACCATCTTTGGCAAATCAGCTATGTCGTAACTGGATTCTGTCTTACTCTCTGTGGCATCCTCAGCACCAGGCCCAGTGTAATCACCCATCATATATTTTTTACTAAAGCAGTATCTCAGATTTTTCTTGTCCTTTTGGAAGGCATGTATGAATCACCAAAGTATTTTGCTTCATCATGGCCATATTTGCTGGGATTACAATAGACAATGGCTAATATTTCCATTTTACTTCTACTGAGATTGTTGCTCAAATCACCAGGATTCTCTTTCTTTTAAGAGCTCTTAATGGTTCAAGTTGCAAATGTAGCACATTTTTCACCTTTCCCTAGGACCATAATAAATTCCCAAGGATGGCCTCATCTCTAGTTTGCCCTCTACTGTGTCATAATAGAAAATAAATAGCTTGGTGTCAGATACAGAGCCATGTATCTAAACTCAGACTCGCCATGATTCACACAGCTCACAGCAACCAGACGTTTACCCAGTTACTCTTGGTGGTTCTATAGATGAGACTGTTACTACCTTTATCCTGAAATTCTTTGGAGACTCCTCACAAAAAAGATGAAAAATCGTTTGCCTCCTATATTTTCATCCTCGTCCATGGGATGGTGGACTCCATTTCAGGTTGATACACAAAATCTGTCATATAATAATTAGAGCATTAGTTCAGGTCAAAATCAAGAGTTTGGATTCTGAGTCCTTAGTCTTCTCTTTTTCCTGCCACCCTGCTCATTCTTCTTTTTTACTCACCAACACTCTACTCTTAATTCCAGATGCCAGGCTTGCAGCTTTAAAGACCTTTAGGTTTTGAATGTTTGAGGATCTACAAAATTCGAATTATGCAGTCCTAAACCCCAAAGTGATGCTATTATATGGTGGGTCCTTGGGAGATGATTAGGGAGGATGGAGGCCTCACAGGTGGAATTAGGACCCTAATAAAAGATGTCTGAGATAAATCCCTCACTGTTCTGCCCTGTCAGGTTACAGGAAACTCTGTAGTGTGAGACCTGAAGCAGGATCTCGCCAGAACCCGACCACACTGACACCCTGATCTTGGATTTCCTGACTGCAGTACTGTGAGAAATATAGTTCTACTCTTTACAAACTACCCAGTCTTTGCTATACTGTAGAAGAAGTGGGAGTAGACTAAGACACGACCTGAACTATTTTCTCCTCAGAATACTTCCCAGGAATCTAGAAAATACCTAAAGGGAGAGAAACTCTCTGATATCTGTCATCAAGCCAAGATGTCTGTCTTGATTCCTAGACATCTAGTCCAGCCCCTATCATTTCAGGAGCTCAGTCAGTATTCATGAAGGGAACAATCATGGTATAATAGGAAGAGAAATAATACCAACATACATTAAATACCAACATACATTATTACATGTGATGTGAGAGGACAATAATCTAAAGATAATTTACAAACTCTTCATGGTTCTACAAGGGAACTTCTAATGGAGTGTTGTATGAGGTATTTTTTGCAGGAGTGTTTTCTTCAAATTTGCATTTTAGTATTCAGAAGATTAGGATGAAAATCACAAGCAAGGATTTAAATGGAAGACTCACTCACTCTCACTTTTAGTTCAGTGATCCTCAAGAACTTGCAAGGAGCTGCCTGGTCATATTTTTCTTGTCTCCCCAGGGAAAAAGGAAACCAGTTGTAATGGGTCTACAGGTGGGGATATTTTCCTCAGTAGCCTATGCGTTTGGGAATCAACCTGAATCCTTCTCTCAGAACCAATGATGCTAGAACTCTAATGCGTGACAGCTAAGTCAATATACCTAAGTTGATATTATAGAATCATAATTTGCCTCAGATTGTTTTCTTAAAAACTGTGTGCAGCAAAGAACGTTGGTTGTTTTTTTTCCCACCCAGAATGTCATTATTGTAATTAGTGTAAGGTAAAAGGTGGTCTCATTCAGTGAACTTTTCTAACACTAGTCACGGAGTCATTTCCTAACTTCTCTGCACTTGGATTCCTATGAGCATCAACTCAGGCCAACTAATGTGAGCAGAAGTGACATTGCCCTGTACTGACCTGACCTTAGAAAACATCCCATGCTATCCCCATACTTACTCCATTTCCTGTTGACGAGAAAAAAACTGAACAACTACAGAGAAATTTGAAATCATATGTTGAAAATGCCAAAGCCAGATAATAACCGGTACTTAGGGCACTGAATCACTGTTTAGAGGAGAGCCAATCAGAAGATTCATCTGATCAGAGTGCTTGTATTGTATTCTGATACAAAGGAAACTTAAATTTCTCTTAGGATCAGATTGCTGACAGATTGCTATTTACTTGTTGCAGTAGCTAGCTGACCAAAGTCTGCAACAACAGACTATCCTAAAAACCTTTCCATTAAAAATAAACTTCCCACATAGGAACAGCAAATGGCCCCCAATAATTTCATCAAATTTAAGAAATTACTCTATAAAAACATTTATTCAATGAGATAATCATAGTCTCTCTAAACATATTTTTGATAGTTCATGATTTTCATTTCAAATATTTTTCAGCATGTGTGGAAATGTGAGGTAAGATTGCTTTGGGGGTCAAATCAAACAATACTGTTACTGATTAGGATGTGTCACAAGCGTGACTTTTTTCTCTATTTGACTCTTCTTTGAGGATGGTTACATGAGGGAAAGACACACTACAATTTCTACTCTGACAACCTCCCAGGCACAGGAACTATATTCCTTCTTTTTGAGATAGCGATGGATTCTTTGGAAATATTTCTGGACAACAATCCCCAAATAGGCACAAGCCAAACTGTCTTCTTCCATCTGCTCTAGTTGTTCCAGGCCATGATCACATGATCATGATCATGATCATGATCGAGAGAGTAGCTGATCGAGGAGGGTGTCGTTCCAAGCAGCACGGCTGTTCTCTGTGTTGAAGAGGTTGATGATCTGCTGGAGCATCAGAGGGTGGTAACAGGAGCCTCGAGTCATCTTGTTTTGGGTGGTATTCCCTCTTTTCCAAGGAAATTGGAAGTCAGTTCTGTCCTTTAGCCATGAATGAGAGTGAATCCTTTTCATCTGTCTCAAAATCATGAAGGTTTTCCTGTTCTCTATGCCAGATAAGTTCTGGCCAAGAGAGCAAGCATGGATGGAGCAGAGTATCACTCCTGCCAGAAGCTTATAGATGTGGGCCACTGAGAATTTCAGTGATTCACGAGAGAACCGCCAGGGGGCGCGCAGGTACCGTTAAACTATAAGTAAAAACGTTCCTTCCCCGAATCCAGGGCAGCGTGCTTCTCTAGGCGGCTGCAAGTGGGCGCAGGATGTCCTTACATGGGGTTTGTTTTGGAAACACCGACTTTTAGAGTTTCAGCGGGGCTGGCAGCGCAAGAGAAAGATCTGATCGTCTTCAAGGAGCAGGTTTGTGCTGCTTTAATAGTGCGCGAAAAACCTTCCTTTCGGAGTCCGTGACTGCCTAAGAGCGAGGCTAGTCCCGGCCTCACCAGCGACATTTTTGTCTGGAAGGGATTTCGGAATCTTACATTTTCTGGGCTTTTGGCTGAGTTTTCTGCGTTTTTTTTGTACAGCAACTTTAGTGAGGCCATTTTTTACGGAAGAATCTGTTTTCTGAGAGCTGCGAGGCCTAGAATGAGAGCGAGTTTTAGGCAGTTTTACATATTCAGGCTTTGGAGGAGTGATTAAGGGACAGCTCAGAGAAAGGGGGAAGCTAGGGCGTTTGGAGGGTTGCGGGGTGGGGGTTGTTGGAGACCCCCTGAGGGTGATTTGGAGCTGTCCTCCTGAGGCCAGAGGACAGGGAAGCTGTTCTAGATTCTGCGTGACTTTCCTGGTGTCATTCAAGGCTACAACGTTAAAGTGGAGGAGAGAGTATTGACGAATTGACAAGTAGGATGTTTAAAAACTGCTAGCATTTTACTTTTTATATTTTTAAATTAAATTTAGTTTTAATTTAATTGATATCCATTTAATTTAATACTTTTAAATTTTTTATATTTTAACATTTTATTGAAATATTTTATAATATAAAAAACAAAATAATAAAATATATTTGAATATTAAAATACAAAATTATATCAAACTTTATGTAAACCTTTTTGTGTGTGTGTGCCAACCCATGGCAAGGGGAAGTTCCCAGGCCAGGGCCAGGGATGGATCCTCAGCCACAGCTGTGATGCACCCGGTGTCAGCGACAATGCCAGGATCCTTAAGCCGCTGACCCACAAAAGAACTCCAAAACTGCTTATTTTAAACCAAGGCAATCATTTAATATAATTTAATTTTACCTTCCAGTCTTTAATGGAAGCATTAAATTATTATTAATATTTTAAAGATTACTTCTTTCTTGTTATTAATTGAGAGAATTTCCATATTTGACAAGGTCTCCTGGCTCTGTGTCAGTTTTTAATAATATTTAAGTCAGTTTACTGAAACACCATTTCTAGGACTCTGCCTTGACTATACTGTTTGAAAGAGTTCATTTCCTGTACAAGCTGTTGGGACATTTAGTAGGTCAGACGGTTTTAAAACTTTTTTAGTAAGAATTTATGGACAATGAAATTTGCCCAAATGTCACTGACAACTTGAGAGCTTCCTTTGAAACACTCTCGGAGTTGCAAGTGCAGGGTCAATGTTGTCTTTATTTAAAATTTTGATATTTTGTTCATCCTGTAGGTTTAGAATTTTCTTTTTTTTTAATATTGCATTAAAATATTCTTTAACTTGGGAGTTCCCATCATGGCTCAGCAGTTAATGAACCTGAATCCATGAGGATGCAGGTCCAATCCCTGGATTGAGGATCTGGCGTTGCCATGTAGGTCACAGAAGTGGCTCAGATCTTGCCTTACTATGGCTGTGGTGTAGGCCAGCAGCTGTAGCTCCAATTCCACCTAGCCTGGGAACTGCCATATCCTGCAGATGTGGCCCTAAAAAGGAAAAAAAAAAAAAATCCATTCTTGTGGAAGGGGTTTGCTTACTTTACCCTAATACTCCCCCAGGAAATAGTTAGAATTAGTGTGATGATCTTCCACAGCTAAACAATATAGGAATGTCCTCTATCTCATCACCCTTCCCCCACCTGTATTTTTAACCCATGTCCTGGTCTGTACAACTTCTTAAAAAAAACCTGTCTCTTGGAATTCCCAACATGGCGCAGCAGAAACAAATCCGACTAGGAACCATGAGGTTGCGGGTTCCATCCCTGGCCTTGCTCCGCGGGTTAAAGAACTGGCATTGCTGTGAGCTGTGGTGTAAGTTGCAGATGCGGCTCAGATCTGTCATTGCTCTGGCTGTGGTGTAGGCCAGCAGCTGTAGCTCAGATTGGATCCCTAGTCTGGGAACCTCCATGTGCCCCAGGTGTGGCCCTAAAAAGGGAAAAAAAAAAAATCTGTCTCTAATATCAGCAGAGGTGGTCCAAGACTAACCATGAGGAAAAGACTATACATCTCATTTCTATGATTCACAGAGCAACCGTATTTTTTCAGACAACTATCCTAAATGCTGATTCTCTGTAAAACACTTCAAGTGCTATAGGATTGCTCTCCAAAATGCCCCAGGCACCGCTCTAAGGGTGGAAGCTTGTGCTCTGCTCCCTCACAGTCCTGTAGGCGACGCCTCTCCTAGAGTTTGCATTTGAGGTCTCTCTACAGAGGCGCTTGTTTATTTGTTGGGAATATAATTCATCCTCCTGGACTCCCAATCCCCTTGCCCCCAGAGTGTTTTCCTGAAGGCCCCTAGTCCTCAGTGATAACCTCCTCCTCTCCTGACCTGTGTCCTCTCTCAGGTATCAAATGTGTCATTTGCCCTCAGATGCTGAGAGCAAATGTTTGTTGTGTCTAAGGAGGTGGAGGAATTATCCAATTGCAAACCCTTTACCTTGAATAGACACATAATTTGTATTTTGCCAAATACAAATTTTATTATTGTGTTTGTGACTTAGACTCCTGAACACTTGTTAAGCTCAGAGTGTTAAAGCTGAGGCAGGGGATTCAGTGATGATCTTGTCTCTCTTGAGAAGCTCATGTCACAGAATCCAGTGACCTTCGGTTGTTCAGTTGGTCAGGGGAAACCACTGGGCTTCTCACTTCCTCTGTGTCTGGAAGAAGTTGCCTTCTTTCCTTTACGTGTGTGTGACTCTTCACTTAAAGTTTTTATAAAGTATGTTCACTGAGGGGCTTATTGGGCAAGATTAGTCCTGCTGCTGCTACAGTAGTTTGGATTCATGATGAGGTAAGAGCAGTAAAGGGAAGTAAAAGAAAGGCAAAGGGACTACAGTCTCTTTCATTTTCCAGACTTTAGGTTTTCTGTTTCTCATTGCACCTTTCCTAGAAAGTAAAATCTGCGTTGTTTTGTGGGCAAAGAGAAAACAAGTATAAGTCTGAACGTCATGACTGTGAAAGAAGGGAAGTGGTTTTCCCCTGACCCAATGACATATTCTAAGTTGGCAAACTTCAGTGCAGCGCAGATGGGGACAAGGCTATGCAGGGGGGAAGGGTGAGGCCAGTATGTACAACAGGAAGGCAGGCACGTGGCTGCTTCTGCCAGAGGCTCAAAGAAGACACACTTCTTGGGTCACGTGACTGCCTTGAGACTTGTAGAATGAGCCACGTGAATTTTCTAAAATTTAATCCTCATGCAATCAGTTTTGAAGAGAGAAGGAAGAAGTCAGCTTTCAATAAGCTGGAAACCAGAACCCCAGTTGGTAGAAAGCTAACCCTCTCTGGCAGGATCTCGGAGATCAGCCTTCTGAGCATCTGTCTAATTGAAAGATCCACTCAGGCAATGAAAAGAGTGCTTAGAGAAAACTAGAATTACAAGGAAGGGAATTAGATGATTCCAGAAGATCGTGATCTTAATCTGGATAAGAGTAATCATGATATTAAAAAGTAATAACTGAATTTTATATCTTATTTATCATGGACTAACCGCTTTTTTCTTTGTCTTTTGTCTTTTTAGGGCCACGCTCATGACATATGGAGGTTCCAGACTAGGGATCGAATCGGAGCTCCAGCCGACACCACAGCCACAGCAACACAGGATCTGAGCTGTGTCTGCAACCTGCACCACAGCTCACAGCAAGATCCTTAACCCACTGAGCAAGGCCAAGGATTGAACCCTCATCCTCATGGATACTATTCGGGTTCATCAACCACTGAGCCACAAAGGGAACTCTGGACTAACCACTTTGTAAGTGCTTTAAAAGGTTAACTCAATCCTCTCATTGGCCCTGTTTTTGATCACATTCCCTTTGACAGCTAGAGAGAAATATAAATCTCGATGGATGAACTCTTTCAAGTGTACTAAATGTATAAGGATAAACCTGAGTGAGGGGCTTTACAGTGATTTGTCTGAAAGAGACCATTAAAGAAGGTGAAGGGTGGAAAAAAACATTATCTTTAAGAATGAAGGAAATAATTAGAAGAAAGGGCGGTGACAAAAGATGGTTAATTGCACTTCAGTTTCCAAATTTTTGCTGTCTGATGTTTTGTAGAGCAACAGGGAGTGTGATCTGAGTCAACAAATGACTTTAAGTTCTAAGGAAAAATATTGAAAATCTCTATTATCTCTATTAAGTAGTTAGCAGTGCGTAGATTTTTGAAAATACAAGAAAAAAGCAATCTCTGACTTCATGAGTCACATCTTCATTGCAATATAGTAAAACAATTTTTTTTTTGCCTTTTTAGTTCCATGCCTGCAGCATATGGAAGTTCCCAGGCTAGGGGTTGAATCAGAGCAGTAGCTGCCAGCCCATGCTCCAGCCACAACACCAACAGATCCAAGCCACATCTGTGACCTAAGCTGCAGCTTACTGCAACACCAATCCTTAACCAACTGAGAAATGCCAGGGATTGAACCCGCATCTTCATGGAAACTAGTTGGGTTCTTAACCCACTAAACCACAATGGGAACTCCTGAAATGAAATTGCTTTTTTTTTTTTGGTCTTTTTTTTTTTTTTTTTTTTGGCCTTTCTCTAGGGCCACACATTCAGCATGTGGAGGTTCCCAGGCTAGGGGTCCAATCGGAGCTGTAGCCGCCGGCCTACGCCACAGCCACAGCGACGCGTGATCCAAGCCACATCTGTGACCTACACCACAGCTCACAGCAACGCCAGATCCTTAACTCACTGAGCGAGGCCAGGGATCAAACCCGAAACCTCATGGTTCTTAGTCAGATTGGTTAACCACTGAGCCATGATGGGAACTCCTGAAATGAATTTTTTACCATTCCATTTTATTAACCCTCCAACAGCAGACGTCTGTGACTTATTTATTTATTTATACATTTTTAATTTTATTAGCATACAAATGACTTACAAAGTTGTATTAGTTTCAGGTGTACAGCAGAAGTGAGTCAGTCATATTTAGAAATATATCCATTTTCTTTTCCCGTACAGTTTATTACAAACTATTGAGCAGATTTTCCTGTGCCATTCAGTATGTTCTTGTGAATCATTATTAAATACAGCAGTGTGTATATGTTATTCCCAGCCTCCCAGTTCTTCCCTACCTCCAGTGGTTTCACCTATTTTGCACAATGAATTGGTTTTAAAATCCATGAGGTTGTTTCTGTTTTATAAATGGAAATATATTTTCTTAACACTTGATATTTCTTATGGCTTTAAGAATAAAGAAAAAGCACCTAACAGTTTTTGCCCATGCTCTGAAGTTCCTCCTTCAGGATGACAACTAAGAAGTCCCTCTCTGTCTGGTTCCACAGAAATGAAGTCACTGAACTTTAATACACCCTAAAAGGAGGTCAGGGTGGAGATCAGGAAGGAGACACTTTCTCTCTGGGAAAACTGACAGATCAGACCTTCAGGTAGTTGATAATTTCAGGAGAAAATTTTATGAACCCAATTTCTTACCTCTTCTCATACCTAGAAAAGCAGTGAAGTCATAAACAGAGACATCTGCTTCTCCTGATGAGCAGCAACTTTTTACCAAGATGTGTCCTTGTTGGCAAGTACCCCATTTGACAAAATCACATATATATATATACTGACCTCTCCCCACCTAACTCCCTGGAGCAGATCCTTAGAGCTGTCTGAGAGGCTGTCCTCCAGGCTATAGTCCTCAGGAAATCCTCCCAAGTAACTGACTCCCAGCTCTCATGTTGTCCAAGGACCTCACTGCTTTCCCAGGAGTCCTCTTCAGGTCAGCCTGCTGTTCTCATTCCCAAAGACAACAAGTCAGCCTCTTACTCCAGCCCAGATCAGACCTTCTGTTTTCTACTGAGAGCCCAATGAAGAGTCTCTTCACTTCATTGTTCCAACTAATACTTAAGAGTGGATCCTGATGAGGGTTTTGAATGACAAAGGTGGAAGAGCATGTGTGATTCCTAAACAGAACCAGTGGAGGATTTAAGGGTACTTAGGACTTCCTGCTGTGGTGCAATTGGATCAGCCAGGACACAGGTTTGATCCCCCACCCTGCATCTGCAGCTTAGGTGGAATGGCAGCTTGGATCTGATCCCTATCCTGGGGAACACCATATACCCCAGAGCAGCCCAAAAGGAAAAAAAAGAAAAATAAGGGGCTGCTAAGCAGGGAGAGTCTGGCTTGAACTTAACAGCCAGAAAAACTTCTTAGAATAGTTGTCTTGCCTCATGTTTCTAGTCTCAACCTATTAAAGCATCACAAAATAATATTGTAGGATTGAAATAAAATATTTTTTAAAACAGCATTGCTTGATAAGATGACATTTTTTACAGTAATTTAGGACTGTTTGTCTGCTTATTGTTTGGATGCTGATTCGCAGGAAGGTTTTCAAACCTCTAAAAGACTTGAAATGTTCCTTTGGCTTTAAATGTCCCTAGTCAGTGCAATATGCAAAGCAAAGAGACTGATCCATTATTGTCCACTTTTCAAATTGCCTAAATTACATAAATGTGTTTCCAGAAAGGTCTTTGTGGCTTTGGGAAGTTGTCATCTTCCATTGTGCACATTGCTGAGCACAGCATGTCCTCCTGGGAAGGCTCTACCCCACTGGTTGCTAATGTATCAAAATCCCTGCCTGTGTGCCTTCTGTTCAGCATGGCTTTATTCTTTTCACCTTTCAAAGAGGCTGTATCATGATGCAAAGTAAGAAATTCCTTGGATGGCATTGTCCCCTGGAATACCCTTCTCCGCTCTGTGATGACTTGCTGGGTCCTAAGGAGGAAACAGGTTTTCAGCTGGCACTGGAGGAACCCTCATCCCTTCTGATGCTCTGCAAACTGCTAGTGGCCATGTATTTGTGTGCTCCCTGTGCTCTCAGCATCCACTTCAGTCTTCTCATTCTTTGAAAAGGAATGTTCTGGAGATAGTGTTGCCTTTGTGCAGTTCATCCATGTTGTTCCCTATCCTGCGGATCTTCCAGTAAAAGCTTAAAACATCTCTGTTCCTGTTCCAAGTTCTCCAGCTGCTGCTGACTTTCACCTCCGTGTCTCCTGGGCTTTGGGATTTTTTGAGCCACTGAGAGTCCTGAGCCAGGGGAGCCCCTCCTGGTTCCACCAGCACCCAATAGAGGCATAGCTGAGCTCCTGAGTTCCCCTAAAGTTAAGTGTTGGGCGGGGTTCCCTCTATTTTCTGTGTTTCTTGGAAGCTGGACAGTCTGGACCTGCAGGCAGAGAGGGTGGAATCATGCACTAGTGAAACCTCGAACTTTCCCTCAACTTCTGCTTGCACTTGGTGACTTTCTTGTCTTAAAGGGAAATTAACAGCCTGAAGCCCTAATGAGAAAGGAAACAGCTGTGTGAATAGTAAGTACAGCTTAATGCAGCCTGTGAATGAGAATTTCTGTACTAGGAAGAAGGAAAGTATTGTGATGTTGCAGTGCAAGAATGAGATCCAGGAAAGCAGAGAGGAAGAAGAAAGTGAGGAATGAGCATCAGCAGATAGATATGTGGTATACTTTATGTAGTTTATTTTATGATGTCTATGTTTTATGTATGTGTACCACATGTATATGTATTATATTATTGTGTGTGTGATTCTATATGATTGATGAGATGCTATTTCCCAATTCTGTTTTGCAGACTGTCAGTGTTGTGCACTCAGTTAGAGAGAGAGAGACTGGAGAATTCATTATTGCCATTTCTTGTGAAAACAAGAAAATAGTCACTATCTGCTTAGCCTTCATTCGGTAGATGATAAGCTGCTAAGTGCTCTTGAGTGTTTTAGATTTTCTACGCATCACAACAGCTCAAGGAAAGTTTCACTTTATATTTGAGGAAACTGAGGCTCAGGGAAGTAAAGTGGTCCCTCAGGATCACACGTTTCTTGGCAGCATCTAGATTCAATACAGAATCCACTATCCTCATTAAATAATTATTAAAGTTTCATCTTGTGCAGTTCTCTTTTGTTTTCTTCTTCAGTGCTTTCTGAAGGTTCTTCTTCCCTGGCTGACTCCTAACTGCACTGGCTCCTCCATCTCTGTGCCCTTTGCAGTGTCTCCTTCTCTGTCTCAGGCTTAAAAGTTCAAGGTCCTCATAACTTTAGGTCATCTTTTCATTCTCCAGTCTGCTGATAAGGAAGGACATTCCCTACCATGTCCTGATTTCTAAACATACCAAAGTTGCAAATTAATATCTCCAGGATATTCATTGTTGCAGATTCCAGACCCACATACCTGTCTACCAATGGGAAATCTGTCTTGTTTTTTTTGGGGGGGGGGGCACTTTCTAGAGCACATCTGCTTTCTCCCCTTCTTGAGAGGCCTCATTCGAGATTATGGCAAGAGAATCCCTTTGCCTCTCTCATTCTCATTGAAACAGGCAAATTAATTGAAATAATTATCATAATTATTGATTTATATCTCTTTCTCTGCCAAACTAAAACTCCAAAAGAGGAGATTTTATATTTGCTTTATTCACCCCTCTGTTCTCGGAAGTATCACATGTCTGATGTAAGAATGTGAAGTTTTAAAGATATAATCAAAAAGTTTTAAAAAAATATAATCAACTGAAAGAATTGAGTAGAATACAATCATCCAATGTTTAGTGTGGATTGCAATTTTAAGCTATTTCTTTTTGTAAGAATAAACAACTCCAAAATGACTTCTAGGGAAGAATTTATTTATTTATAAATTAACCAAGAAAGTATTTTTTTTTTCTTTTTAGGGCCACACCCACAGCATATGGAGGGTCCCAGGCTAGGGGTCTAATCGGAGCTGTTGCTGCTAGCCTACGCCAGAACCACAGCAATGTGGGATCTGAGCCACATCTGCAACCTACAACACAGCTCACAGCAACGCCAGATTCTTAACCCACTGAGCGAGGCCAGGGATCGAACCCGCAACCTCATGGTTCCTAGTCAGATTTGTCTCCACTGTGCCAAGTCGGGAACTCCCCAAGAAAATAATTTGATAAAAGATAAAGGTAAGCCTATTTGTTAGATTTGAATACATTATAAAGTTGAACATGATGTTGTGTGTACAAAAGGATTTTAAATAGCATACATGGTCTGACTGAGATGAAGTGGATGAATAAATAGATGGGTACTTTAGAGCCCTTTGCACATAAATCATGGTTATTTTAATCTCCTGGTCTGATAATTCCTAACTCTATACTCTGTCTGGGTCTAGCTCTAATACTTGCTCTGTCTCTTCAAACTGTGTTTTTTACCTTTCAGTATGGTAAGTTTCTGTTGAAAGCTGAACATGGTATATGGGGTAAAAGTGGTTGAGGTAAATCAGTCTCTTTAGGGTGCGGATTTGCTAAGAATTTGACCTCGTTTCCTTCTAGTCATTGGCTCTATTTCTGTCCTCTTTATGAAAGCCAGATGAAGCATGTCAGCCAAGCTGCCTCATCCTTCTGGCTTGGCCTTCTTGAGAATATCTTTAGTAGACCTTTTTTTGAAGAAGTCAATATAGGAGAAAGGTCTATATCTTATTCGCTGTCGTATCATGAGCACAGAGTTTATAATGATTAGTCAAAATTATGGTTAACGAAGGATATTCTTAGATTTTTCCATCAAACCTCACACCACAAGCTTCTATTAACCTCCTATCTGAACCTTATATTTAAAGTAATGAATAATCATAAGATCATTGAGTACATTTCTACGGAGCCTCTTGATTCATGATTCTCCACGTCACAGTCAAGGTGCAGGGCAGGGAAGACGTAAGGCACATGGTGCTAGAAAACAGTAGCCTTCTTTTCGCTACTGATTCCAGAGTCTTAACTTTATATATGTTCCCTTTTAGTATTTTTCTGGGCAAGAGTTGTCTTGCAGCTTCTGAATTATCTTCCTCTTTCTTCTTGAAACAGAAACCAAAATAGAGAAGTAAAAAAGGAAACATAGTCCATACCATTAGTTTCCATAATTTTCATTATGTCATTATTTTCTTTCTTCCTCAACATTCTTAGAAAACTCTCATTGCCTTTGCATGCACTGAGGTCAAAGGAAAGCAAAAGCAAATCTGACCAGGATGAGAGTGAAAGTAGTAAAATGACTCCCCAGGTGAAAAAAAACAAGGGGAATTCTCTTCTCTCATCACCCTTCCAGGTTTTCCAGGATGGTTTCTGCTGATGAATCCCACTCAGTCAGCTCTCACTAAGGTGGCCAGTGCCATCTATTTTCTCAAGGAGGGGCAGTTTCCATCTTCAGTTTAAATGAACGTATTGCATCTTCTAAGCAGTTTCAGTCTTTTACACACAGTCTTCTCACCCTTCTCTCTTATCCTATTAATCTATGGCCATTCCACCTTGTTTCCCCTGCAGCTCTTCGCTCCCTCTTAAGGTTAAGGTCATTGACTCAACTTGATTCCTTTTCTCATTCTATGCCCTCTTCTGATTGGATCATTTCTGTTCCCATGCTTTACAATTCAGGGAATTGCTTGGAAGTCGCCAGCCCCAGTACCCAATGGACATTGGCAGTTACATGCCTACCAGTCAATGTAGAGAATAACTTCTACTTTTGCTTTTAAAGCCTTACATAGCTTGGTTCACCTTCTGCTGACAGAATTTCATTTTTCTCCCTTCTTTTCCTTATAGCATTAAACCAACCTGATGTTAAATTCTAACATTAGTTAGTATTGGTTATAAACATAACTTGGTATTTAATTTTCAATTAACTGATTATTGTTTTCAGGTTACTTTCCCTACACAAGTCAAAGATGCTAGAAAGCAGAATTAGATTTCTTATGTTCATCTCTCTATCCTGGGGCTATCATACAAGCTGTCTTTGAGGAAGTATATATTCTCTTCTAACTTGAATGTCATAATGATGGGGAAATGAATTGCATGAAGGATTATATAATCAGGTTGCACATTCAGGGTTTGTATTTCTTTTTTAAAAAAATAAACAAAAACAAGATGTTTCCTACAGTAAAATTGTAATAAACAAAGATAACAGACCAAATACGAAGGTGGTTTATAAAGTACACATAATATTAAATGCACAAAAAATAATTTAAATCTTAGAGATAAATAAATATTAAAATAGATAAATAAATAGAGCAGTCAGGGCCATCCATAGGGTACCAGTGAGTATAGAGTAGAACAGGATTTTGCTTAATAATCCTAAAAAAACTTTGAAAATTGAGTCAATTCATGGCAGGATGACAACAGAAGTGAGGGGCTGTGACCTGGCAGCACAGGAGGAAGTGTGGGCTTGTTAGTCAGTGAGAAGCATTTCCGAGATGAACCAGATGTCTGTCACTCCTTCTTCCTGAGTCTGTCTTGCAGGTTTGTGGAGGAAGAGAAGGCTCTCATGACTTCTGCCCTGACGATCTCCCAGGCACAGGGGCTGTAGCTCTTCTCTTGCAGATAGAGGGTGAGTCTGTGGAAGTATTTCCTCACAGCCAGGATGGAGTCCTCCTCCAGCAGGGGGGTCCCTTCCAGCCCCACCTCCTGCATGACACAGGCTTCCAGGTCCCTGAGCTGCTGATCCAGTCCAGTGCAGAGCTGGTGCAGGAGGCTCTCATCCCAGGCAGCAGCCGAGCCCTCTGTGCTGAAGAGCTGGAAGGTCTGCTGGAGCATCTCATGCACCAGAGCCATGGCTTGAGCCTTCTGGACCTGGTTGCCCCCCAAGGCCTCTTGGGGGAATCCAAAGTCCCTTCTGTGGTCCAGGCAGGAGAAGGGAGAGATTCTCCTCATTTGTGCCAGGAGCCTCAGGGCCCTGGTGTGAGCCAGGCTGTGGGTCTGAGGCAGGTCGCAGCCCAGAGAGCAGATGGCATTGCAGCTGAGCAGCACCAGGGCCGTGAGGAGAGTTGAGGATGGGGCCATTGGGGACCTTGCAGATGCTTCTGTCCTGGCTGAGGTGGGTGACTCTGTGACCCTGCTCTCTAGGATGTCTGAAGACCTTCCCTCAGGCCTGTGTCTTAAATGGGAGCAAATTGTTTTCCATTTTCTGAATGTTCCCTCTTACTTTCTAGTTCTGTTTCTGCTTTTCACCTTGCACTCTCCAAATGGGTTAGGGCAACATTTCTCAGCCATTTCTTTTTCACTATTGCCTTCCCTTCCTCTCTCTACAGAGCCTTTTTAGATTTTTTTCCTAACTATGACCCCATGAAATTTTGTAAACACAGGTATACTGTGTATCTATTTATATAATCCATGAATATCTCTATTTTATCCATAGAAAAAGAAAGTACAAAGCTTACTCTTTACATTCAGTTCACAGTTGTGAATGACAAAAAGTTTTAAGCTATAAATGAAATGTAAAAGTTATTGAATTTAATTTACCTTTATAACTAAGTCTTGCAACCTAAGTTGGCAGAGTGACTTTTAGTATAATATAGAGACTTACATAAATAAAAATCTATTAAATTACATACTCAGGTAGTATTTTTGTAGATAGATTTATAATAGTACCAACATATAGATATTGCCCTGCACTGACCTGTCCTTTGAAACCATCCCATGCTATTCCCATACTTACTCACTATCCTGTTGGCTAGAAAAAACCTGAAGGAACTACAGAAAAATTTGAAGTCATACATAGAATATGTCAAAGCCACATAATAGCAGGTTCCCATGTCATTGAATCATGTTTGGAGCAGAGCCAATTAGATGATTCATCTAATCAGGAGTGCCTGCACTGTATTCTAATACAAAGGAAACAAATTTCTCTTAGGATCAGATTGCTGACAGATTGGTATTTACTTATTGCAGCAGCTGGTATTAAGTCAGCTGACCAAAGTGTGCAACAACAGACTATCCTAAAAACCTTTCCGTTAAAAATAAACTTCCCAGGAGTTCCCGTCGTGGCGCAGTGGTTAACGAATCCGACTAGGAACCACGAGGTTGCGGGTTCGGTCCCTGCGCTTGCTCAGTGGGTTAGCGATCCGGCGTTGCCGTGAGCTGTGGTGTAGGTTGCAGACGCGGCTCGGATCCCGCGTTGCTGTGGCTCTGGCGTAGGCCGGTGGCTACAGCTCCGATTGGACCCCTAGCCTGGGAACCTCCATATGCCGCGGGAGCGGCCCAAGAAATAGCAAAAAGACAAAAAATAAATAAATAAATAAATAAAAATAAACTTCCCACATAGGAACAGCAAATGGCCCCCAATAATTTCATCAAATTTAAGAAATTACTCTATAAAAACATTTATTCAATGAAATAATCATAGTCTCTCTAAACATATTTTTGATAGTTCATGATTTTCATTTCAAATATTTTTCAGCATGTGTGGAAATGTGAGGTAAGATTGCTTTGGGGGTCAAATCAAACAATAATGTTACTGATTAAGATGTGTCACAAGTGTGACTTTTTTCTCTCTTGAGTCTTCGTTGACGATTGTTGCATAAGGGAAAGGCACACTTCAGTTTCTACTCTGACAACCTTCCAGACACAGGAACTATATTCCTTCTTTTTGAGATAGCGATGGATTCTTTGGAAATACTTCCGGACAACACTTCCCAAATAGGGACGAGCTGGATTGTCCTCTTTCAACTGCTCTAGTTGTTACAGGCCATGATCAAGGCGAGAGAGTAGTTGATCGAGGAGGGTGTCGTTCCAAGCAGCACGGCTGTTCTCTGTGTTGAAGAGGTTGATGATCTGCTGGAGCATCAGAGGGTGGAAACAGGTGCCTTGAGATGTCTGTGTTCTGGTGGTTTTCCCTCCTTTCCAAGGAAATTGGAAGTCAGTTCTGTCCTTTAGGCATGCCTGAGAGGAGATCCCTTTTATCTGTCTTAAAAGCATGAAGATTTCCCTGTTCTCTAACCTATGGATCCCAGACAAATTCTGGCCAAGAGTGCCAGCAGCAATGGAGGAGAGTATCACTCCTGCCAGGAGCAACTGGATGTGGGCCATTGAGAATTTCAGCCGATTCATTAGAGGGCCGCCAGGGGGCGCGCGGGCACTGCTAAACTGTGAGCAAGAACATTCCTTCCCCGAACCCAGGGCAGCGTGCTTCTCTAGGCGGCCGCAAGAGGGCGCAGTATGTCCTTATATGGGGTTTGTTTTGGAAACACCGACTTCTAGAGTTTGTATTTGCAGCCGGTCAGGCAGCGGGAGAACAAAAGCTGATCATCTTCACGGAGCAAGTTTGTGCTGCTTTAATGCGCAAAAAACCTTCCTTTCTGAGTCCCTGACTGCTGAAGAGCGAGGCTAGTCCCGGCCTCACCAGCGACATTATTGTCTGGTAGGGATCTCGAAACCTTGCATTTTCTGGGCTTCCGGCTGAGTTTTCTGCGTTATTTTCGCACAGAAACTTTAGCGAGGCCGTTTTTACAGAAGAATCTGTTTTCTGAGGGGTGCGAGTCTCAGAACAAGAGCGACTTGTAGCTGATTGTAGTGATTCGGGCTCGGTTTTGGCGCGATGCTGGGAGAGCTCAGAGAAAGGGGGACTCTGCGGAGATAGGAGGGTTTGGGGGGACGCCTTGAGGGTGAGTTGGGTCCTCTCCACAGCGGTGCTAAGGATGGAGAAGCTGTGTCACTTGATTCTCTGACTTTCCTGGAGTCTGAAGGCTACAGTGTTAAAGTGGAGGAGAAAGTATTGAAGAACTGAAAAACAGAAATGTTTAAAAACTCGTAGCATTTTACTTTTTATATTTAATTAAATTTATTTCTAATTTAATTTATATCTGCAATTTAAATTAAATACTTTTACATTATTTTTACATTTTAATATTTTTGAAATATAAAATATTAAACTTAGAATATTAAAATATATTTGAATACTAAAACGGCATTCATTATATCAAACTTTATTTAAACTTTACTCTTTTTTTGGCCAGGCCTGTGGTATGGGGAAGTTCCCAGGCCAGGGCCAGCGATTGAATCCCTGCCACAGCAGTGACCCCAGCCACTACTGTAACAATGCTGGATCCTTAAGCAGCTGTGCCACGTCGGAACTCCAAATCTTTACTTATTTTAAACTAAAACCATCATTTAATATTATTTTAACTTCCAGTCTTTAATGGAAGCATTAAATTATTATTAATATTTTCAAGATTACTTTTTTCTACTTGTTATTAATTGAGAGAATTTCCATGTTTGACAAGTTCTCCTGGCTCTGCGACAGTGTTTTTTTGTTCGTTTGTTTGTTTTTTGTCTTTTTTGTTGTTGTTGTTGCTATTTCTTGGGCCGCTCCCGCAGCATATGGAGGTTCCCAGGCTAGGGGTCCAATCGGAGCTGTAGCCACCAGCCTACGCCAGAGCCACAGCAACGTGGGATCCGAGCCGCGTCTGCAACCTACACCACAGCTCACGGCAACGCCGGATCGTTAACCCACTAAGCAAGGGCAGGGACCGAACCCGCAACCTCGTGGTTCCTAGTCGGATTCGTTAACCACTGCGCCACGACGGGAACTCCTCTGCGACAGTTTTTAATATTTAAGCCAGGTTACTGAAACACTATTTCCAGGACTCCATCTTCACTATATTGTTTGAAGAAGGAGTTCATTTCCTGTACAATCTTTTGGGACATTTATAAGATCTGACCGTTTTAAAACTTTTTTTGATAAGAATTTTATAGATGGAGTTTGCCCAAATGTCATTGACAACTTAAAGCTTCCTTTGAAACACTCTCAGGGAGTTGTAAGTGCAGGGCCAGTATTGTCTTTATTTAAAATTTTGATATTTTGTTCATCATGTTTAGGTTTTAGAACTTTCTTTTTTTTTTAATATTGCATTAAAATATTCCTTATCTTGATTACATAGATTTGGGGCCTCTTTATAATCCATGTTTGTGCAAAGTATTTGCTTACTTTACCCTAGTATTCCATTTGAATTAGTGTGGTGATCTTCCACAACTGAAAATATAGTAATGTCCTCTATCTCACCACTCTCACCCCAATTTGTATTTTTTACCCATGTCCAGGTCTGTACAACTTTTTAAAAAATCTTTGTGTTAATATCACCAGAGGTGGTCTGAGACTAACTAAGGATGAGGGAAGGACTATTCATCTCGTTTCTATGATTCACAGAACAACCATATTTTTTCAGACAACTTTCCAAAGTGTTGGTTCTCTGCAAAACCCTTCAAGTGCTGTAGAATTTCTCTCCAAAATGCCGCAGGCGCTGCTGTAAGGGTGGAAGCTTGTGCTCTGCTCCCTCACAGTCCTATAGGCAATGCCTCTCCTAGACTTTGCATTTGGGGCCTCTCTATAGAAGTAAGGGAGCTGCAGTCATAGCTTCTCTGGGTTGGGCTGAGTGTGAACTCTGCCATGTGTTATATTAATATAAAAGCTGCTGTCATTCACTGCGTTGAGATTCTCAGCCTGTACTTTGCAACTTTAATTTTATTTCAGCTTTACAAATCCCTGAGTGACCACTAGTTCAGTTGTTTCAGTTTTTTAGAAAGGAAATGAAAATCTGATGTCAATTGAGGTCAGAGGCCACAGATTTGTTGAGAGTGGAGCTTTCTGCTTCTCCCAGTCCCTCCTCTTCATCAGTGCTGAGTACTGGCCCTCATCTGTACTGAGCATGTGCTGCTTCCTTCCTCCTAATCCTGCCTCTGATGTCTGTCTTCCCTGCTCCCTGAAGGGCAGTCCCCATCCCTGCCTTACTTCCCTGGAATCCACACTGCCAAACACATTGTCATGTATGTGTGCAGTCAACACATTTTGGTGACAGAAAGAAGAGAATGGTTTGAATTAACCCTCCCCGCTTTGGGGGGTGGGGGGTGGGGAAGAACAGCTGCCTTAAAAGTGGAAAGTTCCCAGGCCAGGAGTCAAATCAGAGCTGCATCTGCCAGCCTACAAGACAGGCAGAGCAACTGAGGATCTGAGCAGCATCTGCAGCCTACACCACAGCTCACAGCAATGCTGGATCCTTAACCCTCTGAGTGAGGCCAGGGATCCAACCCACATCCTCAGGAATAGTAGTCTGGTTTGTTTCCACTGAGCCATAATGGGAATTCCTGAATTAACCCTTGATGTTAACGGTTGTGCCACAATTGTCCATAGACTATATCCAGATATATGATCTATGTTGCCTGAAAGTCATGTGGAAGAATTTAAATGTAATGTCTTAGCCACTTAAAAAGCACATAGAGACAGACCAGGCTTGTTGTATTTTGATGTATTACGAAGTGTGGCAATGGAGTAAAATCTCAGATATGTAAGTATTTTTATTAGAATTAAAGAAGACATTGATTGAGACTCAGATTTTTATTTCAACCTTGGGTCTCATTTATATGAACACGTCCTACTGGATTGATCCTCTGTCAAGTTCCATGAGTGTGTTTAATTTCCAGCGTAATAAACAAATGAAGCATTGGAGTTATCAGGTTATTTGGAAGAGCTTGAGAAAAACATGGAAACAACATTGAGGTAAGTAGAGAAATGACAATCCTGACCTATTTAAGACTCTCCTTTGCAGGCAGGTGTTCAGAGCAGCTGAAGAATGTCTCCTATGGTCAGACATCTGCATCAGCAAGCTCACTGGGGACCTGCCAGGCTCTTCACTGGTGACACAGAGGATGATGGTCTCCAGCCCCGTCTGCAGACTTAGCTGTGACCTGGCCCAGATCCATGGCCTGCCAAAGAAGGAGACTGTCCCAGTTCTGCACCTAATGGGGAGAGTCCTCCCTGTTTTCCTGCCTGAAGGACAGGAATGCTTTGGGGTTCCCAAGAAGCTGAACCCAAAAACCTCATGCCACCTCTTTCTCCATGAGATGATCCAGCCGAGCTTCAGCTTATTCCACACAGACAGTTAAAATTCCTCACTGGGCTTGATCAACAGGAGGAGGATCTGGAGACCAGTTTGGTGTAGGAGCCTGGGGAAGAAAAGACCTTCCTGGAAAGGAAGACTCCAACCTGACTTTGAAGAAGTCCTTTTGAAGGACCAGGCTACACCTGAAAAGAAAGTACATAGCTGCTATGTGTGGGACTTCGTCAGACTGGAAGTTAAGATGTGAAAGTAGGCTGTGCTTTCCCTGTAGCATCAACCTCAGAGAAAACCCAGAAGTGGGCAAGGAGACTTGAAGCCAGTCATCCACAATAGAGTTTTACCTATTTATAGGTGCCACAAGTTCAGTGTTTCCTCAGTTCAAAGCCTTTTCTGCTTCAGTTGTAAATGCACTGAGTTATCTCAGCACATTGATTTTAGTTGTAATTGGAAATAATACTTTTGAATCCAGAGAAACTATATTTTTAAATTTGTAATAATTAGAATTTATCTATTATGATTGCTGCATTTACAAAATTCGTACTTATGATTTGGTCAGTTTTTCTTTGGGGGTGTACAAGGTATATTTTAACTGTTAGCTTTTACTTATAAACTTTAAAGAATCAAAAGTGTTGGGGCGTTCCCACTGTGACACAGTAAAGAATCAAAGTGTCCTTAAACCTTAAATCTGACTTAAAAAAGGAATATAATTAGTTTTATTTATTTCATTGATTCTTAACATATTTTGATGCTACAGTAGTTTACTTGTGTTTGTGAATATAATGGTAAATAAAACAAAGATACTGCTTCCTCTGAAGATTTTCTGTTGGAGAGGATGGGGCTTAAAATGTCATAAGGAGAGAACTCTTGTTGGGCCGGGAAGGAGAAACATAAGGCACTGGGACAGGTTATCGCAGCAGAAGCTCTTCCCTTTTTTTAATTTTTACATTTATTTGTATTTTTTAAAATACAGTAGAGTGTGGTTGACCTACAGTGGAGTACAGATTTAGGTGTACAACAAGGTGAATCAGTTATATATGTACATATATCCATTCTTCCTCATATTCTTTTCTCATGTGGGTAATTACAGAACATCGAGTAGATTTCCCTGTGCTATACAGTACGTCCTATAGTTATTGGAGCTGTTCCTTTAACTTGTACGTTCTTGAAAAAACATGTCTGATGGTTGTTGATTCAGTTTCAGCAGTTGCATGATGAAGAAACTGTGCAAAATACATTTTAGAATCATGGAATTTAAACTTCAGCAAATAGGTAGTGAGTATGCCTTCTATTTGTTGCCACTGTGCTGGGTGCCAGATACAATGTACAGAGCAGACACCTTGGTATTGTCACAGAGCTTCCAGTCCGGTGGGGATGTGGGTTGGTGAGCATTCAACTAAAGGCCTGTTGATACTGTGACAGGGAAAGTGCAGGACACTGGGAGCATGTGGGATCCCACGGATCAGAGAAAGCTTCTGGAAGAAGCAGCTGGTGAGCTGGCATCTCAAGGGTCTGCAGGGTTAGCCAGGTAATTGCATGATGGCCAGTGGTGGACATGTTGTGTGGAGATCGTGTAGGGTAGCAGGCAGATAAGGGGTTTGGAGAGGAACAAGTGTTTTGAGATGTGGCTCTGGGTAAAGTCATGCATATGGAAGTTGTAATCTCAGAGATGACATTTGGAACCATTTGGGAGATTGAGACTCTGTGCAGAGAGGATGAAGTGTGATGCCTAGTGTGGAATTTTGAGAAAAACCAAAGGTCCCCGAGATGAGAGGGAGGAGTCAGCAAAAGAAGGAGAAGAGGAGGAGCAGAAAATCGGGGTATGATGGTGACATGGAAACCAGCTGAAGGTCCAACTTTAAAATGGTCAATGTGGGAACAAGTGTTTGATGCTTCTAAAATGTCAGCTGGGGCTGCCTGGCAGTGAAATGTGGCCTCAGTAAGATGTAGTTTGTTACACACCTTGGCTGAGCAGTTTCAAGAAAACAGAGAGATGGGCACCAGATTATAGCAATTGGAGAAATGAGCTTTATATCAAGAAATAAGGACTCATATTGCAGAGACGTTCTAGAAGTTTGGATCTGAACAGAGTAAGAGCATACATACGGGTAGTTGTAAGAAATGGTCATATTCCAGATGTAGAAGATGGAAAATAAGTGCATTTAATGTTGATCAAAACTAGCCTGTCCAAAGGAAGATGTGGATACAGCGGAGAGAGGAGCTGACTGATAAAGCATAAGCTTCTCTCTGAAGCCTTTTCTACTTTGTAGCAAGGGAATCTCTCCCCAAAGCTACATCTTCTGAAACTGACCCTCCATGAGGATTTGCACGCTGGAACAGCCATGGTGAGTCTTGGGATTTGCAAGGGAGAATTTCTTTTATAAAATGATATAAAGGTCTGAATGAGAGAATGGAGGTGGGAATGGGGATTGGCCAAATGTCCATCTCTCTTTTTAGGCATATCAGTTCTATGCAAGCATATGTATCAGTGTTGACCATGTTTAAAAAACTGCTTAATGAAATATTTAAGTAATTTGAACTTTTAAAAAATATTACAAATGGATTATCTTCTGATTTATTTATTTATTTATTTATTTATTTATTTATTTATTATTCTACTGTACAGCATGGTGTCCCAGTTACACTTACATGTATACATTCTTTTTTCTCACATTATCAGGCTCCATCATAAGTGACTAGAAGAGTTCCCAGTGCTAAACAGCAGGATCCTATTGCTAATCCATCCCAAAGGCCACCTTCTGCATCTGTTTACCCCAAGCTCCCAGTCCCTCCCAATCCCTCCCCTTTCCCCTTGGCAACCACAAATCTATTCTGCAAGTCCATGATTTTCTTTTCTGTGGAAAGGTTCCTTTGTGCCACATATTAGATTCCAGATATAAGTGATATCATATGGTATTTGTCTTTCTCACTTACTTCACTCAGGATGAGAGTCTCTGGTTCCATCCATGTTGCTGCAAATGGCATAATTTTGTTCTTTTTTATGCCTGTGTAGTATTCCATCATGTATATATATACCACATCTTCCTAATCCAATCATTTGTCAATGGACATTTGGGTTGTTTCCATGTCTTGGCTATTGTGAATAGTGCTGCAATGAACATGCGGGTGCATGTGTCTTTTTAAGGAGAGTTTTGTCCGGATATATGCCCAAGAGTAGGATTGCTGGGTCGTATGATAGTTCTATGTGTAGATTTCTAAGGTACCTCCATACTGTTCTCCATAGTGGTTGTACCAGCTTACATTCCTGCCAACAGTGCAGGATAGTTCCCTTTTCTCCATCACCCCCTCCAGCATTTGTTATTTGTGGACTTATTAATGATGGCCATTCTGACTGGTGTGAGGTGGTGTCTCATGGTAGTTTTGATTTGCATTTCTCTAATAATCAGTGATGTTGAGCATTGTTTCAAGTGCTTGTTGGCCATCTGTACATCTTCCTTGGAAAAATGTCTATTCAGGTCTTTTGCCCATTTTTCAATTGGGTTGTTGGCTTTTTTGTTGTTGAGTTGTATTAAGTTGTTTGCATATTTTAGAGATTAGGCCCTTGTCATTTGCATCATTTGAAAGTATTTTCTCCCATTCTGTAAGTTGCCTTTTTGTTTTCTTTTTGGTTTCCTCTGCTGTGCAAAAGCTTGTCAGTTTGAGTAGGTCCCATTGGTTTATTTTTGCTTTTATTTCTGTTGCATTGGGAGACTGACCTAAGAAAACATTTGTAAGGTTGATGTCAGAGAATGTTTTGCCTATGTTCTCTTCCAGGAGTTTGATGGTGTCTTGTCTTATATTTAAGCCTTTCAGGCATTTTGAGTTTATTTTTGTACATGATGTGAGGGTGTGTTCTAGTTTCACTGATTTGCATGTAGCTGTCCAGGTTTACCAGCAATACTTGCTGAAAAGACTGTCTTTTTCCCATTTTATGCTCTTGTCTCCTTTGTCAAAGATTAATTGACCATAGGTGTCTGGGTTTATTTCTGGGTTCTCTGTTCCATTCCATTGGTCTGTATGTTTGTACCACACTGTCTTGATTACTGTGGCTCTGTAATATTACCTGAAGTCTGGGAGAGTTCTGCCTCCTGCTTGGTTTTTGTTCTTCAGAATTGCTGAATAATTAAAATACAATTTTTGACTTAGGAAAAATGGAGTTTTCCTAGTCATGTCAGCAAGAAATTTTGCCTGAAGTTTCCATCATGGTGCAGTGGTTAACGAATCCAACTAGGAACCGTGAGGCTGCAGGTTTGATCCCTGGCCTTGCTCAGTGGGTTAAGGATCTGGCGTTGCCATGAGCTGTGGTATAGGTTGCAGATGCGGCTTGGATCCCATGTTGTTGTGGCTCTGGTGTTGGTGTGGCTACAGCTTTGATTAGACCCCTAACCTGGGAACCTCCATATGCCATGGGAAGCAGCCCTAGAAAAGGCAAAAAGATTTAAAAAAAAAAGAAAAGAAAAAGAAAAAAAACAAAAATTTGCCTAATTTTTTACTAGAATTTAATATTAGCACAATGAAATAATAAACTCAGACAACAAGTTGAAAGATACTTTTTCTTTGATACCTTTCACAAGCACATATTGATTAAATCTTCATATGGCTAAATATTTCTAGTAATTTTAAACAGATACGGAAATATAATGTGCTAATAAACTGGTCTTTAGATCAAAATATTGCAAAGTATAAAATAAATATTGTTGAATGTTTAATAAGTCTGGATTTATTAACAAATCCTTTTTTATGAGCCCCATCACAGAAATATTACTCACACCTACCTTTATATAAAGTATATGTAGATTTACTTAGAAACCAGGCAAAATGACCTCCTGCCTTAAGGAATTTGTCCCTGAGCAGATTAAAATGAATAAAAACATACCTTCATTCTAGCCTCTTTGAGGATAGTTAAGAACATAAAATGAAAATAATTTAGAACTTAGAATTGTTGAAGATCTTTATTAAGTTCAAAACTCAGGAATTAAAAAAAAATATTTTGACTATCAAAATACTGAACTTCACTGCCTCTCACTGGTACATGCTTATAAATGGAAGAAATGTATTTGTCACAGTTCTGAGGGCTGGAAGCTTGAGATCTGGTGGCATCATGGTTGAGTTCTGGTGAGAGCCAGCTTTCTCTTTGTATCCTGAAATGCTGGAGAGCAGAGAGAGGAAGCAAGCTGTCTTGTGAGCCTCATGAAGGCACTAATCCCATCCCTGAGAGCTCCACCCTCATAAACTCACCAAATCCCAGTGACCTCCCAAACACTCCACCTCCTAATCCATCACATTGGGGGTAGGGTTTCCATATATGGATTTGGGGCACACACACTACATCCATAACATGGTGATAGGATCCCAAGGTCTTGTGTTTATGGCAAGAGGTCATTAGAATATATTTCATTCTTGACATTTATTTGAGGCAAAAAAACACATTGATTGATGCTGGCTTCATTTTCTTAATGGCACATTAAACCTGAATTGATTACTAATGAAATGTTACAATTCTACTGGGAGCAAGATCACCAAGCATCTACCAGATAAATTCTAGTCTTAATCTAAAATGAGAGTGATAGCAAGTATAAATTCCTTTGACTTTTCTAAGGGACTCATTTAATACACCTCAACCAATCTAATAAGTAAATGGCAAATCTAGGTTTCAAAATCTAGTAAGTCTGATTCCACAGTCCGCCTCCCTGTCCACCACATCAGATGCCTGTGCCAAATACATGTGTTGAACAATCAAATATTTCTGGAAAACCCTATACTTCTAACATGGTTATTGTTTGTGTTTACATATCTCACTGTTACAAATTTTCTATATTTTCATTATCATCTATCTCCTGGTTTGTTAACCAAATATCAATGTATTCTTATTATTGTATATCATAAGAAATATAAAATTATCAACTGGCAATTATTTCTGAGAGGCTTAGATATGAGCAACAAAATTAATACTCCCGATAATTATAAAATAACCATATTTAATTATCCCAGATGGTTCATATAGATTGCTCAATTAATTTTCCCTACAAAGTTATATGATTCATAATAAAGAAGACCCTTGAGAGTTATAGCCCCTGTATCAAAGAGTGATTGAATCACAAACATTTTAGCGAGTCCTCTGTAGAAAAGAGCAAGCTGATGGATTTTGTGGATTCGAGGTAACAAATACTTATGCTACCAAATTACATGAATATGGGAAATGATTGGAAAAATATAAAATGACATATACTAAGGGGTGAAATGTGTGGGACGGAGCAGATCATCCCCATTGCCATCAGCAGACAGATCCGTTCACCTGGCGATCTGAGAAACTTGGCTCCCCTTCCCTTCAGCAATGCACGCGAAGCTCTCGTCACTGCGCCCAGCAGCCGAAAGGGGGCGCACGAACTCGCCGTTGCGGGCTGGCGGGCCGCTCACCCAGCAGGGCAGGCCTCATGGTACCCCTCCAGGCAACTCTGGCTCAGCGTCCACGGGGTGAACCCGGGCGTCGCTGTCAGCAGGAGCCCTGGCCCGGGCAAGGCACTGCCGTGGCCCAGGGAGTGTGTGGGACCGCGTGAGCAGTGAGTAAACTTTCTCCAGCCTGACTCCCCTGGGGAGCTCAGTTGCAGCTTTCACAGAGCCTTTCAATTTTCTGCACCTGCCCCTGAGTTCATCCTTCCCTTTCTGGTGGAAGATTTTAGCCAGGCCAGTTTACACCAGTGCCCATTTATGCAGGGATTGACAGCTCACAATCAGAACATGTTGTAATATGTTTTCAGGTTAAGGATTATTTCTGGGAAGAAAGTCAAATTCAGGGAAAAGGGAAAGGCATTTAAAATCTGGACACCAATCTACTAGATATTGGGACCCTCCGGGGGAAAGCTTAGGAACATCTCTGGAACTTAAGCCCAGGTGGAAAGGAAAAGTACATTCATATATATACCTTTTCCGTTTTGGGGGGGAACGCCTTGGGGGTGAGTTGGAGCGTGGCTACCACCAGGGCCAAGGACAGGGAAGCTGTGCCCCTAGCTGCTCTGACTTTATGGTGTCTTTCAAGGCTACAACATTAAAGTGGAGCAGAAAGAACTGAAGAACTGGAAAGTAGGAATGTTTAAAAACTCACGGCATTTTTACATATTAAAATTAATTTTAATCTAATTTTTATATATTTTACATTAAATATTTTAAACTTTTTAATAATGTAAAACAACAATTTTTTTTAATAAATTAAAGCTCTCCAGTGGCCGCAGGAGGGCGTAGAATGTCTTTTTATCGAGTTAACGCTGACTTCTGAGTTTGCAGTTTCAGCGCCTCTGGCAGAGTGAGAGAACATCATATAGCAATTTTGTGGTGATTGAATAGTGCACGGAGCAGGGGAAGCCTTCTTTTTCACGGTGCTGAATGCTGAGGAGGGAGCCTCTCGGCGGCCTCCTCAGCGACATATTTTCCTGGTAGGGAGAATGGAACCTTGCGTTTTCTGAGCTTTCCTTTGTGTTTTGTGCGTTATTTTCACCCAGAAACTGGACCTTTTTAGTAAAGATTTCGTTTTCTGAAGGGTGTGAGGCTTGGAATCAGAGCTAGTTGTAGCCAGTTTCACAGATCCACGCTTGTTCCTGACGAGTTGCTAGAACAGCTCAGAGAAAGGGGGAAGCGGGGGCGACAGGAGGACTGGGCCCTGATGGGGAACCCCTGGGGGTGAGTAGGGGAGCAGCCATGGTTGAGGCCAGAGGATGGGGAAGCTGTGCCCCTAGATGTTGCTCTGTGACTTCCCTGGCGTCATCAAAGGCTACGACACGAAAGTGGAGGAGAAAATACTGAAGAACTAAAAAGTAAGAATGTTTAAAAACTCAACAGCATTTTATTTTTTATATATTAAAATGTAATTTCTTTTAAAGTTAATTCGTATTTATTTTAAATTAAGGATTTTAAAATTTTTTTGTATTTTAAAAATAGTTTTATGGCAAGTTCCCTGGTGGCCTAGTGGTTAAGGATCCAGCATTGTCACTGCTGAGGTTCAGGGTTCCCTTCTGTGGTACTAGTTCAATCCCTGGCCTGGGAACATGCTGGGGCAGGGCCAAAAATAATAATAAAATCATTTTCTGAAAATAATTTAAATATTAACGAAGTGACACAATATTTTATCAGACGTTATTTAAACTTTACTTTCTGTGTACTAAAAACATTATGTAATGTAATTTAGTGTAATGTAATTCCTGGCTTTTTTTAATTTTTTTTTTTTTTTGGTCTTTTTAGAGCCACACCTTCAGCATATGGAGGTTCCCAGACTAGGGGTCTAATCGGAGCTGTTGCTGCTGGTCTACACCACAGTCACAGCAACGCCAGATCTGAGCCTCATCTGCGACCTACATCACAGCTCATGGCAAGGCCAGATCCTTAACCCACTGAGTGAGGCCAGTAATCGAACCCGTAAACTCATGGTTCCTAGTTGGATTTGTTTCCATTGCACCACGACAGACCAGAACTCCTAATTCCTGGCTTTAATGGAATCAAACTCATTACTATTTTCCAAATTATTTCTTTCTTTGTTTTTAATTGAGAGAATTATGTTTAATAATTTCTCCTGACTCTGTGATGGTATTAAATAACTTACTAAACTCAGGTTACTGAAATACCTTTCACAGGACCCACCTTGACTAGACTGTTAGAAAGAAGAGTTTGTGTTTTGTACAAGCGGTTGAGGACATTTACCAAGTCTGATCTTTTCATTTTATTTGGTAAGAAATGTCATAGAATAAATGTAGTCTGCCCAAATTTCATAGCAACTTGAAGTGCCCCTTTGTAAGATTCTCAGAGACTTGCAAGGGCACAGTCAGTTATTTAGAATTTTGATATTTTGTTCATCATGTATGTTTTTGAATTTTCATTTTTAAATACTGCATTAAAATATTATTTGTCAGCATTACATAGATATGGTGCCTCTTATTTGTTTTAAGCAGAGGTCTTCTATGAAGCATTCAGCTGTGTTTACACTCAGGTTTTTCATGGGAGAATTTTATTAACTTATTCAGAATGTCATCTCATCTGGATAAGATGCACAAAGATTCAAAATTTGTTTGCATTTGATGCTTTCACTTTCTGCATATTGTAAGTTTAAACTTAATATATCATTTTCTACTTAGTAAATAACCTAGGTGCCAGTGCACTGATTGAGTTTTATTTTGATGCCCTCCAGATATCCAGAGGTATTTTTAATGTAGTGTTTGATATAGCCATGAAAATATTTCATCTGCTAGAAGAATTTAAAAATTTTGTATTTATATTTTGTACAATAATAAAAGATATTATTCTATTTTAATTCTCAGAGGTAGAATTTTTCCATTGAAAAATCACAAGCTGATCAAGGCACACATGCGGCATGGTCTTTTGGGTAGATATGAAACGATGGCTTTTACACCTTTGTGTATACCTGTCACAGTAAAAGCTGTCATAGCTAGGCTTGATATGTCCATGATGCTTTATATAATCTATTCAAGAATGATCTCATACAGAGAATGTCACAGGAGATGGTGTATTGAATGGAATATAGAATTCTCATTTTCCCTGTTTTAAAGCTGATCAAACCACCCTATAGGAAAAAGAAAACAATCGCCCTAAATCATGCAGGCTGTTGAGAAAAGACTAAGGAGGTGCCCAGTTAAATTTACTGGTCACCTGAGAAGCCAAAATTAACCAAACAAGAGAAAATGCAGCCAGACTGTAGTTTGCAAACAGTTTTCCTGGCACAACTCTTTTAAACTTATTACATTTATCATTTTTATTAACAATCCTGAAGGTCAGTAATACCCCTAACATTGTGCAGGATACTGGGAGGGAGTAAGAAGTATAGAAATCTCCCTGCTCTGGGAAGTCAATTAATCACAGACATTTAAGTTGTAAGAACCTCAGTTATAAGGCCCTGGGTGAGTACATGTGGGGAAGGGTGGAATGAGAGGTCAAACGTAAAGGGCAAGACCTTGTCCTTGAAAAGTGCAGGATCATAGGAAATTATTAGAATAATAAAAGTGAAAATGTCTTAAATGAGATATATAAGCCTTGGTAGGACTGGCGGGGAGGGGGTTCAATTTTAATTAATTAAGCCTCTCTGATTACTGTAAGGTTATTAACCCCATGTTCACATCTCAGACAAACCTCAGTCCATGGTGATGAATAAACGATGTTCTGGGATTAGATGAGATGCTTTCACATATTTCAAAAGGTAAATATCAGGGTTTTGGCTTATATCCACATTTTGACATTTCATTTGTTATGTTTGATTTGTAAAGTTTTTGAGGAGCATCCATATGAGTATCTTGATAGGCAAAGGCAACAGAGGAACGCAGGCTGGATTTAAGGGTAAAATTTATGTAGATAACCTGAAAATGCATGTAGAAGAAAGAGTTTTCACAGGGCCTCCCACTCTTTCTTAAGGTGATTTTCACCGTGTTGCTTTTAGAATAAACAGGCAAATTCTTCAGGGAAGGATCTTTTGTTTTCAGGTTTTCTGGAAGTATAGCTGATTTACAGTGTGTGATAATTTCTGCTGTACAGCCAAGTGATTTAGTTATACGTGTACACATATCCATTCTTTTTCAGATTCTTTTCTTACGTAGGATATCAGGAAATACTGGGTAGAGTGCCCTGTGCTATAGACCAGGTTACCACTGACTATCCATTCCATATACAGTAGTGGGCACATGCCACTACCAAACCCCAATCCCTTCCTCCCTGCCCCCATCTGTCCCCTTTGGTAACTATAAGTTTGTTTTTGAAGTCTGTTTGTTTGTGTCTGTCTAACTTCACTTAGCATGATAGTTTTTAGGCCTATCCATGTTGCTGCAGAAACCATTATTTCATTCCTTTTTATGGCTGAGTAATATTTGTGTATATGTGTCACATCTTCTTTCTCCATGCCTTGTTGATGGACATTTAGGTTGCTTCTATATCTTGGCTATTGTATAGAGTGCTGCAATGAATATTGGGGTACATGGTATCTTTTCGATTCATGGTTCTCTCTGGGTAGAAGCCCAGGCTTGGGATTGCTGGATCATGTGGTTACGCTATTTTTAGTTTTTTTGAGCAATCTCCATACTGTTTTCATAGTGGTTGCACCAATTTAAATTCCGACCAATAGTCTAAGAAGGTTCCCTTTTCTCCACACCCTCTCCAGCATTTACTGTTTGTAGACTTTTGATGATGGCCATTCTGGCTGGAGTAAGGTGGTACCTTGTAGTAATTTTGATTTGCATTTCTCAATAATTAGTGATGTTGAACATCTTTTCATGTGTTTTCTGGCCATCTGCATGTCTTCTTTGGAGAATTGCCTGTTTAGATCTTCTGCACATTTTTTTGATGGGATTTCTTTTCTTTTTTTTTTTTTTTGGTATTGAGTGGCAGGAGGTTTTTATATATTTTGAAGATTAACCCCTTTTCATTCAATTCATTTGCAAATATTTTGTCCCATTCTGTGTGTTGTCTTTTTGTTTTATTGAGGGTTTCCTTTGCTGTGCAAAAACTTTTAAGTTTAATTAGGTCCCATTTGTTTATTTTTGTTTTTATTGTCATTACTCTAGGGGTCTTCTCTAGGTGTATCTGAGAAGATATTATTGTGGTTTATGTCAGAGAATGTTTGGCCTATGTTTCCTATAAGAGCTTCATGGTATTCTGTCTTATGTTTAGGTGTTTAACCCATTTTGTGTTTACTTTGTTTATGGTATAAGGGAATGATGTATTTTCATTCTTTTACATGTAAGCTGTCCAGTTTTCCTAGCATCACTTTTTTTTTTTTTAGGAAAAATTTTCTTTTATTTAATTTAGTAAGTGAGAATTACATACATCCTAACCCACATCTCCAGGTACATTTTAATATAAAGACCTCCACATTTTTCATATAAATATCATTCCAGTCCTAATAAATTAGTCTTTGTAGATGACAATTCCTTCTAAAAACATACCTGACTTTTAATGTCTAAATTTGCACACGGAAGAAGAGCAGCAATGATTCATCATTATTATTTTTTTAAAACTGCAAGTATCTAGTTTAGCCCTCAATCTGAGAGCATTCTTTTTTCTTTTATTTTTATTACTCAAATGAATTTATCACATCTGTAGTTGTATAATGATCATCACAATCCAATTTCACAGGATTTCCATCCCATAACCCAAGCATATCCCCCCTCCCCCAAACTTTTCACTGACATGTGGAATCTGAAAAAAGGACAGACTGAAATCCTAGCATCACTTATTGAAGGGACTGTATTTTCTCCATTATATTTTCTTGCCTCATTTGTCATAGATTAGTTGACTGTAGGTGCAGGGATTTAATCCTGGGCTTTCTATCCTGTTCCACTGATATGTATTTCTGTTTTTATGCCAGCACCATACTGTTTGATGACTGTTGCTTTGTAGTATAGTCTGAAGTCAGGGATCCTGATTCCTCCAGCTCCATTTTTCTTTCTTAGGATGGCTTTGGCTATTCTGGGTCTGTTGTGCTTCCAAACAAACTTTAAAATATTTTGTTCTAGTTCTGTGAAAAATGCCATTGGTACTTTGATAGGGATTGCATTGAATCTGTAGATTGCCTGGGGTAGTATAGTCATTTTGACAATATTGATTAATCCAAGAGCATGGTGTATCTCTCCATCTGTTTGTGTCATCTTTGATTTCGTTCATTGGCATGTTATAGTTTTCAGAGTATGGGATTATATCTCTTTAGGTAAATTTATTCCTAGTTATTTTTTTATTTTTTGCTTTTTGATGTGATGGTAAATGGAATTGTTTCCCTGATTTCTCCTTCTGACCTTTAATTATTAGTATATAGAAATGCAATCAATTTCTGTGTATTAATTTTATATCCTGCAAATTTACCAAATTCATTGATGAGCTCTAACTGTTTTCTGGTAACATCTTTAGGATTTTCCAGGTGTAGTATCATGTCATCTGCAAACAGTGATAAATTTACTCTTCCTTTCCAATTTGAATTCCTTTTACTTCTTTTTCTTCTCTGATTGCTGTGGCTAGGACTCCCAAAACTGTGTTGAATAGTAGTGGCGAGAGTGGACATCCTTGACTTATTCCTGATCTTAGTGGGAATTTTTTCAGCTTCTCACCATTGAGAATGATGCTAGCTATGGGTTTGTCATATATGGCTTTTATTATGTTGAGTTAGGTTTCCTCTATGCCCACTTTCTGAAGGGTTTTTCTCAGAATTGGGTGTTGGATTTTGTCAAAGGCTTTTTCCGCATCTATTGAGAGGATCATATGCTTTTTATTCTTTGGTTTGTTAATGTGGTGTATCACACACATTGATTTGAGGATATTAAAAAATCCTTGCATCCCTGGGGTAAGTCCCACTTCATCATCTGTATGATCCTTTAATGTATTGCTGGATTCACTTTTAAAGTATTTTGTTGAGGATTTTTGCATCTATTTTCATCATTGATATAGGCTTGTAATTTTCTTTGTGTGTATGTGTGTGGTATATTTGGTTTTGGTATCAGGGTCATGGTGGCTTTGTAGAATGAGGTTGGGAATGTTCCTTCCTCTGCAATGTTTTGGAATAGTTTCAGAAGGATAGGTGTTAACTCTTCTCTAAATTTTTTATAGAATTCAATTGTGAAACTGTCTGTTCTCGGACTTTTCTTTGTTGGAATTTTTTAAATCACAGTTTCAATTTCAGTACTTGTGATTGGTCTGTTCATCTTTTCTATTTCATTTTGTCTTAGTCTTGGAAGATTGTATTTTTCTAAGAATTTGTCCATTTCTTCTAAGTTTTCCATTTTATCAACATATAATTGCTTGTAGTAGTCTATTATGATCCTTTGTATTTCTGAAGTGTCTGTTGTAACTTCTCCTTTTTCATTTCTAATTGTATTGATTTGAATTCTCTCTCTTTTTTTCTTGATGAGTCTGGCTAAGGGTTTATCAATTTTGTTGATGTCTTCAAAGAACCAGTTTTAGTTTCCTTGATCTTTTTATGGTTTTCTTCTATTCTGTTTTGTTGATATCTGTTCCAATCTTTATGATTTCTTTCCTTCTGCTAACTTTGGGTTTTGTCTGTTCTTCTCTCTCTAGTTGCTTTAGGTGTAAAGTTAGGTTGTTTATTTGAGATTTTCTTGTTTCCTGAGATAAACTTGTATTGGTATAACCTTCCCCCTTAGAACCTCTTTTGCTGCAGTCCATGGCTTTTGGATTTTAGTGTCTTTGTTGTCATTTGCTTGTAAATGTTCAGTTTCCTCTTTAATTTCTCCTGTGGTCCATTGGTTGTTTAGTCTCTATGTGTTTGGGATTTTTGCATTTGTTTTCTTGTTGTTGCTTTGTAGTCTTATAGCATTGTGGTCAGAAAAGAGGCTTGATATGATTTCAATTTTCTTAAATTTACTGAGGCCTGATTTGTGGCCCCAAATGTGACCTATCCTTGAGAATGTTCCATGTGCACTTGAGAAGAATGTGTATTCTGCTGCTTTGGGGTGGGATATTATGTAAATATCTATTAAGTCCATCTGGTCTAAAGAGTCATTTAAGGCCTGTATTTACTTGTTGATTTTCTGTCTGATGATCTGCCCATTGCTGTAAGTCCCCTGCTGTCATTGTATTATTGTCCATTTCTCCTTTTAAGGTTGTTAGCCATTGCCTTATACATTGAGGTGATCCTATGTTGGGTTCATATATTTACAATTGTTATATCTTTTTCTTGGCTTTATCTTTGATTATTATGTAATATCCTTCTTTTTCTCTTAGAATATTATTTATTTTAAGGTCTATTTTGTCTGATATGAGTATTGCTACTCCAGCTTTCTTTTGATTTCCATTTGCATGGAATATTTTTTTTTCATTTTCTCACTTTCAATTTATATGTCTCCCTAGAACTGAAGTGGGTCTCTTAAAGACAGCATATATGTGGAAGTTGTTTTTGAATCCATTCAGCTGGTCTGTGTCTTTTGGTTGGGGTATTTAGTCCATTTACATTTTTCAGGGAGCCGAGAAGATACAAAGAGCCAAGGAAGGGAGCTTGCCTGAACGGTGCAATTCCAAGGGCATGCTCCTAATCAGAAAAAGGGGCCTGCCTGAATGGTACAATTCCGAGGGCAAGCTCCTAATCAGAAAAAGGGGCCTTTCTGAACAGTGCAATTCCAAGGGCAGATTCTTAAACAAGAAGACGTCTGCCTGTATGGCACAATTCCGAGGACAGGCCCTAGAAGACAATAAGGCTCGCCTGCTGACATTAGTAGGGAACTGAATTTTCCAGGAAACAATTTCCATTTTGTGCTGCTGAGTGGGGGTTGTTCCATGGATGACTTAGTGTTTTCTGTTATTCACTTGTTATTCAGTTTTTTTCGGTCTTTCCTGATTATTTACTTATTATTCTTATTTTCCATTCTTATTTTCCTGTGGTGATTTGTGATTTAACAATATTACAACAATAATATAATAAGAATTTAATCCTGAGGGACTTTCCCCTATTCAAATCCAATTTAATTAAAAACATAACATTTATCTACTAACTAGTTATACAGTAAACTTTAGAGTTAGGATTTTAATGAGGTTCATAGAAGTTAGATGTATATTATTCTTGATCAAAAGACACCTAGCTATGAGTTATAAAAGCTTTTAAGTGATAGCTAGTTAAGTTTGTTTATATTTTCTTACACTGTCTCCCTGCCATAACACTTTAAAGATAAGCACCAGTCTGAAAACAAGATTTGTGAATGCCAAATTCTTGTGTCTGTGACCTCTCCAACTTGTAAAGACTGCTTGGCCATGGGATGATTTGTACTGAGTCTCCTCCTTTCCACATGATGTATTGTACCTTATTGCCCTTAAATTGTACTCACTAAATTTAGTTAAGATAAAGGTCTTAGAACATGATGTATAGCTGCTGTACCATGTAATAGTTAACCAATGTACCTTTAACACTGTGATGTAATCTGTAGTGAAAAACTGTCTATATAATCAACCACTTACACCAATAAAATTTGAGCAGTCCAGCGCCCTGAAAGAAGGGACAAAGAGGCTGCCTCCGTGTGCATACGCCAACGCTGACCATCTCCTTCAGGGAAAGTGTACACTCCCTGGCCACCAGAGCTGGCCTCTGGCAACATTTAATATGATTACTGATACTATGTTCTTATTGCATTTTATTACCTGTTGTGGATTTTTCTGACTTTTTTCTTACCTTCTTCTCTTGTAGTTTGATGACTATCTTTAGTGTTGTGTTTGGATTGCTTTTTCTTGTTTGTGTCTCTATCTTTTGTAGATTTTTATTTTACAATTTCCATGAAGTTTTGATGTAGGAGTCTATGTATATACCAGATTGTTTTAAGTTGTTGGTCTCTTAATTGCAAGTGCATCTCCAATATCCTGCATTTGTACCCTCCTCTTCTTATCACTTCTGGTTTTAGTAGCACATTTGTGTGGCATATTTTCCTACCCTTACTATATGTATTCCCTTACCAGTAAGCCATGTGATATTTTTGTTTCTAGTTGTGGCCTTTTTTTTTTCCACCTGGATAAGTTCCTTTAGTATTTGTTTAAAGCTGGTTTGTTGGTGCTGAATTCTCTTAGCTTTTGCTTGCCTGTAAAGCTTTTGATTTCTCCTTCAAATATGAATGAGAGCCTTACTGGATAGATTAATATTGGTTGGAAGTTGTTTCCTTTCATCACGTTGTGAGTGTATCATGCCACTCTCTTCTGTCCTTTAAAGTTTCTGCTGAAAAATCAGCCATTAAACTTATTGGGATTTCCTTATATGTAATTTATTTCTTTTTCATAGCTGCTTTCAATATTTTTTCTTTGTCTTTAATTTTGGTCAGCAGGATTAATATGTGTTCCTCCATGGGTTTATTTTATATGGTACTCATTGTGCTTCCTGGATTTAAGTGAGTGACTCCTTTCCCATGTTAGGGAATTTTTTGGCTACTATCTCCTCAAATATTTTTGCTGGCTATTTCTCCCTCTCTTCTCCTTCTGGCACCCCTGTAATATGGATGTTGTTGCGTTTAACATTGTCACAGATTTCTATTAGGCTGTCTTCATTTCTTTTTGATCTTTGTTCTCCTTTCTGTTCCATTTCAGTGATTTCCACAAGTCTGTCTTCCACCTTGCTTATTCATTCTTCTGCCTCTACATTCTGCTGTTGGTTTCTTCAATTGAATTCTTTATTTCATTATTGTATTTTGCATCTCTGCTTGCTTAATCTTTAAACCTTCTATTTCTTTGTTCACTGTTTCTTATAATTTATCATTCTTGGCCTCCAGTTTATTTCCAAGATCTTGAATCATCTTTACTATCATTAGATTAAAGTCCTTTTTGTGGAGGCTGGTAATCTCCAACCACTTAGCTGTTTTTCTGGATTTTTTTGTTGTTGTTGTTCCTTTATCTAAGTCATAATTCTCTGCCTTTTCATTTTGTATAGATTTTTGGGATCATCTCCTTTTTTGCAGACAATAATGTTATAGCCTGTCTTGCTTCTGCTGTCTGCACCCCTTGTGGCTGAAGTTGGTATGGGTGGTTGCTGCAGGCTTTCTGATGGGAGAGACTGGTGCCTGCCCACTGGTAGGTGGAACCGATTCTTATCCCTCTGTTGAGTGGGCTTTGTCTCTGGGTGTGATTATAACTGGCTGTGTGCCTGGGGATTCTTTAGGCAGCCTGTTTGCTGATGGTTGGGGTATGTTCCCACCTGGTCTATTGTTTAGTCTGCTGCTTCTCAGCCTAATGGGTGGGGCCAGATTTTTCCAAAATGGCCACTTCTAGAGGAGTTCATGCTGATGATTATTCCCTAGACTTTGCCTCCAAAGTCCTTCCCCTGCAATGAGCCACAGTCATCCCCTGTTTTCCCAGGACATCCTCCAAGCACCACAGGCATGTATGACCCAGATTCCCATGGAGTCTCTGCTTTGCCCTGGGTCCCAGTACACCTGAAAGCCTGTATGAATGAGTAGAGTCTTCTTATTCCCTGGTCCCATGGAGCTCCTGCACACAGGCCCTGCTGGTCCTCAAATGCTCCAGGGGCTCCTCCTCCCAATACTAGATCTCCAGATGTTGGAATCTGACGTGGGGCTCAGAACTCTCATTCCTGTGGGTGAGCCTCTGCTATAGAGTTACTTTCCTGTTTGTGGCCTGCTTACCTTGAGGGTATGGGATTGTTTATATTGTGTAATCACCTCTCCTAATCTCTTACTGTGACCTCCTCTTTGTCTTCTGGAGTAGGATATCTTTTTTTATAGTTTGCAGACTGTTTTGTTGTAGCTTGTTCAGTGGTTGGTTGTAATTTTGTTGCTTTCATGAGAGAAGGTGAACTCCAGTCCTTCTACTCTTCCACCTTAATCCCATCTGCCTGGAGCATCTTTTCATGTGCTTTTTGACCATCTCTCTGTCTTCTCTGGAGAAATGTCTATTTAGGTCTCTTGACCATTTTTATTTTGGTTGCTTGCTATAAAAAATATGACACAATGGAGTTCCCGTCATGGCTCAGTGGTTAACAAATCCGACTAGGAACCATGAGGTTGTGGGTTCGATCCATGGCCTTGCTCAGTGGGTTAAGGATCCAGAGTTGCTGTGAGCTGTGATATAGGTCGCAGATGTGGCTCAGATCCCGCATTGCTGTGGCTCTGGTGTAGGCCAGTGGATACAGCTCTGATTCGACCCCTAGCCTGGGAACCTCCATGTGCCACGGGAGAGGTGCAAGAAAAGGCAAAAAGACAAAAAATAAAAATAAAAAAATATGACACAAGATGTTGGTATATTTGCAAGTTTAATCCCTTTTTGGTCACTTCATTTGCAAATGTTTCTCCCATTCTGTGGGTTGTCACTTATTTTTGTTGATGGTTTCCTTTATTAATTAGTCCCATTTGTTTATTGTTGTTTTTATTTTCATTACTCTAGAATGTAGATCAAAAACATCACTGTGATTTATGTCAAAGAGGGTTCTGCCTATGTTTTCCCATAGAAATTTTAAAGTATCTGGTCTTACATTTAAGTCTTTAATCCATTTTGAATTTTTTTTTCCTTTCATTCCTGGTGGCATATGGAGCTCCTCAGCCCAGGATCAGATCTGAACCACAGTTGTCACCTAAGCCAAAGCTGCAGTAATGCCAGATCCTTAACCCACTGGGCCAGGCTAGGGATCAAACCCACATCTCAGCACTCCCAATGTGCCACCAATCCCCTGTGGGCCCACAGTGGGAGCTCCTTGAGTTTATCTCATTTGTGTGATTTAGAGTGTTTTAATTTCATTATTTTACATACAGCTGTCCTGTTTTCCTGACTCTGTTTATTCAAGAGACTTTCTTTTCTTCATTGTATACTCTTCCTTCTTTGTTGAAAAATCGGTTGACCATAGGTGCATGGGTTTATTTCTGGGCTTTGTATCCTGTTCCATGGCTTTACAGTTCTGTCTTTATGCCAGTACCATACTGGTTTAGTTACTGTATCTTTGTAGTACAGTCTGAAATCAGGGAACCTGAATCCTCCTGCTCTGTTTTTCTTCATTAGGACTGTTTTGACTATTCATGGACTTTTGTGTTTCCATACAGATATTAATTTTTTTTGTTCTAGAAGTATCTTAAAGAACTGGTAGAATAGGAAATAGATTTAAAAAACAAATACGGTAAAATTTTTTTAGCACATTATGGGAAAATTTGAAAGGTCATCCACCTTCTTTTTTTGAGAATCATAAACTTCCAGTTCAAGTGTATTAAATGGTTTAAGAAAAGAAGTTCAGGTTTTTTAGAAAAACTATGCGTGCATAGAATGTAAAATATCAGGAGGCATGTTAATCATTAATAAATCATATGAATAGAATTTACTCAGTAATTCAAGGATACGTACAGCATGACTATTCTTAATATAACTCAGTAGATTATAGAAGTGTTGTGTGCTAATTGCAAGGCTTTACCAAGTTCTTGCAAGAGAACCCTCAGTGGTGTAAAACTTCGATTATTTTCAGGCTGGATGCAGGCTGTGAGAGAGAGGAGTGGAGAATGATGTCATGTACTTTAACCTGAGAATCTGGACATACAGAGTTGCCATTAACTGAATAGGGAACAGAGAGAAAGGACAGCTTCTTTTTGGTTGTTTTTATTTGGTTTTGTGGGTTTTTTTAAAAAAAGGATTTCATCTTGAATAACCTAAACTTGAGATGCCTAGTAGATACCAGCTGTCAGAGGCAGCTGAGGACCGATTTCCAGAATTTAACTTTGAAATAATAATATTCTGAGATTTCCCATCAGATCTCTGTTCAGAAGCTTCTATTGAGTTATCAAAGAATTTATATTGAAATGAGTAATAAGCATCATGAGATAATTTAGAATATATTAGTCAGTTTTCATATACTTAGCTGAGAACTCAGCTCTCTTCCAGTAGCTGGATGGTGAGCTGAGTGCTACTAATGCTGATGGAGATTTATTTCCCAAGCCGCCTAAGGCTGTGCTCTTCTCCTCTCAGCTTTTCTATGACCTTATACCTGCTCTGCTGCACTTGGGCCTCCTCCTGTCCCTACCTGTCAGCCATACGCATGGCCAGGAGTGCTGCATTCCTGCTGCTGCAAAGCCTGACCCCAGAGGAAAATAATGGGGGTAAGTGGTCAATGCACACTCTAATTAAGGCTAAAGGAAGACTTGGGGAACTGAGCTGCTCCATCCAGTGTGGATCAGCATGAAAGAGAGCCTCTGAATCAGATGAAAGGTCTTATCTAGTCACATATTTGAGGTCATGTGCATTGTTCCTTTCTTTTCTGAACTTGGGACCTCAAGACTGCCAAAGTTCAGTGCTCTTTGGGGCATATGTGAAGTTTCTTGTCTCTTTCTGCTTCTAGAGCCTGACTGAGATGTTTGGGGTTCTCTATACCCGTGTCACCTGAGCATCCAACCCATGGTTAAGATCTGTGTGATGATGGATCAGGGGAAGGATTGGGATGTGCTATCCTGAGCCTTGTTCTCTGATGGCTTTTCTCAATTTTTAAAACCTCTCAACATTTGTCAAGTTGTTAGGCCTTTGTATTAGCTTTTGGAAGGGCTGTATTCAGCATTACAATATTAAGGAGGTTGAGAGGGTAGTGGGTATGCAATACTACTGTCAGACTCCCTCCCTAACCTGCCTCCTGCTCCAACATCACAGTCAGCTCTCAGTCAGAGCTGGGTGAGCACCTTCTCTTCTCTAAGCCCACTCCTTGGGATACTCCATTCTTTACCTAAATGCAGCAGAGACAAAAGAAAACCCTCTTTTTTGAGAAGAAATAAATTTATGAAGAATGAATTTTGCTGTTTTTGAGAAACAGAGACCATCCTTTTCAGAAGATGCCTCAGCCCAAGGCTTCCCTTCATATTCTGTTCCCCCTGGGACTCCCTCACTTCAGTCTCATGCTGGGCTGGGAGCCTAGGGTTCCACAGGGCAAGCTAGCAAGAGGGATGCCTGAGGTAAGGAAGAGATGAATCACCTTTCTGAAAAGAGGCTAGGGCTGGGGTCATATTAGCACCTTTCAGGTAAGCTCTGCAAACTGAAATAGGAGCCTGGGTGTGTCCAGAGAAAATGGGAGCCAAGAGGGAATGGAGGAGGCTGAGTAGAATGTTCCACTGAGAAGAGATTCTTTGAAAATTCATGCCCAGGAGCTAGGATTTGAGGTCAGAGTGTCAAGGACAATAACTATAATGTAAGGCCCAGTTATGAGTAGAGCTGTGTCTTTGTAAAGCACTTTCACACACATTCTCCTGGGCAGTCATCTCAACAACACCCTGAGGATCATAGGCAGCTCCTGTTAGTTTCCTTCTGCCTCTGCACTGATGCTGAAGTACCAAAACACAAGGAGTTCATAAGCTCTTTTTTGCCCTTCCCTTACTAAAGAAGCCACAAACATCATTACTGAATTATTTGTGTGACTTTCTGCATTGATTTGAGATTTCTCTTCTTTCCATATTATTTCTGTTTAAAGTGGATCAAGGAATTTTCTACTGTACCTTCTCTGTCGAGGAATTTTTGCTGATACCCAAGAATTATTTTGGAAGGGTAATACACAGCAATTGCAAGTATTTTCAGCATACAGCACAAAGAATTCAGACACCGAATTCACTGTCAAACCAGCACCCAAGTTAAAAAACAAAGTTTGCCCAGGACCTGCCACCTTTCTTGCGTTGCCCTCCACTCCCTCCCTCAGACCATTTCTCCTGTGTCCTCCCTGAGGGTACCCACTGCCTCTAACAGTCCTGATTATTTCTGCCAGGCACACTTTTATGCCTCTTGTGTATGTTTAGTCACTGAATCCTGACAAGAATCATATGAGAAAATATATTATTATCCCCATATTAATGATTAGGAAAAACTAGAGAGCATGGTGACTGTGTTATTTGTCAAGGTCACATTGCTGTTAAATAGCATGGCTGGGATCCCAAGGTTTTGATAATCCTAGAATTTCCTATTTTACTTGTGCTCTTTTCCTGTGGCTTCTACTCCAAAACCAACCTTGAGGTCAGAGGTTAGAAACTGGCACAGAAGCAGACACTTGTGTGGAAGGGGAGTCAGTTGGAGGGAGTGAGCTGCTGTATGAGGAGTGAGTGGTTCAAGAAAGCAGGACTGGGAAGAAGGTGTAAGGAAGGGTAGCAGGTGCCGGGTCAGTCCATCACCATTGTGTGTCACCAGTTTCCCTAGAGGAGATGACTCCTTCCCTCAGATATTTACACAGACCTGCCTTTGCTGGCTAGATATAAATCAGATCCACTTATGACAGAAAGTCAAAGAGTTTCCCATAATTACTAGGACTCCTCTCTGTTCCACAGAGTTCCACATTTTGAAAAGCAGTTCCTGGAAAGTGGTAGGGCTGTTCCATAGGACAAAATAGACCAATATCATTCTGACATAGATTTATATAGAAAAAATAAGGGTTTAGGTTTGCAGAATTAAAAATACTCAAAAGCTTTTCTCTCATTAGAATTTAATAATAAAACATTATGCAACTTTAATGAAATACATGAACATATTTCTAAATTTTAATACAATGTAGGCATGAATTCCTTTTATATGAAATTTTAAATAAAATACCAGATTAATAAATATAAATATGTAAATTAATAAATAAATAACATCAGAGCAATCAGCTCTTAGGACCTCATGTCTCGGGAGCTGAAATATTTTAACATATAATTGCTTACTACTACTGAAAAAGTATTAATGGAATTAATTCAGTAAGTTTTGTGATTAAAGAAAAAAGGAGTCTTTTGAAGTGACTAGCGTCGAATGTACAAAGTGAGTTGGCATCTTAGTGGATGAGAATCATGTCAGGATGACCCCAGGTCTCCATTCGCAATTTGCAGCCTTTCTTGTAAGTAGGTGGATAAAGACAAGGGTCTTGTGATTTCCACTCTGACAGTCTCCCAGGCACAGTCGCTGTATTTCTTCTCTTTCAGGTAGAGATGGATTCCCTCAAAGTACCTCTTCACAGCCATTCCCAGGGCAGATGTCTGCTCTTCCATCTCCTGCACCAAGCAGGGGTCCAGGTCTTCCAGCTGCTGATGGAGTCCAGAGCAGAGCTTGTCCAGGAGGGTGGAGTCCCAGGCAGCAGAGGAGCGCTCCGTGTGGAAGAGGAGGAAGGTCTGCTGGAGCATCTCATGGAGGACAGAGATGGCCTGGGTCTTCTGCAGCTGGCTGCCTTCCACCATCTCCTGGGGGAACCCAAAGTCTTTTCTGTCCTTCAGACAGAAGGAAGGGGAGAGTCTCCTCATCTGACGCAGAAGCACTAGGTTCTTCCTGCTGACGTGCACGTGGTTCTGAGACAGGTCACAGCCCAGAGATGCCCCAGGGCCATAGCTGAACACCACCAGGGCCGTCAGTAGAGAGAACACAAAGGCCATGGGGAAATGAGGGCGCTGCTGGCCTGGCTGAGATGGGTGTCTGGGGGAACCTTGGGGGTAGGTTCTCTGATGCCATTCTCTCTAAGCAAGGCCATTAAACAGGGAACACAGTAATTTTCATTTTCTAAACATTTCTCTACTCTTTCACTTCTTTTTTGGTTTTCATTTATGTATTTTGCCTATGGTCCAAGACAACATCATCACTGTGAACCATTAATTTTGTCATAGAAGTTTAATTTCCCCCGGAAACTTCAGCTATGTCCATGCAAATGGATATTTATCAATCAAATAAGAAATGTCTTTGTCTGAAAGTCCCAAGTGATGTTGGTGTATAAACACATCCTCTCTCTGTGTGTGTCTCCATTTCATGCATTAATACTGCTCTTCTCTCTTCCAGGTACACATTTCTAGTGCTGATCTTAGGCTCGATTTTTCTGCCTTCTTTACACAGAAGGCTGGCTCCCTACCTCTGTATGTTCTATATTTTTTATGAATTTTTCAGACCTCTGGCACTTAAACACTCTGAAATGTACAAGGTTTTTATTTAGTGTTTGTTTTACAGAAGTGGCTGATGATTATGAGTAAATGAGCTTCTCCAATGTTTCTCTTCTGTCGAGAACATGTTTGAGCAGGTCCAAGTGGTTCTGTTTCAAGGGACCAGGAAGTCAGTACTATTATAGACATCACCCTTTATTTTCACCATTTTCTTACTGCGGACCTATAGTCCTCCAAGCCTGGGCCAATATCCCTACCAGGTATCCTGGTTCTTTTCAGGAGAATATGGGTGTGGAGATTCTAACTCCAGGATAATTGTGTTTTCCCAGCAGCACCTCACTCACAAGGGAGATGTCACATCTAGTAACACCGTATCCTCTAGAGGAACAGAGTCCCCATCCTAACCTCCTGGACCCACTCCCTGAGGCAGGCTCACCACATCCTGAGGACTTTAAAATCTCCTTGCTATGGAGGGGCTTGTTTATTTCTTGGCAAAATAATTCATCCTCCAGGACTCCCACCCTTGTCCCCAGAGTATTTGTGTGAAGGACCCTGGTCCTCAGTTGTGACCTCCTTCCCTCCTGACCTGTGTCCTCAGGTATCAAAGATGTCAGCAGCCCTCTGATGCTGAGAGAGCAAAGGTTTGTTCTGTCTTCAGAGGTAGAGGAATTACCCAATTGCAAACGTTTCACCTTCAGTAGACAAATAGTTTGTATTTTTCCCATTGCAAATTTTATTATTCATCTCTTTTATGAAAACAGTTGAACGCTTGTTCTTCTCAAAGTTTTGAAGCTGGGGACAGGAAATTCAGTGATGAAGTTGTCACAAAAGGAAGGCAAATATGCTACAATCTTTATCATTTTCAAGATGATAGATTTTTTTGTTTCTCATTGCAGCTTTCCTAGAAAGTAAAATTTGACAGTTGTTTTGTGGGCCAAAGGAAAACAAATGTAAATCTGAATGTCATGAATGTGAAAGAAGGGAAGTGGTTTTCCCCTGACATGATGACATGCTCTAAGTCAGGGAAGTTCAGAAGATCCACTCCTGGATCAGCTGACTATCTTCCGATTTGCAAGTCAAGCCACTTTTTTTTTTTTAATTTAGTCCTCATGTGATCAGTTTTGAAGAGAGAAGGGAGAAATGAGTTCACAAGAGACTGAACCCCGAACCCCAATTGCTAGAAGGTTAAGTAACCCTCTCTGGCAGGATTATGGAGATTATCCTTGCTGAGCATCTGTCTAGTTGATAAATCCTTGATAAATCCACTTGGACAATAAAAAAGAGTTTATTGAGAAAAGTAAAGAGGAAGAAAATTAGATGGATAATAGTAACGATGACATTAAAAAGAATTCTCATTCCCTGTTAAGAACACTCGTCTCTCTCTCTGAGGATGCAGGTTTGAGTCCTGGCCTCTCTCAGTGATGAAGCATGCAGTGTTGATGCAAGCTGCAGCATAAGTCTCAGATGAAGCTCAGAGCAGTGTTACCCTGGCTGTGGTGTAAGCCTGCAGCTGCAGTGCCAATTCAACCCCTAGACCTGGAACTTACATACAATGCAGGTGTGGCCATAAAAAAAGGAAATAAAGATAGAAGTAATAACTGAATTTTATTATTTGCTTATAATGGACTAATCACTTTGTAAATTCTTTAAAATATTGAACTCAGTCCTCTCCTTAACCTTATTTGGATCACATTCACTTTCACAGCCAGAGAGGGATATAAATCTGGATATAAATCTTTCAAGTGTACCAAATACAGAAGGGCAAACCAGAGTGAGGGGCTTTATAATAATTTGTCTGGAAGAGTCCATTAAAGGAAGTGAAGAGTGAAAAATAACATGATCTTTGCAAACCGACAAAATAATTAGAGGGAAGAGTGTGAGATGACAAAAGATGCTTACTTCCACTTCAGATGCCAAAGTGTTGCTGTCTCTTGTTTTGTAGGGCAACAGGGAGTCGGTTTGATTTACATGAACTGATGATAACTCTAAAAAAACTAGACAAAAATCTCTACTAAATAGTAAGAAAACAGATTTTTTGCTAATTAATAAAGATAGAAGTCTGATTTTATGAGTGATTTCTTCAGTGAAACATAGTAAAACAAATTTATTAACCCTATATCAGCATACCCCTGAAATTTATTTATTGTTAACACTTGATTTTTCTTGTGACTTTAAGAACAAAGAAAAAGCACCTAACAATTTCTAGCCATATGAGCTCTGATATTTCTCCTTCAGGATGACAACTAAGAAGTCACTCTCCATCTGGTTCCACAGGAATAAAGTCACTGAACTTTAATACACCCTGAAAGGAGGTCAGGGTGGGGATCAGGAAGGAGACACTCTGTGCCCTGGGAAATGGACAGGTCAGGCCTTCAGATAGTAGATCATTTCAGGAGAAAATTTTATGAACTCAATTTCATACCTCTTCTCACACCTACAAAAGCAGTAAAGTCACTAACAGAGACATCTGCTCCTCATGACTGGCAGCAACCTTCTACCCATATGTGTCCTTGATGGCAAGGAACTCCATTTCCAAAATCATATATATCTGACCTCCCCCTTAACTGCCTGGAGCAGATCCTTAGAGCTGTCTGAGAGGCTGTCCTCCAGGCTATAGTCCTCAGGAAATCCTCCCAAATACCTGAACTCCCAGCTCTTGTGTTGTCCATTGTTTGTTCAGTCTATAAGGACTGAGGGCATTGAGCCTTCTATGTAGATTCGTCTTTCAGACATGGTCTTCTCAGCCTTCGCTCTTGTACTGTTAACATATGGCTCTTCACCTCTGTTTCCTTTGTGGCATCATATCCCTTTTAAGGTTAAGGTCACAGGACTCAACTCTAAGTCCTTTTCTTGTTCTGTACTCTTTCCCCAGTTGATCCCTTCTTTGCCACACCCTTTACAGTTTTGGAATTACTTGGAAATTTACCAGTGCACATTTGTACTTAAATGTCTACCAGTTAACTCTAGAGTATATCAAATAGTTTTACTACTATATCCTCACCTATCTTGACCCATCTTCTGCTCATGGAATTCCACTTTTCTCCCTTCTTCTCATCATAGCATTAAACCTGATAGCAATTCGTATTACTAGTGTTATTTTTAAAATAATTAATATTTAGTTATGAAATAAGTGATTAATTTTTTTAGGTTACTGTCCTTAAAAAAGAATCAAAGATACAATAAGGTTTAAATATCTATGTTCTCTTCTGTGTCCTGAGGATAACACACAACCTGACTTAGAGGAGTGTTTTTTTGTTTTGTTTTGTTTTTTGCCACACCCACAGAAATTCCACAGCCTGCAGAAGTTCTGTAGCCAGGAATCAAACCTGCACCACAGCAGTGACAATGCTGGATACTCAACCCACTGAGCTACCAGGGAACCCCTGGAGGAAGTCTGTTTTTACTTCTGAGGTGAATGTAATTATATTGGCTAAATGAATTACAATAATAATTCTTGACTTTTACATTCAGACTTAGAGTTTCTTTTTTAAAGAGAAAATAAACACAAGATGTTTCCTATAGTAAGTATTTAATAAATAAAAACTAATAAACTAAGTATAAAAATAATTTAAATTATAGGTTATTAAATAAATAAATATTTAAATATACAAATACATAGATCATCAGGGGTATCTGTAAGGAACCAGTGCCTAAAGAGTAGAACAGGATTTTGCTTAATATTTCTGAAAACCTTTGACAAACTGATTAAGTTCATGGCAGGATGACAACAGAAATGAGGGGCTGTGACCTGGCAGCCCAGGAGGAAGTGTGGGCTTGTTAGTCAGTGAGAAGCATTTCCAAGATGAACCAGGTGTCTGTCACTCCTTCTTCCTGAGTCTGTCTTGCAGGTTTGTGGAGGAAGAGAAGGCTCTCATGACTTCTGCCCTGACGATCTCCCAGGCACAGGGGCTGTAGCTCTTCTCTTGCAGATAGAGGGTGAGTCTGTGGAAGTATTTCCTCACAGCCAGGATGGAGTCCTCCTCCAGCAGGGGGGTCCCTTCCAGCCCCACCTCCTGCATGACACAGGCTTCCAGGTCCCTGAGCTGCTGATCCAGTCCAGTGCAGAGCTGGTGCAGGAGGCTCTCATCCCAGGCAGCAGCCGAGCCCTCTGTGCTGAAGAGCTGGAAGGTCTGCTGGAGCATCTCATGCACCAGAGCCATGGCTTGAGCCTTCTGGACCTGGTTGCCCCCCAAGGCCTCTTGGGGGAATCCAAAGTCCCTTCTGTGGTCCAGGCAGGAGAAGGGGGAGATTCTCCTCATTTGTGCCAGGAGCCTCAGGGCCCTGGTGTGAGCCAGGCTGTGGGTCTGAGGCAGGTCACAGCCCAGAGAGCAGGTGGCATTGCAGCTGAGTAGCACCAGGGCCATGAGGAAGGCTGAGGTTGGGGCCATTGGGGACCTTGCAGATGCTTCTGTCCTGGCTGAGGTGGGTGACTCTGTGACCCTGCTCTCTAGGATGTCTGAAGACCTTCCCTCAGGCCTGTGTCTTAAATAGGAATGAATTCATTTCCATTTTCTGAATGTTCCCTCTTACTTTCTAGTTCTGTTTCTGCTTTTCACTTTGTCCTCTACAAGTGAATTAGGGCAGCATTTTTCAACTTTTTATTTCATTACTGCCTCGCTTCCCTCTGCCCACAGGCTGTCTTTAAATATTTTTTTCCTAATTACCCCCCGTGAAATTTAGATGACACTAATATACCGTGTATCTATGTGTTCCATAAATATCCTCTGCTGTATACATAGAGAAAGAACGTGCAAAGCTTATGTTTTGTATTCAATGCAGAGTTAAGAAAAAGTATTACGCTATGAATTAAATGTAAAACATACTGAATTGTAATTTAACTTTTTAACTTAGGAGGCAAAATGACTATGGATGTAATATATTTACTTTAATAGATAGGAATGTATCAAGTTACATATCCAAATACATATTTATATAAATACTTTACATAATACTACCAACTTAAACCTCATTCAAAACTGCTCAAAATCATTGCAAAACAAATTTTTCTTAAGGTCTATTTTGAGGCACCTAAGTTTTCATTTTATTTTATATCAGAAAATGATTTTTAATTTCTCCAGCTGCTAGATACTGTCCACATTTTCCTGTTTAGCACTGCCGTAATTATTGTTGTGCTGATCAACTTTAGTAGATTTAAATAATGAAATATAACCTTTTATTTAATTTACAAATGTAATTTTCTATTTCTATATAATTACTCTAGCCTGAATCACACTGAGGCTCAAATCACACTGTCATCTGCAAGACAACCAGTAGCAGCTCATAAGTAAGTAGAGACCAATTCTCAGAATGTGACACTGAAATCAAGCCAATGATGCAGATAAAGTCCTCCAATATAGCACTGATTGTGCATACAGTTTATTTATGTTCCATAAAGTCTGTGTCAGTGCTTTTTAAATATACACAAGAAAACCCAAAGAGAAAGATGAATACTAGTGAATAATAGGAAATAAGATTTTGTTGGATAGGGCTGAGTTTGGAGTGGGACAAACCGTGTTAATAACCGAGATTTGTTCATACCCCTAAAAACTACCGTTTGCACCCATGTGAACAATATCATTCCCAATGAGAGTGTATCATTTAAGAATCATCATCACTTTACATCTTTCTCTGTATTTCTGCATTAAATTTCAAATTTCCCAATGGACTTTACTTTCTGGTATTTAAATAATAGGTATGTGATCATCTTGGCAAATCAGCTCAGTAATAACTGGACACTGTCCTATCTCTGTAGTGTCATTTGCACCAGTCCCAGTGTAATCACTCAGGCAGTAATTTTAACTAACATTTCTCAGATTTTTCTCCTCCTATGGGAAGGCATTTATGAATGACCAAGCTCTTTTTTCTCCTCATGGCCATATATGCTGGGATTAAAAAAGACAATGGCTAATATTTCCACAATACTCCTATTGGTATCAGTAATGCCGTCTGAGATTATTGCTCAAACCACCAGGATTCTCTTTCCTTTAAGTTGCATAAGGCTCTGCAGGTTCAAGTTGCAAGAAATCACAATTTTCTGCCTTTTCCTAGCACCATAATAAACTCAGGAGAATTGCTTTAGGTCTAACTTGCCCTCAGTTTGTAACAATACAAAATTACTAGTCATGTGTCATATACAGAGCCACACATCTAGACTCAAACTCTCCCTGATTCACACAGCTCACAGCCACCACATAATTTACCACATTATACTTTGGATCTTCTTTGATGGGGCAGTTACTGCCTTTATCAGGATATACTTTGGAGATGCCTCCCAAAGATGATAAATGACAGTTTACCTCCTATATCTTCATTCCATTCCATTGCAGTTTGATTTCCAAAATTGCATGTAATAGAGCATTACTATAGGTTGAAATTCAAGGGTTTGTATTCTGAGTCCTTGGTATGCTCTTTTTGCCTGCCAACCTGCTCTTTTGTCTTTATTTATTCAGCATGACTGTATTCTCTCTGCTACATGCTAGGCTTGAAGCCTTCAATGACCGTTATGCTCCGAAAGTTTGAATCCTCACAAAATTCCTATTTTTAAAGTCCAAACCCACAAAATGATGGTTTTAGTTGGTGAGCCTTTGGGAGCTAATTAGGGCATGAGGACGGAGGCCTCATGAGTGGAATTAGTGCCCTTATAAAAGAGGTCTGAGATTAACCCCTCACTCTTCTGCTCTGTGAGGTTACAGGAGACTCTGTGGTGTGAGACCTGAAGCAGGCTCTCAACCAGAACCCCACCATGCTGATACCTTGATCTTGGACTTCCAGACTGTGGAACTGTGAGAAATACATTTCTTCTCTTTACATACTACCCAGTCTTTGCTATTCTGTGGAAGAAGCAGGAATAGACTAAGACATGACCTGACCTATTGTATCCTCAGAATATCTCTGAGGAATCTGTAAAATACCTAAAAGGGAGAGAAACCATCTGACTTGACCTCATTTCCTAGACATCTAGCCCAGCCCATTATTTCAGGAGCTCAATCAATATTCATGAAAGAAACAACAATGGTAAAAATAGGAGAAGGAATAATACTGATGTATATTAAATATGACCTACAAGGACAAAATCCAAAGATATTTTGTAAACTCTTTGTGGTTCTACAAGGAAAGTTATAATGGAATATTGTGTGAGGTGTTTTTTTGGAGATTATTTACAGGAGTATTTTCTTCAAGTTTGCATTTTCAGTATTCAGAAGATCAGGGTGAACAATCACAGACCAGATTGGAAGACTCTCGCTTTTAGTTCAGTGATCCTCAAGAACTTGCAAGGAGCTGCCTGATCATGCTTTTCTGGTCTCTCTCAGGTAATCAGGAAACAACTTTTAATGTCTCCACATGTGTGGGTATTTTCCCTGTTGGCCTATCCTGTGGGAATCAACTTGAATGCTCCTTTCATAGAGTCAGCGATGCTGTGAACTCTGAACTGAATCCATATTATCCTCTCTAAGCTGAAACTGTGGAATCAGACTTTGATTCAGACTGATGTTTTTAAAGTATGTGTAAACAAGCATATTGGTTGATTTTTTTCTGCATAGAATATCTTTGGAACAAATAGTGTAAAGTTAAGGGTGGTCTTATTCACTGAACTTCTCTTTGATCACCCACCTAATAATTTTCCAACTTCTTTGCACTTAGATTCCCATGAGCATCAAGTTAGGACAAATATTGTGAGTGGAAGTGGTATCACCCTGTAGTGTCCTGTCCTTTGAAAATATCCCATGTGATCCACAATAAGTTTCCATTTACCACAGTCTGGAACAGACTGAACTACTACAGACAAATTCAAAGTCATCTGTTAAATATGCCAAAGCCACAAAATAGAGGGGGGCCATGTCACTGAATCTATGTTTGGAGGAGAGCCATCCAGAAGACATACCTGATCAGGAGTGCCTGCATTGTTCTGTGATGCAAAGGAAACATGAATTTCTGTAATGATTAGAATCCTGACATTTTTCTGTGTACCTGTTACAGCAGCTAGCATTGAGTTAACTGATATGGCTTTAACAACAGACTGCTAATAACTTTCCCATTAAAAAATAAACTTCACACAGAAGATCAGCAAATTCCCTCAGTAAAAATCAGCTTTAAGAAATTACTCTTTTAAAAACGTTTATTGAATGAAATAAATCATATTCTTCTCTCTAAACATATTTTTGTAAGCTCATGATTTTTATTTCTAATAGTTTTCAGCACCTGTGGAAATATGAGTTAAGATTGCTTTAGGCAGCAGATCAAACACTAACGTGATTGATTAGGGATTGTCACAAGTGTGACTTTTTTCTCTGCCGACTTTTCTTTGAGGATTGTTACATAAGGGAAAGACACATTTCAGTTTCGACTCTGACAACTTCCCAGGCGCAGGGGCTGTATTTGTTTTCTTTCGATACAGTGAATTCTTTGGAAATACTTCCAGACAACAATTCGCAAAGAGGAGAAAGGTAGGTTGTCTTCTTCCATTTGCTTCCCTAGTTGTTCCAGGCTACAATCAAGCCTGGAGAGTCGCTTATGGAGGAGGATGTTGTTCCATGCAGCATGACGGTCCTCTGTGTTGAAGAGGTTGACGATCTGTTGGAGCATCAGATGGGGGTAATGGGACCTTGAGATGTCTGGGTTTGGGTGTTATTTTCTCTTTTCCAAGGAAAATTGAAGTCAGTCCTGTTTTTTATGTGTAACTCAGAGGGGATCCTTTTCATCTGTATCAAAAGTCTAAAGATATCCCTCTTCTCTGGGCTAACAAGTTCTGCCAAGAGAGCAAGCCAGGATGGAGCAGAGCATCACTCCTGCCACTAGCAAATAGATGTGGGCCATTAAGTATTTCAGTGATCTCCAGAAGGCAGCCAGGGAGCTTGCCGGTATCTCTAACAGCACAGCGTTTCCTTCTCTGGGTCCTGGGAAAGCGTGCTTCTCTAGGCGGTCGCAAGAGGGCGGGGATGTCTCTTTATCGGGTTTGTTGGGCAAAAGCTAACTTTTGCGTTTGTAGTTTTGAGTCTCCAGCAGAGTGAGAGAAAAAAGCGGCTCATTTTCGCGGAGCGATTTTGTGTTGCTTTAATAGTGCGAAAGAAACCTTCGTTTTCGTGGTGGTGAGTTCTGAGGAGCAAGCATTGTCCCAGCCCCGCCAGTGACGTTTTTGTCTGGTAGGGAGAATGAAACCTTGTGTTTCCTGGACTTTCCCCTGAGTTGTGTAAGTTGTTTTTTGTTTGTTTGTTTGTTTGTTTGTTTGTTTGTTTGTTTACGCCCACCAACTTTAGTAGGGCATTATTTGGAAAAAAAAAATTCGGTATACAGAGTGGTGCGAACCTCGGAATCTGAGTTGTAGCCGATTTTACAGGTCTGGGCTTATTTTTAGTGCGTGCAGGGACAACTCAGAGAAAGGGGGACGTGGTGAAGATGGGACCACTGGGTGGTGTTGGGGATGCCCTGGAGGTAATGGGGTGAATTGGGGCGCTGCCACCTCAGGAGCCAAGGTCGCGGGAGCTGTGCCCTTAGATGCTCCGTGACTTTCTTGAAGTCTTTCAAAGCTGCAACATTAAAGCGGTGAAAATTAGGAATGTTTAGAAACTCCTTGTATTTTATGTTTTATATATTAAAATTAAATTTATTTTTAACTTAACATATTTATTTTACATTAAATATTTTAAACTTTTTTGTATATTTATATATCATTTGATGACAAGTTCCCCGCTAGCCTAGTGTTTAAAGATCCAGCATTGTCACTGTTGCAGCTCCAGGTGGCTGCTCTGGCACAGATCAGTACCTGGCCTGGGAGATTACACATGCTGTGGGCCCAATCAAAATAATAAAAAGGGAAAAATAGTTTTCTGAAAATAATTTAAATATTAAACAAAGAAAATATAAGTATTTTATCAAATGGTATGTAAACTTTACTTTTTGTATTCTAAAAGCATACATTAATATAATTTTACCTTCCTGGCTTTAATGGAAGCAAACTCATTACTGTTTTCAATATTGTTTGTTTGCTTTTAATTGTGAGAATGATCACGTTTGATCATTTTTCGTGACTGTGCAAGAAATAAATAATAATTTAAAAGTAAATAATTTTACTCATCTCATGTTACTGAAATGCCTTTCACAGGACCTCACCTTGACTAGGTTGTTAGAAAGAAGAGTTAGTGTCCAGTACAAGCATTGAGGACACTTCTGTATACTAACAATGAAATATTAGAAAAGGAATATAAAAATACAGTACCTTTTAAAACCACACCCCCAAAAAGTAAATACCTAGGAATAAACCTGATCAAGGAGGTTGAAGACTTATATGCTGAGAACTATAAAACATTAATCAAGGAAATTAAATAGGATTCAAAGAAATGGAAAGACACTCCATGATCCTGGGTTGGAAGAATTAACATTGTAAAAAAATGGTATTTTTAATGGCATGTTTGGTACAGCTATTAGAATATTTCATTTGCTTGAAGAATTTTAAAATGTTGTATATGTGCTTTGTACAATACTAAAAATGCTGTCCTAATTTAATTCTCAGAGGTAGAATTTTTCCATTAAAAAAATCACAGTCTGAACAAGGCACAGATATGGAATAATCATCTTTTGGTGGACATGAATTAATGGCTTTACACTTTTGTGTACAGTTGTCACAGTAACAACTGTCATAGGTATGCTTAATATGTCCCTGATGCTTTCTATAATCTGCTCACTGATATAACTTTATGAGTGGTTATATTCTTATTATACGGAGAATATAACATGAAATGGTATATTGAATCGAATATAGTATTCTCATTTTCCCTATTTGAAAGGTGAGCAAACTGTACCATGGGAAAAGAAAATAATTGCACTAAATCATGCAGGACGTTGAGGGAAGACTAAGGAGATGCCCAATTAACAAAGTTACTGGTCACCCGAGAAGACGAGTCACCCACAGAGAAAATGCAGCCAGACTGTAGTTTTCAAACAGTTTTCCTGGCACAATTTTTTAAGTTTGTAACATTTACTGCTTTTATTAACAAACCCAAAGACCAATAGTATTCCTAATACTGTGCAGGATACTGGGTGGGAATAAGAAATGTAGAAGTGCCACTGCTCTGGACAGTCAATTAATCAAGGATTTATGTGATTCTAAGTTATAAGGCCCTGAGAGAGAAAATGTGGGGAAGGGTGGGGTGAGAGAGTTTAAAAAGAAAGGGCAGGATGTTGTCCTTGAAAAGGCAGAACTATAGGAAATTATTAGAAGAATAAAAGTTGAAATGTCTTAAATGAAACATATAAACCTTGGTAGAATTTTGGGTGGTCAATTTTAATTCCTTAAGCCTGGCTGATTACTGCAGGTTATTAACCCCATGTTCACATCTCAGCCAAACCTCAGTCCATGGTGATGAATAAATGATGTGCTGAGATTAGATGAGATGCTTCTACATATTTCAAATAGTCAAATATCAGGCTTTTGGCTTATGTCCACATATTGACATTTTATTTGTTATGTTTCACTTGTAAAGTTTTTTTAGAGGCATCCATATGAATATTTTTATAGGCACAGGAGACAGAGGAATATAGGCCGGATTTAAGGATAAAATTTACATAGATAAATAACCTGAAAATGCTTGTAGAAGAAAGAGTTTTCACAATAATTAAGGGCCTTCCCACTCTTTCCTAGGATCACTTTCAGCCTATAGCTTTTAGAATGGACTTGCAAATTCTTCAGGGAAGTATCTTTTTTTTTTTTTTCCAAGTTTCTCTGAAGTATAATTGATTTACAGTGTTGTGATAATTTCTGTGTGTAACAAAATGATTCAGTTAAACACATACACATCTCCATTCTTTTTCAAATCCTGTCTCATATAGATTATCCTGGAATTTGGTTAGAGTTTGCTGTGCTATACAGCAGGTCCCCATTGACCATCCATTCCATACACAATAGTGTGCATGTGCCAATTCTAAACCCCCAGTCTATCCCTCCCCTATCCTGTTTCCTTTGTTGACCATAACTTAGTTTTTAAAGTTTGTAAGTCCGTTTCTGTTTCTAAACAAGTTCATTTGTATCCTTTTTTTTTTTTGATATTCCACGTATAAGTGATATCAGATGATGTTTTTCTCTGTGTGATTTCCTTCACTTTTACCATGATAATCTCTGGGTCCATCCATCTTGCTGCACACAGCATGATTTCACTCTTTTTTATGGCTAATATTCCATTGTAAATATGTTCCACACCTTCTTTATTCATTCCTCTCTCTGTGGACATTTAGGTTGTTCCCACAACTTGCCTATTATAAATAGTGCTACAAGGAACATTGGGATGCAGTTATCTTTATGAATTATGCTTTTCCTGGATATGTGCTCAGGAGTGGGATTGCTGTATCATATGGAAGTTTTATATTTAGTTTTTTGAAAATCTCTATATTGTTTTCCATTGTAGTTGTACCAATTTACATTCCAACCAACAGTGTAGGAGAGTTCCCTTTTCTCTGCACCCTTTGCAGTCTGCATAGTTTGTTGACTTTTTGACAAAGGCTGTTCTACTCGTTTGTTGGCTTTTTGAGGAAGGCCGTGATACCTCATTGTAGTTTTGATTTGCATTTCTCTAGAAATTAGTGAAGTTGAACATCTTTTCATATGTTTCTTGGCCATCTTTATGTCTTCTTTGGAGAAATGCCCATCATTTAGGTCTTCTACTCATTTTTTGATTAGTTTGCTATTATTGAGCTTCAAGAGTTTGTATGTTTCGGAAATTAATCCCTTGTCAATTCCTTAATTTGCAAATATTGTCACATCATTTTGTTTATGGTTTCCTTTGTTATGGAAAAGCCTTTTCTTTTTTCTATTTATGACTCCACCTGCAGGATATACAGTTCCCAGGACTAGGGATCAAATGAGAGCTGAAGCCACAGCAACAGGAACAACGGATCTGAGCCTCATCTGCAACCTACTCTAAAGTTTGTGACAATGCCAGATTCTTAATCCACTGAGTGAGTCAGGGATCTAAACCATGAAGCCACGATGGGAACTCGCTATGCAAAAGCTTTTAAGTTTAATTTGGTCCCATTTGTTTATTTTTGTTTTTATTTTCATTACTCTAGGAAGTGGATCTGAAAAGATATTGCTGTGATTTATGTCAAAGAGTGTTCTGTATGTTTTGTTCTAGGAGGTCTACAATATCTGGCCTAACACTAAAGTCTTTAATCCATTTTGATTTTATTTTTGTGTATGGCCTTAGAAAGTGTTCTGATTTCATTCATTACATGAAGCTATCCAGTTTCCCCAGCACTACCTCTTGAAGAGACTGTCTTTTTTCCCTTGTATATTCTTGTCACCTTTGTCATTTATAAGTAGACTGTAGGTGTGTGGGCTAATTTCTGGGCAATCTATCCTATCCCATTGATCTGTGTTTCTGTTTTTATACCAATAACATACTGTTTTGGTGATTGTAGCTTTGTAGTATAGTGTGAAGTCAGGAAACCCGATTCTTCCAGCTCCATTTTTCTTTCTCAAGATTGTTTTGTCTCTTGGGGGTCTTTTGTGTTTCCATACAAATTAAAAATTATTGTGTTCTAGAATTATCTTAAAGAACTAGTGAAAAGGACATAGATCAGGAAATACCAGCAAATATGTTAAAATTATTTTTAGCCCCTTGTGAGAAAAAGTGAAATATCATCCACTTTCTTTTCTGAGAATAAAAAAATTCTGGTTCAAGTATATTAAATAGGTCAAATAAGAAAATATTTTCAGGGATTATTAAAAAACTATGCATGTGAAGCAAGAAAAATATAACTACAATAATTAGGAGGCATGTTAATGACTAATAAATCCTAAGTATATTTACCTAATAATTCAAGGATGCTTTCAGCATAGCTATTAACATGATTTGGTAGATTATAGAAGCCTGATGCACATAATGCAAAGATTTAAAAATTATTGCATGAAAACCCTCAGTGATGTAAAACTTTGATTGCATTCAGACTGGATGCAGGATGTGAGAGAGAGAAGTGGAGAATGATGTCAGGCACTTTACCCTGAGAACCTGGACATACAGAGTTGCCATTAACTGACTAAGGAACAGAGATAAAGGACAGGTTCTGCTGGTTGATTACATTTGCTTTTGTGTGTTTTTAAGGAGATTTTAATTTTTAATTACCTAAATTTGAGATGCTTACTACATACCAACTGTCAAATAAGCATTTGAGTATATGATTCCAGAATTCATCTTTGAAATATACTGGCATCAAGAGTGTTTTTAAATCCCTGAAAACTAGACTAGGACAAAACACAAACTAGTTCATGAGTTTGAACTGAAAAGAGTTCTGGGCCCGGAACACAGGAAAACCACATTTTATGTCACAAATGAAACTCAGAATGGGCACCAGGGAGGTGGGAGGGACACAGTGTGAGTGTGGGACTGAGATCTAGTCGAGGACCTAAAGACTATGTGTCCTCTACCTGGACAACACGGATTTCGTATAAAAAATGGTAATGAAACCTTTGCGTTTTTTCCATATTTGCAACATACAGAATTTCCCAGCCCTGGGATCAGACCCACACCCTTGCAGTGACAACACCAGATCCTAAATCCACTGAGACCACCAGAGAACTCCAATAGTCAAGTTGTGTAAATAAGTGAGAAAGTGACAATGCAAAGCCGTAGCAGCATTTGTTGTGGAGAGGAAATTCAGAGAAGAAACTCGAATTTCCAGTGGATGTGATGGGAAAGGCTGTCTCCTGTCCTCATGTGCTGGTCTTGAAGCTAAAGTGTCAGCTCCACATCTGACCTCAGCTCTGCTCTGTGATGCTGGGGCTCCACTGCCATCCACCCCATTTCTACTTTGCCAGCAGGTTTATTTTCTTTTAGAGTGCTTCCATGCAAGTCCCAAGAGATGGGCTAGAAGGCTTGAGGAAATTTTCTGTTTTCCTGACTGGGCTGTGACTGAAAACAGTGACCATCAATAGGAAAAGGACAACTAATGGATCTTCTAGATGCTATTTGTCACCTATCAGGTTGGCAGAAAAACTAAAAAGGAATGATAAGATCCTGTTTTGGTCAATGCGTGGAAACATATATAAACATATTCGCTCTCAAATATGATTAATATCATCATTTTTATCGTGGACAGCTTGCAGTATGTATGTATTTTGACCAAGAAATTTTGCTTCATGACACCTTCTTCAGAGAAAGACTCTCCCTTGGATATAAGACACCTGCATGATAATTGTAGCAACTTATTTTTTAAACTTAGAAACAGCTAAGAAAATGTCAACTAGACAGTGTAGGCAAATGAGAGAAAGAGAAAGGAAAACAGAGCAAGAAGCAGACCAGTGAAAGTGTTTCTTGTTGCACCCACCTCATGTGGGGCAGATCTCTTGGCCCCTTTTTGTATGTGTGCATATTTTGTCTGATTGCCTCACCCCATGTGTGTCTCTGGAGAAAAGATCAGATCTGGAAACCAGATGTGACTTGTTATGTGACCCAAGTCAGGACATTCTTCTCTTCTCAGCCACCAGCTCCCTTTGGGTGAGCGTCGTTGGCCGCAGGAGCGTAAGGACGGTCCCTGTCCTGAAGGTCACCTCCTCTGGGTTCTCTAGTCCTGGATTTGCATCTGTTTGGTTACTCATCTTCTCTTAACTTCACGGTGAGAATCTCGAATGAAAAGATGACTGTACATCTTATGTATTAATTTTGTAATGAAAAGCAACCAGGTCCCCCCATCACACCACATGTCACCAGCTTCCCAGGAGGAGGTGAGTCTTTCCATCAGATATTTACATGGGCCACTCTTTGCTGACTGAATATAAATCAGGTCCACCCATGACAGAAGGACTGACAGTTTTCCATAATTTTCAGAACTTCTCTCAATCCCATGGAGTTCCACCTTTTGACAAGCATTTTCTGGAAAATGGTAGGACTATTCCATAGGACTAAAGGAACAAATATCATTCTGAGATTTATATAAAAAAATAAGGATTTTGTTTTATGGAATTAAACTCAAGAAGTTTTCTTTGATAACTATTTTATAAATAAAATAAAATGGAAGACTGGGTGTCTGGGGTTAATAGACATAAACTATTGCCTTTGGAATGAATAAGCAATGAGATCTGGTTGTGTAGCACTAGTAACTATATCTAGTCACTTATGATGGAGCATGAAGGAGGATAACATGAGAAAAAGAATGTATGCCTGACTGGGTCACTTTGCTTTACAGTACAAATTGACAGAGCACTGTAAACCAACTATAATGGAAAAAGTAAAGATCATTTAAAAAGAAAAAGAATATGAAAATTTAATAATATTTATTATATTTTCTAAATTTAAATATAATATAAGCATAAATATTTTTATATGAAAAATAAATATGATAACAGAATAAATAATATATAAATGAACATCATGAAAGTCATTGCTAAGGGACAGATACCACTGGAGTTGAAAAACTTTGAAACATTAATGCTTATTACTACTGAAAAGGAATAACCTGAATTAATTCAATGCATTTTGTGTGTAGATCCAAAATAAGAGGTTCTTAAAATGACAAAAGATGAATGTGCTAGGATGAGATGGCATCTTAGTCAATGAGAATCATGTCAGGATGACCCCAGGTCTACATCCATAATTCTTAACCTTTCTTGCAAGTTAGTGGTTGAAGACAAGGCTCTCATGATTTCCACTCTGACAGTCTCCCAGGCACAGTCGCCGTATTTCTTCTCTTTCAGGTAGAGATGGATTCCCTCAAAGTACCTCTTCACAGCCATTCCCAGGGCAGATGTCTGCTCTCCCATCACCTGCACCAAGCAGGGGTCCAGGTCTTCCAGCTGCTGATGGAGTCCAGAGCAGAGCTTGTCCAGGAGGGTGGAGTCCCAGGCAGCAGAGGAGCGCTCCGTGTGGAAGAGGAGGAAGGTCTGCTGGAGCATCTCATGGAGGACAGAGATGGCCTGGGTCTTCTGCAGCTGGCTGCCTTCCACCATCTCCTGGGGGAACCCAAAGTCTTTTCTGTCCTTCAGACAGAAGGAAGGGGAGAGTCTCCTCATCTGACGCAGAAGCACCAGGTTCTTCCTGCTGACGTGCACGTGGTTCTGAGACAGGTCACAGCCCAGAGATGCCCCAGGGCCATAGCTGAACACCACCAGGGCCGTCAGTAGAGAGAACACAAAGGCCATGGGGAAATGAGGGCGCTGCTGGCCTGGCTGAGATGGGTGTCTGGGGGAACCTTGGGGGTAGGTTCTCTGATGCCATTCTCTCTAAGCAAGGCCATTAAACAGGGAACACAGTAATTTTCATTTTCTAAACATTTCTCTACTCTTTCACTTCTTTTTTGGTTTTCATTTATGTATTTTGCCTATGGTCCAAGACAACATCATCACTGTGAACCATTAATTTTGTCATAGAAGTTTAATTTCCCCCGGAAACTTCAGCTATGTCCATGCAAATGGATATTTATCAATCAAATAAGAAATGTCTTTGTCTTAGAGTCAGAAGTGATGTTGGTGTATAAACACATCCTCTTTGTGTGTGTGAATCCCTTTCCTTCATAAATACTGCTCTTCTCCATTGTAGGAGTAAATTTCTACCTCTGAACTTAGGCTCCATTTTTCCCACCTTATTTACTTAGGAGACCAACTCTCTCAGCTCTATGGTGTCTGTCTGTATTCACTTAGGGATTTACAAGACCACCTTTGGAAATTAACGGCTTTGAAATGGAAGAGGGGTTTTATTTACTATTTGATTAACAGAAGAGGCCAGTGACTATGAGTGAATGATATTCTTTTATGTTTCTCTTGCTTATAGAACAGGTCCACGCAGATCCATGTGGTTCTGCTTCAGGGGACCAGGAGGTCAGGACAGTTACAGACATTGTCCTTTCTTTCCACCACGTTCTTCCTGAGGACATATAGTCCTCCAAAGCCTGGGCCAATACTCCCAACAGAAATCCTGGTTCTTTTCAGGAGAATATGGGTGTGGAGATTCTAATTCCAAGATGATTGTGTTTTCCCAGCATTACCTCCCTCACAAGGGAGATGTCACATCTAGTAACACCCTGTCCTCTCGAGGGACAGAGTCCCCATCCTAACCTCCTGCACCCACTCCCTGAAGCAGACTCACCACATCCTGAGAACTTTAAAATCTCCTCGCTGTGGAGGGCCCTATTTATTTGTTGGGAAGATAATTCTTCTCCCAGGATCTCTGCCTTTGCCCCCAGAATGTTTGCTTGAAGGACCCTAGGCCTCAGTGGTGACCTCCTCCTCTCCTGACATGTGTACTCAGGTATCAAAGGTGCCAGCAGCCCTTAGATGTTGAGAGCAAAGGTGTGTTCTGTCTTAGGATGTGGAGGAGTTATCTGGTTGAAATCATTTCAGTTTGACTTGACAGATAATTTGCGTTTTGTCAATACAAATTTGTTAGTCAACTCTTGTCCTTAAACAAATGAATGCTTGTTATACTCAAAGTTTCTCAGCTGGAGACAGGTGATTTAGTGACAAAGTTGTCTCTCATGAGACACTTATGTCACAGAAAATAATGATCTTCAGTTGGTCATTCATTCAGTGGATCCCTCTGGGTTTCTCTCTTCCTCTGTCTCTGGGATGCAGGGCAGTGAGGCCTGGGCTATTCTTAGGGGAGAAATTGCCTTCTTTTCTTTACTTGTATGTGATTCTTCACTTAAGGTTTTTAGAAATTGCATTCACTAATGTTAGGGGTTTGTAGGGCTAGTTTAGGTAAGAAAAATAAAGGAAGTAAAGGAAGGCAAATGGGCTGCAATTGCTATCATTTTCAAGACTTTAGATATTTTGTTTCTCATTGCAACTTTCCTGAAAGTAAAATTTGACAGTTGCTTTGTGGAAAAGAAAAGCAATGTAGGTCTGAATGTCTTGAATGTGAAATATGGAAGTGGTTTTCCACTGATACAATGACATATTCTAAGTTAGCAAACTTCAGTGCAGCACAGATGGGGACAAGGCAATGCAGAGGGGAAGGGTGAGGTTCATATGAACAACAGGAAGGGGTGAACATGGCTGCTTCATGGATGATCTTGAGGTACCAATGAAATACCTGGAGGAGAGTAAGATGACAAAAGATGCTTAATTCTACTTCCGATGCCAAAGTGTTGCTGTCTGCTGTTTTATAGGGCACCACAGGGTATGGTCTGAGCCAACTAAAGTGACTTTTAAGTTCTAATGAAAAATTGACAAAATCCCTATTAAGTGGTTAGAAGACAGTAGATGTTTCTGCCAATTGAGGGAAAAAAAAGATCTCTAAGATTTTTATGAGTGATTTCTTCAGTCAAATATAGTAAAGTAACTTTATTAACCCCACAACAGCGGACACCTGCAATATATTTGTCTTGATTTTTCTTGTGATTTTAAGAACAACAACAAAGCACCTAACAGTTTCTGTCCATATGAGCTCTGACATTTCTCCTTCAGGATGACAACTAAGAAATCCCTCTCCATCTGGTTCCACAGGAATGAAGTCACTGGACTTTAATACACCCTGAAAGGAGGCCAGGGTGGGGACTAAGAAGGAGACATTCTGTGCTTCAGGAAAACAGACAGATCAGGCCTTCAGATAGTAGATCATTTCAGGAGAAAATCTTATGAAAGCAATTTCTTGCCTCTTTTTACACCTAGAAAAGTAGTAAAATACTTACAAACTTCTACCGAAATGTGTCTTTGATGGCAGGTACCCCATTTGCCAAAATCATATATGTGTATTGATCTCTCCCCCAACCACCTGGAGCAGATCCTTAGAGCTGTCAGAGCAGCTCTCCTCCAGGCTATAGTCCTCAGGAAATCCCCCAAGAACTGACTCCCAGCTCTCATGTTGTCCATTGTTTGTTCAGTGGACAAGGACCTCGCTGATGTCCCAGGAGTCCTCTGCAGGTCAGCCTGATGTTCTCATTCCCAAAGACAAGTGTGCCTCTCACCTCCAGCCCAAACTGGACCTTCTGTTGTCTCCAGAGAGCCCAGTGAAGAGTCTCTTCTCTTTATTGTTCTAGCTAATGGTTAAGATGTGGTTTCTGATGAGGCTTTGGACTGACCAAGGGGGAAAAGCGTATGTGCTTCCTAGACAGAAGCAGTGAAGGTTTTTAAAGGGCTGCTTATCAGGGAGAGCCTGGTTTGAACTCAATAGTCAGCCACACTGCCTAGAGTAGTTGTCTTGATTTGTGTCTTTAGTCACAACCTAGAAAGCAGCATAAAACAATACCATTATTTAAAACAACATTCACTAATAAGATGGCATTTTTAGAAGTAATATAGGACTGTTTTTTGCCTATTGTTTGGATCCTAATCCTCAGGAAGGTTTCCAGACATCTAAATGTACTTGAAAGGCCCCTCTGACTTAAATGTCCCTACTTAGTGCAGAATGTACCAGCTGCAAAGAGAAGAAAGATGATTGATCCATCAATGCTCTCTTTCCAAATTGCCTAAATTAAATAAATGGATTTCCACAAAGGTCTTTGATGCTTTGAGCAGTTCTCATCTTCCAGGGTGCACAGTGCTGATACATGTCCTGTTGGGAAGGCTCTACCCCACTGGTTCCTAAATGGATCATAATCCCTGCCCATGTCCCTTCTGTTCAGCCTTGTTTTATTATGTTTGTCTTTCAAAGAGGCTCCATCAAGATGGAATGTAAGAAATTCCTTGGGTTTCATTGTCCCGGGAGTATCCTTCCCTGCTCTGTGGTAGCTTGCTGGGTTCTAAGGAGGAAACAGGTTTGCAGCTGGCACTGGACCCTCATCCCTTCTGATGCTCTGCAGGCTGCTGTGGTATCCGTGTCACCCATGCTGGGAACACTGTTAGTGTCCATATATTTGTGTGATAATTCTATGCTCTCAGTATGCACTACTATCATATGTAGTATATTTTATAGTTTATATTTATATGCATGTGTACCAAATGTGCACATGTATTATATAAATACATATAAGTGAGAAGACACAGTTTCCCAATTCTGCTTTGCAGTGTTTTACTGTCAGTTACGGAGGAGGGTAGGAGAATTCATTATGTATGTTTATATTTGCATGCAAACAAGAAAATAGCCACTACCTGTGTAGACATCACTCAATGGATGATACTCTGCTAAGAGTTCTTAAATGTTCTGCACTGTCTACCACCTACCACTCTAGGAATAGTCTCACTTACTTTTTATATGAGGGAACTGAGGCTCAGAGAAGTTAGGTGATTCCCAAGATCACCCATGATTCCTGGTAGAATCTTGATTCAGTGCAGAATCCTATATCACTTAAAAATAATTGTTGAAGTTTCTTCTTATGCAATTCTCCATCCCTTTGTTTTTTCTTTTTCTTTTCCTGCTTGGCCTCACCTATGGCATATGGACAATCCTGGATGAGGGGTCAAATTGGATCTGCAGCTGCTGCCCATGCCACAGCCACAACACCATATCCAATCTGCCCCTGTGACATATGCTGCAGCTTGTGACAATGCTGGATCTTAACCCAGTTGGCGAAGCCAGGGATCAAAGCCGGATCCTCACAGAAACCAACACCAGGTCCTTCACCTGCTGAACCACAACAGGAAGTCCCATTCCTTTGTTTTTAGTTCTTTCTGAAAGTTGTTCTTCCCTGGTTGACTCCTCACTGCACTGACTACTCCATCTCTGTGCCCTTTTCAGGCTCTCCTTCTCTGTCTCAGGCTTAAAAGGTCAAGGTCCTCATAAGCTTCAAGTCATCTTCTCATTCTACACTGTACTCATAAGGAAGAACATTCCTTACCATGTCCTGATTTCCATATATTCAACTATTGCAAATTAATATCTCCAGGATGTATATTGTGGCAGATTCTAGATCCACACATGCATCTACTGATGGGAAGTCTGTCTTTAGATGTTGCTTGAGCACTTTCTAGATCACATCTGCTTTGTTCCTGTCTTGATATCCCCCCATGGAGATTCTGGCGAGAGAATCCCTGTGCCTCTCTCTCTTATTGTAACAAGAAACCTAACTGAAATAATATAGCATCATTATTGCTTTTATATCTCTTTATCTTTCCAACTGAAAGCTCCAAAGAAGAGGTTTGGCATTTGCTTTATTCACCTCCGTGTTCTCAGAACTATCACATATCTGATGTAGGAAAATGAAGTTTTGAGATATAACCAACAGAAAGAAATGAATGATGAGTACAAATCATCATCCAGTTTTTAGTATGGGTTGCTACTTTTAGCTATTTCTTTTGTTTAAGAGAAAACTCAGGATATCCTCTGGGGAAGAATTTCATAAATTAAATGGAAAATAATTTGATAAAAGATAAAGGTAAGCATATTTTGTTAGATTTCAGCTAATTATAAATATGAACATGATGTTGTATGAACAAAAAAAATTTTAAATACCATATGTAGTATGGCTGAGATGAGTAAATAGATGGGTACTTTAGAGGCCTTTGCACAATAATCACTGTTATTTGAAACTCCTGCTCTAATAATTCCTAACGCTCTACTTTGTCTGAGTCTAGTTCTGATCCTTGCTCTGTCTCTTCAAACAGTTTTTTTCCTTTTAGTATGGTAAGTTTCTATTGAGAGTTGATCATGGTGTATCGGGTAAAAGGAACCGAGGTAAATTGTCCTTTAGGGTAAGGATTTCCATTTATCTTGTTAGGAGTTTGATTGTGTTTACCTCTGGTCCAGGGCTCTGTTTCTGCCCTCTTTATTCTGCATGTCAGCCAAGCTGCCTCATCCTTCTGGATTGGTCTTCTTCAAAAATGACTTTATTAGACCTATTTGACAATTAACCACCAAAGGAGAAAGGTCTGTATCTTGTATACCATTGTATTATGAGCACAGGGTTCATTATCATTACTCAAAATAATGAATAACAAAGAGTATTCTTAGATTTTCCATCACACGTTATACCGCAAGCTTCTATTAACCTGCCATCAGAACCTTATATTGAGGAGGTCCCATTGTGGCCCAGCAGTAATAAACCCACCTATTAGCAATGAGGATGTGGGCTTGATCCCTGGCCTTGCTCAGTGGGCTGAGGATCCGGCATTACTGTGAGCTGCAGGCTAACTTGCAAATGTGGCTCAGATCTGGCCTTGCTGTGGCTGTGGAGTAGGCCAGCAGCTCTAGCTCCTATTGGACCTGGAAACATACATATGCCCTGGGTGTGGCCCTCAAAAAAAAAAAAAAGAACTTTATATTGAAGTAATAAATAAGCATCATTTGATCATTCATCATATTCCTATGGAGCCTCTTGATTCATGATTCTCCACGTCACAATCAAGGTGCAGAGCAGGGAAGATGTAAGGCACATGATGCTAGAAAACAGTAGCCTTCTTTTCGCCACTGATTCCAGAGTCTTAACTTTATATATGTTCCCTTTTAGTAGTATTTTTCTGGCAAGGGCTGTCTTGCAGCTTCTGAATTATTTCTGTTTCATCTTGAAACAGAAACCAAAATAGAGAGGTAAAAGGGGAAACATAAAACTGTCCATACCATTAGTTTCCGTAATTTTCACTATGTCATAGTTTTCTTTCTTCCCTCAACTTTCTTAGAAAGCTCTCATTGCCTTTGGATGCACTCAAGTCAAAGGAAAGCAAATGCAAATATGACCATGAGGCGAGTGAAAGTAATAAAATGACTCCCCAGGTGAAGAAAACAGGGAGAGTTCTCATCTGTCATCATCCTTCCAGCTTCTCCAGGATGGTTTCTGCTGATGAATCCCACCCAGTCATCTCTCACTTAGGTGACCAGTGCCATCTAATTTCTCAAGGAGGTGCAGTTTCCATCTCCAGTTTAAATGAACATATTACATCTTCTAAGCAGTGTCAGTCTTTTACACACAGTCTTCTCACCCTTCTCTCTTGTCCTATTAATCTATGGCCTTTCCATCTCATTTTCCCTTGCAGCTCTTCGCTCCCTCTTAAGGTTAAGGTCATTGACTCAACTTGATTCCTTTTCTCATTCTATGCCCTCTTCTGATTGGATCACTTCTGTTCCCATGCTTTACAGTCCAGGAATTGCTTGGAAATCACCAGCTCCAGTACCCAGTGGACATTGGCTGTTTGATGCCTACCCGTCAATGGTAGAGCATAACTTCTACTCTTGCTTTTGAATCCTCACATGGCTTCATTTACCTTCTGTTGAGAGCACTTCATGTTTTCTCCATTCTTCTCCTTACAGCATTAAACTTACCTGATATTAATTGCTGATATTAGTATTAGTTTTAAACATAATTGGCATTTAACTTTCACTTAACTGATTTTGTTTTCAAGTTACTTTCCCTACAAGAATCAAAGAAACAAGAAAGCAAGATTGGATTTCTTAAGTTCGCTTCAGCCACATATAACCTTGTTTAGAGGAAGTTTATATTGTCTTCTAAATTTAATGTCATAATGATGGGGAGATGAATTACACCACACATTTTTCAGTTCAGGTTGCATGTTCGGCTTGGTGTTTCTTTTTAAGAATAACAAATACAGGAAGTTTCCTATAGTGAAATTTTAGCGAATGAAGAAAAATAGTAAACAGACTAAATACAAAGATTTTTATAAGGTGCACATATCAAATGGAGAAAAAATAATTTAAATCTTATAGATAAATAAATAAATATTGAAACATATAAATGCATAGATCAGCAAATGTATCTGTAAAGAACCGGTGCCTATAGAATAGAACATGATGTTGCTAATAATCCTGAAAGCCTTTGACAAATTGAGTCACTTCATGGCAGGACGACAGCAGAAATGAGGGGCTGTGACCTGGCAGCACAGGAGGAAGTGTGGGCTTGTTAGTCAGTGAGAAGCACTTCTGAGATGAACCAGGTGTCTGTCACTCCTTCTTCCTGAGTCTGTCTTGCAGGTTTGTGGAGGAAGAGAAGGCTCTCATGACTTCTGCCCTGACGATCTCCCAGGCACAGGGGCTGTAGCTCTTCTCTTGCAGGTAGAGGGTGAGTCTGTGGAAGTATTTCCTCACAGCCAGGATGGAGTCCTCCTCCAGCAGGGGGGTCCCTTCCAGCCCCACCTCCTGCATGGCACAGGCTTCCAGGTCCCTGAGCTGCTGATCCAGTCCAGTGCAGAGCTGGTGCAGGAGGCTCTCATCCCAGGCAGCAGCCGAGCCCTCTGTGCTGAAGAGCTGGAAGGTCTGCTGGAGCATCTCATGCTTGAGCCTTCTGGACCTGGTTGCCCCCCAAGGCCTCTTGGGGGAATCCAAAGTCCCTTCTGTGGTCCAGGCAGGAGAAGGGAGAGATTCTCCTCATTTGTGCTAGGAGCTCAGGGCCCTGGTGTGAGCCAGGCTGTGGGTCTGAGGCAGGTTGCAGCCCAGAGAGCAAATGGAATAGCAGCTGAGCAGCACCAGGACCATGAGGAAAGCTGATTTTGGGGACCTTGCAGATGCTGCTGTCCTGGCTGAGGTGGGTGACTCTGTGACCCTGCTCTCTAGGATGTCTGAAGACCTTCCCTCAGGCCTGTGTCTTAAATGGGAGCAAATTCTTTTCCATTTTCTGAATGTTTCTTTCTAAGTCTGTTTCTGCTTTTTACATGAACTCTCCAAATGTGTAGGGCAGCATTTCTCAATATTTTTTCATTATCACCTGCCTTTCTCCTCCCCAGACTCCTTTAAAATATTTTTTCCTTATTGCCCCCACATTAAATTTTGATAATCAGCTGTACTATGTATCTATTTAGGTAATCCATAAATATTTCTACTCTATACATAGACAAAGAAAGTGTAACACTTACTCCTTGTATTCAGTGCAGAGTTAACAATATCAAAAAGTTTTAAGCTACCAACTAAATGTAAAAGCTATTGAATTGAAATTTAAGTTCATAACTAAGGTGGCAGAATGACTTTTAATGTAATATACTTTTACTTATATAGTTAGAAATGGATCAAATTTCTTATACAAATAAAAAATTTATTTTCATACTTGATAATAATACCAATTTATGGACATAATTATTCAAAAAGGCTCAAAATCTTCGCAAAACCAATTGTTTTCTGAGCTTTGTTTAGGTATTTACCTTTTTGTTTTACTTCATATCAGAATGGAGTTTTTAATTTCACTAGCTGCTAGGTATGCATATAGATTCTGGCCACTTTTTTCTTCTGTTTAGCACTACCGTCATTATTGATGTGTTGAACAACTTGTTAGAATTAAATAATAAAATGTTACCTTATTTAATTTACAAATTCAATTTTCTATTTGTATTTAATTCCTCTAGCCTGATTCACACTGAGGCTCAAACCTAAGCAATATCCATGAGACAGCCAATGGCAGCTCGTAGGTACATAAAAGACACCTCTCAGAATAGGACATTGAAATCAAGCACATGATGCAGAGAAACTCCTCCAGTGTAGCACTGATCATGTGTAAAGTTTGCCTATCTTCCATAAAGTCAATGTGAGTCTTTTCATGATATGCAAGAAAACCAAAGAGAAAAATGAATCCTAGTAAATAGTAAGGACTAAGATTTTGTTGGATAGGGTTGAGTTTGGAGTGTCACAAACCATGGTAATAGCCAAGATTTGTTCATAGCCCTAAAAACTCGATGTTTGCACCCGTGAGAGCAATATCATCTCCAATGAGAATGCACCTTTTAGGAATCATCATCAATTTACATCTTTCTCCCTATTTTTGCATTAAATTTCCAATTTTCCAAAGACCTTTACTTCTGATCTTTAAATACTAGCTATGTGATCATCTTGGCAAATCAGCTCTGTAGTAACTGGATTCTGTCTTATATTCTGTGGTATCCTTGGCACCAGGCCCAGTGTACTCACTCAACAAGTAATTTTCATTGAAGCAGTTTTGCTGATTTTTCTTCTACGGGAAGGCATTTATGAATGACCAAATTATTTTCCTTCATCACAGCCATATTTGCTGTGACAATGGCTAGTATTTCCACACTTCCCCTACTGGTATTAATAATAGCCACTACGTTTACTGCTCAAACCAGCAGGATTCTCTTTCCTTTAGGTGGCATGGGGCTCTGGGGATTCAATTTTCAGGAATAGCACCATTTTCTGCCTTTGCTCAGCACCATATTAAACTCAGAAGAATGGCCTTATGTCCACCTTGCCCTCAGTTTGTCACAACAGAAAATTACTAATCAGGTGTCAGAAAGAGACGCATATCTAGACTCAAACTCTCCCTGATTCACACAGCTCACAGCCACCAGGAAATTTACCATATTATCCTTGGTGGGTCTTCAATGATGGGGCAGTTACCACCTTTATCAGGGAGCTACTTTGAAGACTCCTCACAAAGACAATGAGTGATCATTTGCCTCCCGTATTATCTTCATTCCCTTCCATTTCAGTTTGATTTCCAAAAATGGGCATGAAACAGCACATTCCTTCAGATGAAAAGCAAGAGTTTGGATTCTAAGTCCTTGGTCTGCTCTTTTGACATGCCAACCTGCTCTTCTTCTTCTTCTTCTTCTTCTTCTTCTTCTTCTTCTTCTTCTTTTTTAATTTACTCAGCATGACTATGTCCTTGCTTTTACATGCTAGGCTTTTTTTTTTTTAAGTGTCCTTTATGCTCCAAAGTTTAGAGTCCCCACAAAATTCATATGTTGAAACCCAAACCCCCAAAGTGGTGGTATTAAGTGCTGGGTTTTTTGGAAGCTTATTAGAGCATGAAGATGGAGGCCTCGCAAGTGGAATCAGTGCCCTTATAAAAGAGGTCTGAAATAAACCTCTCACTCTTCTGCCCTGTGAGGTTAGAGGATACTTTGCAGTGTGAGACCTGAAGCAGGCTCTCAACCAGAACCCTACCATGCTGACACCCTCATCTTGGATTTCCAGACTCCAGCACTGCGAGCAACACATTTCTACTCTTTACAAACTACCCAGTCTTTGCTCTTCTGTTGAAAAAGCAGGTATAGACTAAGACCTGACCTGACCTGTTGTATCCTCAGAATACCTCCCAGGAGTCTGTGAAATAACCAACGGCACAGAAACCATCTGACACAACCCTCTTTCCTAGACATACAGGCCAGCCCCTTTCATTTCAGGAGCTCAATCAATATCCATGAAGGGAACAATCATGGTAATAATAGGAGGAATAATACCAACATACATTAGTAGAAATGATCTGAGAGGACAATAAGTCCAAGATACTTTAGAAATTCTTCCTCATTCTACAAGGGGAGCTATAATATGATATTTGTGAGGGTTTTTTTTTTTTTGAAGACTATTTGCAGGACTCTTTTCTTCAAGTTTGAATATTGAATATTTTCAGTATTCAGAAGGTCAGGATGAGAATCAGGACTGGCCATAAATCAAAGACTCCCTCTCACTTTTAGTTCAATGATCCTCAAGTACCTGCAAGGAGCTGCCTGATCATACTTTTCTTGTCTCCCTCAGGTAAGAAGGAAACACCTTTTAATGTCTCCACACATGTGCATGTTTTCCTCAGCCTATGCCTTTGGGAATCAATGTGAATGCTTCTTGCAAAGAGTCAATGATGCTGTGAATTACCCTCCTCTCCCCTAAGCTGAAACTGTGGAATCAGACTTTGGTCCAGATTGATTTTTTGAAAAAGTGTGTGCAAGCAAGAACATCGGTTAGGTTTTTTTTTTTTTTAAATTCCAACCTAGAATGTCATTAGTGCAAATAGTGTAAAAGTGAAAGTTGGTCTTAGTCACTGGACTTGTGTCCTCTTCACAAGTTTGTCACTAAATAATTTCCCAACTTCTTTGCACTTGGATTCCCATGAGCATCAATTCAGACCAGCTAATGTGAGTAGAAGTGATATTGCCCTGTACTGCTTGTCCCTTGGAAACATCCCATGTGATCCACCATACTTTTACCATTTACCACAGACTGGAATAGACTGAACTACTACAGACAAATTTGAGTCGTATGCTGAATATGCCAAAGCCACGCAACGGAGGGTACCTATGTCACTGAATCACTGTTTGGAAAAGAGCCAACTAGAAAAGTCATCTGATCAGTAATGCCAGCATTGTGCTCTGATGCAAAGGAAAGATAAAGATATGTGTTATGATCAGAATCCTGACAGTTTTCTGTTACCTGTTGAGGAAGGTAGCATTAAGTTAACTAACAAATGTCTTTAACAACAGACTATTCTAATAACCTTTCCATTAAAATAAACATCACACATAGGAACAGCAAATGCCCCCATATGCTAATCAGATTTAAGATTAAATAAAATAGTTATCTAGGGAAACAGATCATATTCGTCTCTTTAAATGTATGTTTGTTAATTCATGATTTTCGGGTCAAATAGTTGTCAGCATTTGTGGAAATATGAGTCGGGGTTGCTTGGAGGCTAAAACAAGCAATCGTATGACTCATTAGGGAGTGTCACAGTGTGACTTTTTTCTCTTTTGACATCTCTTTGAGGATTGTTACATGAGGGAGAAACACTCTCCAATTTTGACCCTGACAACCTCCCAGGCACAGAGGCTATATTCCTTTCCTTTCAGATAGCGATGGATGCCTTGGAAATATTTCCGGACAGCAGTTTCCCAGTAGGGACAAGCCAGATTGTCTTTGTCCATTTGCTTCCACAGTTGTTCCAGGCTGTGATCAAGCCTAGAGAGCAGTTGATCAAGGAGGGTGTTGTTCCACGCAGCTCGGCTCTCCTCTGTGTTGAAGAGGTTGCTGATCTGCTGGAGTATCAGATGGTGGTAACAGGTGCCTTGAGTCATCTGGATTGGGGTGTTATTGTCTCGTTTCCAGGGAAATTTGAAATCAGTTCTTTCCTTTAGACACAACTGAGAGGGGATCCTTTTCATCCACCACAAATATGTGGAGATTTCCCTATTTTCTTGGCTAGGGGTCCCAGACAAGTTCTGGCCAAGAGAGCAAGCAGGAGTGGAGCAGAGCATCACTCCTGCCACTAGCAAGTAGATCTGGGCCATTGAGAATTTCAGTGATTCTTCGGACGGCCACCAGGAGGCGAGCGGGCACCGCTCAACTAGTTAGCACAAATGTTCCTTCCCTGGAACTTCGGGCGGTGTGTTTCTTTAGGTGGCCGCAAGAGGGCGCAGGAAGCCTTTTTATCGGGTTTTGGACAGGCAGACTTGCCAGGTGTGGTTTCAGCGTCCCTGGCAGCAGGAGAGAAGGAGCGTCCCCAAGTCGCTGAGCAATTTTGTGGTGATTTAATAGTGAGGAAAAAACCTTCGTTTTCGTGGTGCTGAGTGCTGAGGAGGGAGCCTTGTCGCGGTCCTGCCAGCGACACTTTTCTCCGGTAGGGAGAATGGAAGCGTGCATTTTCTGGACTTGCCCCTGAGTTTGGTGTGTTATTTTCTCCTAGACACTTTAGCGAGGCCATTTTTAGGAAAGAATCCGTTTCCTGTGGGGGTCTGAGGTTCAGAATCGGAGTGAATTGTAGCCGATTTTACAGATTAGGACTCCTTTCTGGCGCGATGCAGGAGCAGCTCAGAGAAAGGGGGACGCGGCGGCGATGGGGAGACTGGGCGGTGTTGGGGACGCCCTGGGGGGTGAGTCAGAGCGAGGCCACCACCCCGGTCTAAGGCGGGGAAGCTGGTGTCCCTGGAAGTCTGTCACTTTCCTGTTGTCTTTAAGGATACAGCGTTAAAGTGCTGGTGAAAGTATTGAAGAACTGAAAAGGAGGAAGGTTTAAAAACCCACAGCATTTTGTTTATATTATTAAATTATTAAAATTAATCTTTATATTTATTTTACATTAAATATGTTTAAATGTTTTCTACTTTTGAAATAGTTTTATGGCAAGTTCCGTGGTACACTAGTGGTTAAGGATCCAGCATTGTCACTGCTGGGATTCAGGGTTGCTGCTGTGGCACAGATTGGATCCCTGGCCTGGGAACTTACTAGTGCCAAAGGCATAGCGCAAAATGGTTTTGTTTTTTTTTTTTAATGAAAATAGTTTTTGAAAATAATAAATATCAAACAAAGAAAATAACAGTATTTTTATGAAGCATTGTTTAAATTTTACTTTCTGTATACTAAAAGCACAATTTAATTTTTCCTTCCTGGCTTTATGGAAGCAAACCCTACTATTTTCAGAATTATCTCTTTACTTGTTTTTAATTGAGAGCATTACTGTGTTTGATAATTTCTCTTGACTCGGTGACAGTCTAAAATAATTTTACTCAACTCGGGTTCCTGAAACTCCTTTCACAGAACCTTAACTTGACTAGATTGTTAAAAGAAGAGTTAGTGACCCATAGAAGCAGTTAAAGATATTTACCAGGTCAGACTTTTTTATTTTTTGGTAAAAAAATTTATAGACGAAATGGAATGTGCCAAAGTTTAATAGTATCTTGAAGGCTTCCTTTGTAAGACTCTCAGGGACTGGCAAGAGAAGGGTTCCTATTGTGGCCCAGTGGGTTAAAAATCTGACAGAGCGTGTGATAGTATGCAAGTTGATCCCTGGCCTTGCTCAGTGGGTTAAGGACTGGACGTTGCTGTAACCTGTGGCTTAGGTGGCAGATGCGGCTCAGATCCCGTGTTGCTATGGCTGAGGTGGAGGCTGGTAGCTATAGTTCTGATTCAACCCCTAGTCTGGGAACCCCACAGGTGGGGCCACAAAAAGAAAAAAGAGAGAAAGAGAAAGAGAGACTAGAAATCAGGACCTCAGTTGCTAACCCTCTCTGGCAGGATCTTGGAGATCAGCCTTGTTGAGCATCTGTCTAGTTGATAAATCCACTCAGGCAATTATAAGGAAGGGAATTAGGGAGTTCCCCTTGGGCTCAGTGGTTTCAAACCCGACTAGTAACCATGAGGACGCCGGTTCTATCCCTGTCCTGGGTTAAGGATCCCTAGTTGCCATGAGCTGTGGTGTAGTTCACAGATGCAGCTCCCGAGCTGCTACACCTGTGGCATAGGCCAGCAGCTGTAGCTCAGATTTGACCCCTAGCCTAGGAACTTCCATATGTCACAGTTGCAGCCCTACCAAAAAACAAACAAACAAACAAACAAAAACAAAACAACAACAAAAAAAAAACAGGGAAGGAAATTAGTAGATTTCAGAAAATCCTGATTTAATCTGGATAATAGTAATCACGATATTAAGGAGTAATAACTGAATATTATTGCTTGCTTATCATGCTTGTAGACTAGCCATTTTGTAACATTTTTCGTTAATATTAACTCAATTCTCTCATTAACCCTATTTGGATCACATTCACTTATACAGTTGTACAGACGTACCTAGTATACAGGGGCAAACCTGAGTGAGGAGCTTTACAATGATTTGTCTGGAGGAACCCATTAAAGAAAGTGAAAGCTGGGAAAGAACAGCATCTTTAGGAATGAAGGAAATAATCAGAGGGAAGAGCATGTGATGACAAAAGATGCTTACTTGTGCTTCAGATACCAGAGTGTAGCTATGTGTTGCTTTGTAGGGCAACAGGCTGTGGGGTCTGAGTCAGCTGAAGTGACTTTATGTCGTAATGAAAAATAGACAAAATCCGTATTAAATAGTTAGAAGAGAGTAGATGTTTCTGCCAATTCAAAAAAATAAGGAAGACTTTATGACTTATTTCTTTAGCGATACATAGTAAAATAAGTTTATTAACCCTCCAACGCAGATCCCTAGGATCTGTTTTTTTAAAACATTTTATATTTTGTGTGATTTTAGCAACAACAACAAAAAAAACCCTATCAGGTTCTACCATATGAGCTCTGATGTTTCTCCTTCGGGATGACAACTTAGGTGTCACTCTCCACCTGGTTCCACAGGAATGAAGTCACTGAACTCTCCTACACCCTGAAAGGAGGTCAGGGTGGGGATCAGGAAGGAGGCACTCTGTGCTCTGGGAAAACTGACAGTGCAGGCCTTCAGATAGTAGATCATTTCAGGAGAAAATTTTGTGAAGCCAGTTTCTTGCTTCTTATACCTGGAAAAGCAGTAAAGTCATGAACAAAGACATCTGCTGCTCGTGATGATCAGCAACCTTCTACCAAGAGTGTCTTTGATGGTGGGTTCATCATTTACCAAAATCGTATATATACTGACCTCCCCCCAACCCCACAGCCCCCTGGAGCAGTTTCCTTAGAGCTGTCAGAGAGGCTGTCCTCAGAAAGTCCTCCCAAATAACCGAACTCCAAGCTCTCATGTTGTCCATTGTTTGTTCAGTGGACAAGACCTCTTCAGGTCAGCCTGCTCTTGTCATTCCCAAAGAGGACAAGTCTGCCTCTCACCTCCAGCCCAGACTGGACCTTCTGTTGTCAATGGTGAGTCCGGGATATTCATCTGGGGGTTTTCTCACAAACCTAGAATTTCACTCAACTTCTGTTTGCAGTTGGTGGAAGGTATTGGCAGCCATAAACCCTAATGGGAAAGGAAACAGCTGTATGAATGGGCAGTACAGCTTAATGCAGAGTGGATGAGGATTTCCTACCTGAAGAAAAGGATTGTGGTGATGGAGTGAAAGAATGGGATCCAGAAAAGCAGAGAGGGAGAGGGCAGTGTTCCAGGTGTCAGAATCAACACATAGATATATGCTTTATTATATTGCAGTATTATTTTATAGTATCTGTTTATATGCATATGTACCATATATATTTATTACATTTTGTATATAATTGCATATCATTGATGAGACACTGTTTTCCAATTCTGTTTTGCCGACTGTCGGTGTTTTGCAGTCAGTTACAGAGAGGGGTAGGTGAATTCATTATTTCCCTTTATATTTCTCTGAAAACAAGAAAATAGCCACTACCTATTTAGCTATTTCTCAGTGGGTGATACTCTAAGAGCTCTTGAATATTCTAGATTGTCTACTCGTCACAACAACCCTAGGAATCATTTCGCTTACTTTATATTTGAGGAAGCTGGGGCTCAGGGAAGTTAAGTGGTCCCACAGGATCACACGTGTGTCCTGGCAGAGTGTAGATGCAATGTGGATCCTTTATCACATGTCAATAATTAAGTTTCATCTCATGCAATTCTCCAGCCCTTTGTTTTCTTTTTCAGTGCTTTTTGAAAGTTGGTCTTCCCTGGTTGACTCCTAACTGCACTGATTACTCCATCTCTGTGCCCTTTGCAGGCTCACCTTTCCTGTCTCAGGTCCTCATAAGCTTTCGGTCATCTTCTCATTTTACATTGTATCGGTAAGGAAGGACATTCCTTACCATGTCCTGATTTCCACATATGCAACAAACAATTGCAAATTAATATCTCCAGGATGTTCATTGTTGCAGATTCTGGATCCATATATGCATCTACCAATGGAAGTCTGTTTTTAGATGTTTCTTGGCACTTTCTAGAGCACATCTGCTTTCTCCCCTTCTGGAGATGCCACATTCAAGATTCTGGTGAGAAAATCCCTTTGCCTTTCTCTCTCTCATTGTATCAGGAAACGTAATTGAGATAATTTAGCATCATTATTGCTTTTAGATCTCTTTCTCTTCCAAAGTGAAAGCTCCAAAAGAAGAGGTTTGGCATTTGCTTTTTTCACCTTTGTGTTCTGAGGACTATCACATATCTGATGAGGAGTATGAAGTTTTGAGGGATAACCAACTGAAAAAAAATGAATGAAGAGTACAGTTCATCATCCAATTTTTACTATGGATTGCAAGTTTCAGCTATTTCTTTTTGTAAGAATGAACAACACCAAGATTTTTTTGGGGGGGGGGGTCGCATAAATTAAACAAGAAAATAATATGATGAAAGATAGTGGTAAATTTATTTTGTTGATTTGAACACATTACAAATGTGCACATGATGTTGTGTGAACAAAAGAATTTTAAGTACCATACATGGTATGACTGAGATGAAGTAGATGAATAAATAGATGGATGCTTTAGAACCCTTTGCATATTAATCACTGTTGTTTTAAACCCCTGGTCTGATAATTCCTAACTCTCTACTCTGTCTGAGTCTACTTGTAATACTTGCTCTTTTTTAAATTTCTTTTTTTGGCAGTACTTGCAGCAGCATATAGAAATTCACAGGCTAGGAGTTGGATCTGAGCTGGAGCTGCCAGCCTACCCTATAACCACAGCAAGGCCATATCTGAGCCACATCTGCTACGTACACCACGGGTGAGGGCAACTCCGGATCCTTAGCCCACTGAGTGAGGCCCAGGGTCAAACCCGCATCCTTGTGGATACTAGTCAGGTTCCTAACCCACCGAGCCACAACAGGAACTCCCTGCTCTGTCTCTTCAAGCTGTATTTTTACTTGTTAGTATGGTAAGTTCTGGTGATTGTGAACTTGGTGTACAGAGTAAAAGGAATTGTGGTAAATTGGCCATTGGGACGAGGATTTACATTTATCTTGCTAGGAATTTGACTGTGTTTGCTCTTCATGGGCTCTGTGTCTTCTTTATTCTGTATATCAGCCAAGCTCTCTTATCCTTCTGGATTGGTCTTCTTGAAAATGGCCTTCTTAGACCTATTTGATAAGTAACCACTGTAGGAGAAAGGTCTTTATCTTATTCATTACTTTATCATGAGCACAGAGTTCATAATAATTACCCAAAATAACTATTAACAAAGAGAATTAGATTTTTATCAGATCTCACATCAGAAACCCCCACTGACCTCCCATCAGATCCTCACATGGCAGTAATTTCTAAGCATCACTGTACAATTCAGTACATTTCTCCTGACCTCTTGGTTCACCATTTTCCATCTCATGGTGAAGATGAGCAACATATGATGCTAGACAAAATTAGCCTTCTTTGCTTTCCTGATTTCACAGACTTTATTTTTTATGTTCTTTTTCATTTAGTATTTTTCTGGGCAAAGTTTGTCTTGCTACTTCTGAATAACTTTCTCTATCATCTTGAGATTGGTAACTTAATAGGGACCTAAAAATGGAAACATAAAGGGCCTATACTTTATTTTCCTTAATATATTGAATGAACCTTTATTTTCCCTTTCCATTCAACTTTCTTAGAAAGCTGCCATTGCATTTGGATGCACTGAGGCAAAAGGAAAACAAATACACATCTGACTATGCTGAGAGTGAAAGTAGTGAAGTGACTCCCCAAGTGAAGAACTGCCAGTGGGAGTTCGTGTCAACTCCTATCATCCTCTATCAGCTCTCACTGAGGTCAGGTCCATCTGTCTCCCATGTGGCGGATGGTTTCAAGCACAGAGCAGCTTACGAACATTCAACACCATATTAATCAAAATAATGATAAATTATCACTGTAAGCAATTAAACATGTCATGATTTAAGTAAATTAAATTTAAACATCAATATGAGTTATCAATTCATCAAATCCATGAACTCTCTTCAGAAGCAAACACATGTCAAAAATGAAAACAATGCAGAGAAAAAAACCATCCACATTCTATTCTAGGTCCCACCCTATATCTGTCCTCCAATTTAGATGGCAAATGTCTCAATCCTATTTTCTATAAATATTGTCTTTACCTTATCACCCTTCCACTTTCCCCACTATGGATTCTGCTGATTAATTCCATGGAACAAGCTCTCACTAAGGCTACCAGTTCCATCTACCATTGCAGTGTAGTGGGTGCTTTCCACATACATTTTCACGAGTGCATGGAGTCTTCTAAGCAGCTTCAGTCTTTCCGTCATGGTGTCCTCACCCTTCTCCACTGTTCTCTTAACATATGGCCATCCCCCCTATTTCCTTTGTGGCATCCCCTCCCTTTTAAGGTTAAGGTCATAGGACTCAAATTTAAGCCCTTTTCTTGGGCTGAACTCTCTCTACATGTGATCCCTTCTTCTGCCCCATGCTTTACAGTTCATGGAATTGCTTGAAAATTTGCCAGGAGGTATTTGCACTCAAATGTGTAAGAGTTAAGTATAGATAATACCTAATAATTTTACTTTTATATCAAAACATGGCTTGATCAATTTTCTGGTGGTGAAATTCCATTTTCTTCATTGTTTTCATTATAGCATCAAGCCTGATATTAATTTCTAATACTAAAGAGCAGCATTTAAAAATAATTACTATTTAATTACATATTAATTTACTATGGATTTTAGGTTTATTTCCCTGAAAAAAATTCAAAGATATAAAAAAGCAGTGTTGGATTAGTTATGTTCACTTGTGTGTCTTGAGTGTAACATACAACCTGACTCAGAGGACGTCTACTATACCTCTAGGGTGAATATAATTATACTGGGTAAATAAGTTATAATAGCCAGTGTTAGTCAGCTTACACATGCAGGCTTATTGTTTCTTTGTTAAAGAAAAAGCAAATACAAGAAGTTTTCTATAGTAAAAATTTAATGAACAAAGAAAAATATAAAATAAATACAAAGGATATATTTTTTCTCTTAACAATGTAAAGGTACATATATATTTTATGAACAAAAATAATTTAAGTCCTATAGTAGATAAATAAATAAATAGTTGAATAGATAAATAAATAGATGGCAAGGGCATCTGTAGAGAACCAGTGCCTGTAGAGCAGAACACGATGGTGCTCAATACTCCTGAGGTTCCTTGACAAATTGAATCACTTCATGGCAGGACGACAGCAGAAATGAGGGGCTGTGACCTGGCAGCACAGGAGGAAGTGTGGGCTTGTTAGTCAGTGAGAAGCATTTCCGAGATGAACCAGGTGTCTGTCACTCCTTCTTCCTGAGTCTGTCTTGCAGGTTTGTGGAGGAAGAGAAGGCTCTCATGACTTCTGCCCTGACGATCTCCCAGGCACAGGGGCTGTAGCTCTTCTCTTGCAGGTAGAGGGTGAGTCTGTGGAAGTATTTCCTCACAGCCAGGATGGAGTCCTCCTCCAGCAGGGGGGTCCCTTCCAGCCCCACCTCCTGCATGACACAGGCTTCCAGGTCCCTGAGCTGCTGATCCAGTCCAGTGCAGAACTGGTGCAGGAGGCTCTCATCCCAGGCAGCAGCCGAGCCCTCTGTGCTGAAGAGCTGGAAGGTCTGCTGGAGCATCTCATGCACCAGAGCCATGGCTTGAGCCTTCTGGACCTGGTTGCCCCCCAAGGCCTCTTGGGGGAATCCAAAGTCCCTTCTGTGGTCCAGGCAGGAGAAGGGGGAGATTCTCCTCATTTGTGCCAGGAGCCTCAGGGCCCTGGTGTGAGCCAGGCTGTGGGTCTGAGGCAGGTCGCAGCCCAGAGAGCAGGTGGCATTGCAGCTGAGCAGCACCAGGGCCGTGAGGAAGGCTGAGGTTGGGGCCATTGGGGACCTTGCAGATGCTGCTGTCCTGGCTGAGGTGGATGACTCTGTGACCCTGCTCTCTAGGATGTCTGAAGACCTTCCCTCAGGGCTGTGTCTTAAATAGGAACGAATTCATTTCCATTTTCTGAATGTCCCCTCTTACTTTCTAGTTCTGTTTCTGCTTTTCACTTTGCACTCTCCAAATGGGTTAGGGCAACATTTCTCAGCCATTTCTTTTTCACTATTGCCTTCCCTTCCTCTCTCTACAGAGCCTTTTTAGATTTTTTTCCTAACCATGACCCCATGAAATTATGTAAACACAGGCATACTGTGTATCTCTTTATGTAATCCATGAAGATCTCTATTTTATCCATAGAAAAAGAAAGTACAAGGATTACTCTTTGTTTTCAATGCACGTTAAGAAGGACAAAAAATTTTAAGCTACAAATGAAATGTAAAAGCTATTGAATTTTAATTTACCTTTATACCTAAATCTTGCAAACTAAGTTTGGCAGAGTTACTTTTCGTGTGATACATTGACTTATGTAAGTAAGAATGTATTAAATTACATATTCAAATAAATGTATATAAATATAATAATTTCAAAGTTTGGTTATGTTTAGAATCAAAACTGGTCACAATCATTCAAAGACAAATTATTTTCTTAATATTTATTTTTGCTACTTAACTTTTAATTTTACTTCGTATTAGGAAATATTTTTTAACTTCACTGGCTAATAGATATATAGATATTTTCAAAATTTTTCTGTTTAGCCCTTGACATAATTATTGATGTATGGAACAACTTAGAAGAATTAAATAATAAAATATAACCATTTTTTGTATTTAATGTACAAAAACAAATCTCTGTTTGTATTTAACTCCCATAGCCTGAATGACATTGAGGTTCAAACATAAGCAACATCCACAAGACAGCGCATTGCAGCTCATAAGTAAGTAAAAGCCACCCCTCACAAGATCAAGCCAATGATGGAGGAGACGTCTTCCAAGGAGCCATCATGTCACCATAGGTTGTGGCTCTGATTGTGTATACAGTTTGTTGATTTTCAGTGAACTCAATGTCTGTACTGCTCTTGTAACAGAGAAGAAAACCCGAAGAGAAAATGAATACCAAGGACTAAGATTTTGTTGGATAGGGTTGCATTTTGGAGTGCTACACACCATTGTAGTAGTATGATTTTTTTCGTAGCCCTAAAAGCTAATGTTTGCATCCATGGGAGCAAAGAAAAGGCATGATTTAGAAATCATCATCAATTTGAGTCTTTATTTTTGTGAAATATCAGATTTCTCTAAGACTTTCAGAGAGATGTTCCAATCCAAGTCTAATTTTTTGGTTTGTTTTGTTTTGCTTTTTCTGGCCGCATCTGCAGCATATGGAGGTTCCCAGGCTAGGGGTCGAATTGGAGCTACAGCTGCAGGCCTACAACACAGCCATAGCAATGTGGGGATCTGAGCCTCATCTGCAACCTACACCAAAACTCATGGCAATGCCAGATCCTTAACCCACTGAGCGAGGCCAGGGATCAAACCCTGTCCTCAAGGATGCTTGTCCCGTTCGTGACCACTGAGACATGTCAGGAACTCCCCAAGTCTATTCTTTACAAGCAAAAGGAAGCCATCATTACGGGTAATTGAGAACTGAATATTGATTACTATTGTGGAATGAAATACCTTTCAGCTCTATTCTAGAATTCTTTTGATTTTGCAGTGGATTTTAAGTTGCCTCAGCCCTCAACATGCCAATCTTTAAACAGTAGCATCTGTTTACCATCTTTGGCAAATCAGCTATGTAGTAACTGGATTCTGTCTTACTCTCTGTGGCATCCTTAGCACCAGGCCCAGTGTAATCACCCATCAGATATTTTTTGCTAAAGCAGTATCTCAGATTTTTCATAACCTGCTAGAAGGCATGCATGTATGAATGACCAAGCTAGTTTCCTTCATCACGGCCATATTTGCTGAGATTATAATAGACAATGGCTAATACTTCCACTTACTCTTGCTGAGTTTATTGCTCAAATCACCAGGATTCTCTTTCCTTTAAGGGCTCTTAGTGGTTCAAGTTGCAAATGCAGCACATTTTTCACCTTTCCCTAGGACCATATTAAATTCCCAAGGATGGCCTCATCTCTAGTTTGCCCTCTACTATGTCATAATAGACAAGAAATAGCTTGGTGTCAGATAAAGAGCCACGTATCTAAACTCAGACTCACCATGATTCACACAGCTCACAGCAACCAGACATTTACCCAGTTACACTTGGTGGTTCTATAGATGAGGCTGTTACTACCTTTATCCTGAGATTCTTTGGAGACTCCTCACAAAAAAAAGATGAAAAATCATTTGCCTCCTATACTTTCATCCTCTTCCATGGGATGGTGGACTCCATTTCAGGCTGATACACAAAATCTGTCATATAATGATTAGAGCATTAGTTCAGGTCAAAAATCAAGAGTTTGGATTCTGAGTCCTTGGTCTTCCCTTTTTCCGGCCACCCTGCTCATTCTTCCTTTTTACTCACCAACACTCTACTCCTAATTCCAGATGCCAGGCATGTAGCTTTATGTTTTGAATGATTGAGAATCCACAAAATTCTTATTATGCTGTCCTAAACCCCAAAGCGATGGTATTATATGGTGGGTCCTTGGCAGATGATTAGGGAGGAGGCCTCACAGGTAGAATTAGGACCCTAAAAAAGAGGTCTGAGGTGAACCCCTCACTTGTCTACCCTGAAAGGTCACAGGAAACTCTGTAGTGTGAGACCTGAAGCAGGATCTCGCCAGAACCCGACCACACTGACACCCTGATCTTGGATTTCCTGACTGCAGTACTGTGAGAAATATAGTTCTACTCTTTACAAACTACCCAGTCTTTGCTATACTGTAGAAGAAGTGGGAGTAGACTAAGACACGACCTGAACTATTTTCTCCTCAGAATACTTCCCAGGAATCTGTGAAATACCTAAAGGGAGAGAAACTCTCTGAAATCTGTCATCAAGCCAAGATGTCTGTCTTGATTCCTAGACATCTAGTCCAGCCCCTATCATTTCAGGAGCTCAGTCAGTATTCACGAAGGGAACAATCATGGTATAATAGGAGAGGTAATAATACTAACAGACATTGTATAGATGTGATGTGAGAGGACAACAGTGTAAAGACTCTTTATGAATTAATTATTCATGGTTCTACAAGGAAAGTTATAATGCAATTTTGCACGAGGTATTTTTTTTAAAGATTATTTGCAGGAGTATTTTCTTCAAGTTTGCATCTTCAATATTCAGAAGATCAGGATGAGAATCACAGGCCAGGATTGAAACGGAAGACCCACTTTCACTTTTAGTTCAGTGATCCTCAAGAACTTGCAAGGAGCTGCCTGGTCATATTTTTCTTGTCTCCCCAGGGAAAAAGGAAACCAGTTGTAATGGGTCTACAGGTGGGGATATTTTCCTCAGTAGCCTATGCGTTTGGGAATCAACCTGAATCCTTCTCTCAGAACCAATGATGCTAGAACTCTAATGAGTGACAGCTATGTCACCATACCTAAGCTGAGATTGTTTTTTAAAACCTGTGTGCAGACAAGAACATTGGTTGTTTTTTTCCCACCCAGAATGTCATTATTATAAATAGTGTAAAATGAAAGGTGGTCTCATTCAGCGAACTTTTCTCAACTAACACTAGTCACGGAGTCATTGCCCAGCTTCTCTGCACTCAGATTCCTATGAGCATCAATTCAGGCCAACTAATGTGAGCAGAAGTGATGTTGCCCTGTACTGATCTAGCCTTTGAAAACATCCTATGCTCTCCCCATGCTTACTCCCTTTATTGTGGACTAGATAAAACCTGAACAACTGCAGAGAAGTTTCAAGGCATATGTTGAATATGCCAAAGCCACAAAATAGCAGGTATTTATGACACTGAATCACTGTTTAGAGGAGAGCCAATCAGAACATTCATCTGACCAGGGGTGCCTGCATTGTGCGCTGACACATAGGAAAGATAAATTTCTCTTTATGATCAGATTGTTGACAGTTTTCTGTTTATTTGTTATAGCAGGTAGCATTAAGGCAACTGACAAATGTCTTTAACAACAGACTATGCTAAAAACCTTTCTGTTAAAAATAAACCTCCCACATAGGAACAGCAAATGGCCTCAAGTATCTTAATCAAATTTAAGAAATTACTCTATAAAACATTTATTCAAGAAAATAGTCATATTTTCTCTAAACATATTTTTGATACTTCATGATTTTCATTTCAAATATTTTTCAGCATGTATGGAAATCTGAGTTGACATCGTTTTGCAGGTCAAATCAAACAATAATGTTACTGATTAGGCTGTGTCACAAGCGTGACTTTTTTCTCTCTTGACTTTTCTTTGAGGATTGTTACATGAGGGAAAGATACACTTCAATTTCAACTCTGACAACCTCCCAGGCACAGAAGCTATATTATTCCTTTTCTTTCCGATAGCGATGGATTCTTTGGCAATACTTCCAGACAACAATTCCCAAATAGAGACAAGCGAGGTTGTCTTCTTACATCTGCTCTAGTTTTTCCAGGTTGTGATCAAGGCTAGAGAGTAGCTGATCAAGGAGGGTGTTGTTCCAAGAAGTAAGGCTGTGCTCTGTGTTGAAGAGGTTGATGATCTGCTGGAGCGTCAGAGGGTGGTAACAGGTGCCTTGAGATGTCTGGTTTTGGGTGGTGTTCCCCCTTCCAAGGAAACTGGAAGTCAGTTCTGTCTGTTAGGCCTGACTGAGAGGAGATCCTTTTCATCTGTCACAAAAGCATGGCGATTTCCCTGTTCTCTAGGCTATGGATGCCAGGCAAGTTCTGGCCAAGAGAGCCAGCAGGGATGGAGGAGAGTATCACTCCCGCCTGGAGCAAATAGATGTGGGCCACTGAGAATTTCAGTGATTCACCAGAGGGCCGCCAGAGGGCGGGCACCGCTAAACTGTAAACGGGAATGTCAGCTCTAACTTTCCTCGGGCAGTGTGCTTCTACGGGCGGACGCAAGAGGCCGCAGGATGGATGTCTTCTTATCGCGTTTGGGAAACAGGGCTTTTGAGTGTTTGCAGTTTCAGCGGATCTGGCAGCACGGGAGAAAGAGCTAACCGTCCCCACGGAGGAAGTTTGGTGCTGCTGTAATAGTGCACGAAAAACCTTCCTTTCCGAGGCCTTAATGCTGAAGAGCGAGGCTAGTCCCGGCCTCACCAGCAACATTTTCGTCTGGTAGGGATCTGGGAACCTTGCCATTCATTTTCTGGGCTTCCGGCTGAGTTTTCTGCGTTTTTTTCTCACAGAAACCTTAGCGAGCCCATTTTTATGGAAGAATCTATTTTCTGAGGGGTGCGAGGCTCAGAATGAGAGCGAGTTGTAGGCGACTTTACAGAATCGGGCGTTTTAGGAGCGATGCAGGGGCAGCTGAGAGAAAGAGGCCCGCGGCGGCGGCGGCGGCGGCGTTGGGAGGACCGCACGGAGTTAGGGATGCCTTGGGGTGTGATTTGGGGCGTGTCCCCTTGAGGCTAGAGGACTGGGAAGCTGTGCCCCTAAATTCTCTGTGACTTGTCTGGTGTCTTTGAAGGCTACAGCGTTGAAGTGGAGGAGAAAGTATTGAAGAACTGAAACGTAGGAATCTTTTAAAAGCTCACGGCACTTTACTTTTTAATATGTTTTAATTAAATTTATTTTAATTTAATGGATATCTTTAAATTACTCTTACATTAGATTAATATTTATTGGAATATTTTAAAATGTAAAAAAGAATATTAAAATATATTTGAATATTAAACACAACAGTATATCAAACTTTATTTAAACTTTATTATTTATTTATTCATTATTTATTTATTTTGCCAAGCCTATGGCATGGGGAAATTCCCAGACCAGGGCCAGGGATGGAACCTCAGCCACTGCTATGTTGCAACCCCTGGCCGTGACAGTGCCAATGCCACCAGGATCCTCAAGCTAGATGTTGCCCCACAAAGGCATTCCAAAACTTTACTTATTTTAAATCAAAGTAGTCATTTAATATACTTTTAATTTTACCTTCCAGGCTTTAATGGAAGTGTTAAAATAATATTAATGTTTTCGAGATTCCTTTTTTTTTTAACCTGTTATTAATTGAGAGAATTTCCAATGTTTGACCTGTTCTCATGGCTCTGTGCCAGTTTTTAATAATATTTAAGTCAGATTACTGAAACACTGTTTCTAGGACTCCACCTTGACTATGTTGTGTGAAAAAGGAGTTCATTTCCTGTACAAGCTGTTGGGACATATAGTACATCAGAACTTTGTAAAACGTTTTTGGTAAGAATTTTAGAGACTTAATGGAATTTGCTCAGATATCATTGGCAACTTGAAAGCTCCCTTTGAAAGACTCTGAGGGAGTTGCAAGCGCAGGGTCAATGTTGCTTTATTTAAAATGTTGATATTTTGTTCATCACATGTAGGTTTTAGAATTTTTGTTTTTTTAATATTGCATTAAACTATTCTTTATCTTGGTGACATAGATTTGGGGTCTCTTTATAATCCATGCTCTAGGAAAGTATTTGCTTACTTTACCCTAATACTCCTCCAGGAAATAGTTAGAATTAGTGTGGTGATCTTCCTCAGCTGAAAATACAGGAATGTCCTCTAGCTTACCACCCTGGCCCTGATTTGTATT